>NC_140582.1:1219259455-1219820488 GCF_964204655.1 Triturus cristatus | reverse complement strand
TTGCAATAATTACACAGGCATCTGGTTGCTACGCACACAGATCCATAATGTACGAGATTATTATGGGCACTCAGATGACAAGTTCTGTTCGTAATGAAAGCTGCACTGCTGAATACCAAACCAACCCCTGCACCATAATTAACAATAACAAATGATGCCACGCATTGTGTTGGGACAGGTCCTGACTGGCTTTCCAGACTTCAAGTACCACTTTCATTCACACGGAATCTAGAAGGTTCTGTATGTGCAAAGGATTTGGCAATTGAAAGCCGCAGTTCTATCTAGCATCTATGCAGCATACTTCTGTAGGCTGTAGCGCATGCCTAGGCATACAACTGTAGAGCATTATACCGCGCTATAAATGGTCACTGGGATACAGGGAGAGGGGTCGCTCCTCAAACACCTCACACGTTGGGAGTGGAAGGAAAGCGTCACTCATTGTGGGTGGCCTGTTTCCAGGAGTCTAGATTATTGGTACTTATAAATAGCAATAGTTAATGTATCTGTTTTTAAAATAAAATGCACGGGAAATTATGAGCTTGAGTGAATCGGAATTCTGAGCAGGAAAATTACACAGCTTCTAGTGGTGCGCTTCTTTGTACACATATACCTGTTACAATAAATTGTAAAGTTACCACTTGGTAAAAATATTTAAAACAAGCATTGATTATCCAGATGAATGTTCTCAGTGCTGGTTTCCCATAACCCGTCATCGCTTCACCGGCGCTTTACTTTAAGTTAAAAGTAAAGCGCGGCTGCCGTGATTATAGCAAAAGTAAAGAAATAGAAAAAAAATCTATGTCCTTACTTTTGCTATAATCGCGGCAACCGTGCTTTGCGCGAAAGTGAAAGAAAACAAGGGATGCGCATGCAGCACAGGCAGAGCATGGCGCGCGCGCGCTTCTGCGCGTGACCGCAAGCTGGTGGCCGCATTAGTAGCACTTTTTAAAGCAGCTACTAAATGTCTCACCAGCGCATGCGCTGGCTCAGACAAGACCTAAAAAACGGAAACACGGTAGCTTGTTTCTGGCGCTATCTAGTGGTATTTAGCCATGTTAGCTGGATCTTCCATAATAAAGCAGGCAGCTTTGCTTTAAAATCTATTTGGGAGGGAGGGGGGCAAGCCAAACCGAGACCATTTTTGAGTGCGTAAAAGGCCGCTTTATTGAAACAGGTGCATATCACAACTTATCACCACTGGCAACTGCCGTACAAAACTAAGACCTCACTATACATGAGTTACCTGACCCCCTGCTCTCCCCCACCCTTACGATTCCCACATCAAATCCCCCACCCTGCCGAATACAACATAACATTACATAACATCCATATTACACAATCTTACACAATATTGCATTTACAAATCCTGTCCTCCAATGACCCAAGCCCCTACCTGCCTTTGTGAACTGTAACTAACAAACATCTAGTCTAACCTTCGCCTATCTGGTTACCCTTTCCCTGCCCCTGCTCACAAACTACCAACACTTAACTAAAAACTTTAGCCAATCTTGGCCAACTTTCAACAATCCCGCCACCCAGGAAAAGACGGCAGAGTAGGTGGGAATGCCGCCTCCCCATTTTCCTGCCCCCCCATCTCCTAGGACTGACCCATTAGTGTCGCTGCACATTCATCATCCTGGCCAGGACCTCCCTGATTTCCAGCAAGTACAAATCCATGCCCATCCTGGATAGATTAACTCCATCTCCCCTGAAAAATCCCCGAGTATCATACTTAATGAAACGATGAGAAATCCTAGCAAAAGCCAGATGCCTACAAAAACGCACCATTTCGGTGTTGAGCTTTCTCCGGGCCTTGTCTACCGCCCCCGGATTGACTGCTCCTCTCCAAACCCTACGGGGAACAAATTCTGTCCAAATGACCGCACAACCCGGCCACTGCTGCTTAATCAAAGACAAATCCTGCTTCATGCTCAGAGCCCCACAATTCGGCACTGCTGGGCCCTGCCACTGCCTCAAACGACACCCTGCCTGCCCCCCCCCCGATACCCCCGCAGGCCCCCGCCCGAGCTGGCCCCCCACCCTGTCACCTCCCAACCCCCAGCGTAAAAGGACCCCCCCTCTGACCTGACCGCTCTGCACCCTGCACACCCTCTTCCCACGAGGGGAAAATATCCAGCCCCTCCCAGTCCCTAGCACTAATTTCTGAGGCTAAATCAATGGGGGCACCCTCTCCCTCATCGCTTACAACCCACGTCCCATCCCCTCCCTCCTCCCCCACCACTGCCCGTGCACCCCCTTTGAACACCTCAAAACCCCATCCTCATCCAAAACCGCACTCCCAGGCCCCCCCCAAGGTGAAATGGTGCCGACGCCTCCTTCTTGCCCCCCTTTTTCTGGCTCTCAACACCCCCTTCCCCCCCTCCACCAACAAGGGAGAGTCCACTTTCAGCTGTGTGGCCTCAACCGGGCCCTTATCTGCCCTCCTTAACCTTTTCCCGCAGCATGTCGCCCCCCCCCTGTTGCCCAGCAGCTGTGCCGTCCGCCCCTTCCTCCCCCTCTCCCTCCCCAAGCAGATTCGCCTCACTTGACCGGCGCCCCGGCGCTCGGCCACCTTTGCGGGCCCCACCCCTTCGCCTCAGAGTCTCCCCTGTGGGTGAGAGCTCCCGCTTCTTCCTTTGCGGGGCCGCTCTCCTGGCATATGAGCGGCCCCCATCCTCCGACGCCAAAACCGGGGAGACGCGTGAAGCGCTCTCCTGACGAGCCCCACCTCTGAGCGCCGGTCCCGCCGCATGACCGTCCCTGACCTCCCACGCCGAGGAACCGCTGTGGACACTCACCTGACCCCTCCGAGCATTCCGTGGGGGTGAGCACGACATCACCGCGGCCGCCACCCCCGCACCTCACCGAGGCCTCCGGCATCAAGAGGTCAAGCGGCCGGCCTCGCTCAAAAGATGAACCACTTCGAGAATCCGGTAATCTTCGGCAGCCATTCTATATCAACCAGAACTAGGAACAATAAACTTTACCTACCACTCTAACTGTGCTAACCAGGCCAAAAACGCTAAAACATTAAAAACCCTACAGCGCTCCCAGCCACCAGGTCACCAAACCTAAAATGGTGGCTGGGTGAGCCTGAAACCAGCCCATAAACTCTTGGGCTATCTTTCATAATTGGGCTACAATTGGGCTATTCCCAATGTAGACCAAAATCCCTAAAATGACTGCTATTCGGCTCGCCTCACCCCCTCCCAATCTGCCCGGGGGGCAGAGCTCTCTGGGTTCAGCTGCCCCCCAAATACATCTGTTGCAGCATGGGCACGGGGCCTTCAGAAAGACCAGGGCTTGGGTAATAATGCCCTTTGATCTGAACCTTTCTTGCAGTACCGAGCCTCGGAGCCCGCACACAGGCGAAGCTTCGAACAGAGCGAGTGACGAGGTACTTTCACCATCGTCCTGTTCTCGACTAAAGCGAGGTCCTTTAGCAACATACAGAGCTTAAGCCAGCAAGTATGGATACTTTACAGCGTAATCCTATAGAAGAAAGCCTGGACACCCTGGGCCGCATTTACTATAGTTTCATGTAACACTACGTAGCAAGGGAAGTAAGTTGGTGGACGGTGTTGAGTGAAGCTTAAGAGAGAAGAAGACGCCATGTCTACTCAGATATGGCGCTCCTCTGCTCCCTGCCAGCGCTGGTGCACCGTGTGCTGCAGAGCGCCAACGCAGGCACCCTTGCATCATAGTACAAGAGTGCTTATGTTACGGGCAGCATTGTATTTGAGCAGCAAGGAAAGCCTTACAGCACAATAATAATCTTAAGAGGCAACTTCCACTTTCTAGATGTGATGCAGGATGCATCACGCATAGAAAGAGGAAAAAACAAAGGGAACATATTTTTTCTCGCAACACCATCTTTGTAAGATACTTTGGCGCAATCCCAGTTTTACTGATTTTAGTATATCTGGGACTGTGTCAATTCCGTGGGTGCACAGGAACGCCCCTGCTCCACCCATGAAACACCCGCTACAAAATATAATGCAACGCAGTGCAACTGCTGCGTTGCGTTACGTTACAAAGTCGTGCAATGCAGCACAAATCGTCCCTTGCGTGGCTTAGTAACTATCACTTAATGTCTTGCATCCATTTCCGTGATGAAAGGTTAACACAACTGCTTAGAAATCTGGGCCCTTATTCAGGGCCGTCTGAACAGCATTATAGGCCCCCAGCAAAGCGGTGCACTGGGCCCTGCCCACTCAACCACTCACAGGTATAACAAGCATTTACAATGCAATAGGTCTCGCAATTACATTGTTTTGAGCTATTGGCATTGTAAATGTTATTTTTTTTTTCCCTTCGTGAAGCATTAATTAAATGGTGTAATACAAAATGGCAAAAGCTCACTTTGCTGTAATTGCTAAATCTATTGCATTGCATTTGTACTAGTGTTTGTTTTGTATTGTAAATGGTACTGGCTTTTATTAATGTTTTTTTTCTCACATTAATCTAATGCATTAAAAATGTTAATACCCACTCATTTTGGAATAAAGACTCTGATTGGAGATTACATATACCCATGGCCAGACTGGGTGGAACAGGTTGTATTGTACTTCCGGTTATTGAGTGAACCTATAGAGCAGTGTCACAGCCTTGATGGTGCAATATCACTACTACTCATAGAAAGGGAAGGGGCTTGAATGTTAGCTTACATGTACTGGAAACCCACGAAAACTCCCACTACAGCATGGCGAGCTCTTTCTGCAACCTACTACAGGCCGTTTAGAGTGATTAAATCCTGGTGTGTTGTGTAGTGATTTAAAATTGCTCCGTTTCTTCGTGTGCTGGATCCGCGTTGAGTCACACCTCTCACATGCCTGTTTTCAAGGGTGCCGTCCCCGGTGTCTCGATACCTTTCTCCAAAGTAAATACATGTCCCGGTTTGGCACTTGAGATACTGCAAATAAATCAGACCCTCTTTTGTGTTAGTCTTGCAATGGTTCTTCCCGGTCTACGCGCGCTGCAATTAGACCGCTGTCGGCGGGAAAACCGAACCAATTAAGGCCAGTATTAATAGAGGCCCCTCGCGGTCTCATTGTATCTACGGAGCCGCGAGGAGGAGACGATTGTATGAGGTAGTACCCTGGTGCATGTAAGTTCGGCATAGCCGGTATAGGGAAGCCGGCCTTTGGACCCTTGACTTTTCAGATTTTAATATCCAGTCTGTATCCACAATGGACTGGAGACCATTCTAACACCTATTTTCTCACCTGCAGAGTGCAAAAGGCACCTTGTCCCCCTCGTTTCTAAGGCTCATGAGGCATTCGCCTTCCATTCAACAAGTATGTATCCCCGCGTTTCATCATGATCTACTTCCCAAAATCCGATTACAATACTTCTCCAGACCCTACAAGTCAACCATGGAGTAATTCATGTAGAGTGTGTGTTTTCTGTTAAATGTTTGTGCGTCTTGTATTATCTCTTTTTAACAGGACACTGCACCAGTGAAAATAGATCACATCTAAGTCAACGATGATGAATAAGCACTGTATATATCACTCCTTTGCAGGTCGCCACTGTTGCACACGGTTGCATTCCATACCTGAAGTTTTTAAATTACTGTGTTTCTCTTTCAGATTACCCTTAAGGACTTTCCTTATGGTATTGTATTTTATATTAAGACAAATCTGTCTCTAACACGTAGCATTCACTACCTGTTTATATAGCACCATATCAATTGTGACATTGTCAATCAAGCTATGTGAGAACGGTAGGGATCTGTTAAACCTGTCCTGAAGAAGAAGCAGAACGCTTCAAAACATGTTGACACACACAGGAGGCTTTGTACATTGAAACAATACCAATACACTCCGACCCACACCTTTTTAATAATACCCGCACCATGGAATATTAAAGATTTCTACTCCACAGGAGCTAGGTATTTTTTACATTCACTTGTCACTCACCCCTGACCCTTCCACTCACTCATTTCTACACCACGCATAGTGAACAATAACAGTGCTCCTGTGTACCCGCAGGTAGTAGCACGCTGCGTCCAATAGAGGGGCGCGAAGACCCCTATGATGAAGCATGACACCAAGGGCCCTTTTGGAGTGTGAGGGTTATTTAAGAAACACTATGTGCTTCCAACCATTGTAGGTAATGCACATGACCCTTAATTTAAATAATCCTATATGAATTCCCTCAAGGGTGGATCCTAGTGTTTATGATAATTTGCAAGGGGAGGTCGAATCCACCCCCGGTGTTCGGTTAGGACACCATCTCTCCACTCCCTCCTTTGTTAGTTATAGTATGGCTGTAAGTATAGTCCTACGTCTGTCTCGATGGAATGTCCCTGTTTTCCGTTTTGAAAATCGGATCACTTTATAACACGGCCTCTCAAAGCAACGTGTGCACCAGGAACCAGAGCCCTGCACAGAACAAGGCTGCCAGTGGGCCAAGGTTCATGGCATTAAAGGTCAGAGGTCACTAGCATGCTGGTTGGTCTTTGCCAGGCGTCTGTGTTAACACCCACCCACCATCACCCTGTTTCTAGGGCATACACTCAATGTCTCTCGTCTGAGGAGGGTCCCCGGTAGTCTCAGACGCTGTGTAATATCTGTAATAAGAAAACATTGTTATAATCTGTAATATTAATTTATTGTTAGTATCTGTAATATTAATATATTGTTAGAGTTGCAATGACTTCCACAGAGCTTGGTTTGAACAATGATTCGTTTTTAAACACAGCATCTGTCGCCCTGCTGAAAATCTGTAAATTACAAATTCAACTATCGTGACGTAATGGCGTTCACGTCCTCAGTCTCAGAATGAACGATTCCGCTCGAACCCCCTGGGATTAATTCATTCATTAATGGATTATTAACCCCAGCCCTCTGCCCGCCCTCTGCCCACCCTCTGCCCGGTGTGAGGGGCCAGGCCCGCCTGCCCTCGTCTGCAGCCAGGACTGCACAGGAGACCGGAGGGAGCAGAGCCAATGAGCGGGCGGCAGGCTCGGGATTACTGTGTAAAGGGCATTATCTACTGGCCATTAGTTGCATCGGTATATTTATGTATTCGGTCTAATATTTTTTCGGTTCTCTCTTGCTGCCCAAAAGGGGATGTAATTTGACGTTGCTGGAGTGATTAACAATTATCTGGACTTTACAGTCATACAGATACGATAGTAGTTTAAATGGGACCGTGGTGCGACAAAGCGCTTTCTAGCACGCACAGATACAGCGCAGCTGAAACATTGGGACGGGGGCTGAATTATACAGAAAGGAAACAAAAAACGTAGTTTAAAGGGGACCGCGGTGCGACAAAGCGCTTTCTAGCACGCACAGATGCAGGGCAGCTGAAACATTTGGACGGGGAGCTGAATTATACAGAAAGGAAACAAAAACCACACGGTCAACCGGGCAAAATTGTGACGCGTTATAGAAATAAAAACTGCTTATAGGCACATTCTAGCGTAAATAGTATCTCTTGATTTTGGTATTTTAACACACATCTATACAACACAGTTTACAACAGGTTTCTTACTTTTCACCAGTAGCGTGGATGCTACCTGAAGGGTGTCAGGAATTGCTTTTCTTTGGTCGGGTGGTCTGTGCGAGAGCAGTAGGAGGACTGCTTCTTTTTGGGACAGCCCATCCGGACTGGATCCTTTGCTTCACGGCTTGTTTAGATAACAAGCCTACTTTAGATAAGAAATTGCTTCACGACAGCCGTGAAACAAACGATCCATTCCGGATGGGCCGTCCCAAAAGGCAAAAGGGCGGTAACAAAGAAGCCTCATTTTCAATGGGAGGCCACCGTTTACCATAAACGATGACGCCATCCAATGAAAATGAGGGGCGGGGCTTCAAGTCCCCTTCTAAAATCCCCTCTCTCACAATATGTCTCACCAAGCAAGCAGCGCATGCGATGCAACGCTAGGCGAGACCTAAAAATGTTAAACGGTAGGAATATGCTACTTACCAGTATGCATCTGTTCTTGGCATGTAGAGCTGCAGATCTACACACTTGTGCATAGATCGCCATCTGGTGTTGGGCCCGGATGTTTGCAGTTGTTTTTCCTCTTGGAAAGTCTTTGGAAGTCATGAGGTCGGTGACTCCTCCTTTGGATTGTATTGCGCATGGGCTTCAGCTCCATCCTCCGATTGTTTTTCGCCAGCAGGGAAAGATGGAGCGTAGTAATAACAGTGAAGAAGCCCATGTGTGTGGTATCTAAATAAGATAAACTGGAACAGATACAGGCAGCCGGGGAGGCGGGTGGGCGTGTGTAGATCTGCAGCTCTACATGCCAAGAACAGATGCATACTGGTAAGTAGCATATTCCGTTCGAGGCATATGAGCTGCAGATTATACACTTGTGCATAGATTATATAGCAGTACCCATCCTTAGCGGCTACCACCCGTATCTGTTGCAGTGGTTTGAAATAGTGTTTTGAGTACAGCCTGGCCCACACTAGCTTGTTGCTTAGTTTGCACATCTACACAATAGTGTTTAGTGAAAGTGTGCGGTGTTGACCATGTAGCTGCTTTGCAGATATCATCTAATGGGATGTTTCCTAGAAAAGCCACTGAAGCCTCTATTTTACGTGTAGAATGGGCTTTAGGGGGAACGGATAGCGTTCGTTTTGCTTTGTGGTAGCATATTTGAATGCATTTGACAATCCACCTAGCTATCCCTGCTTTGGAGATGGGGTTGCCCTTGTGTGGTGGAGAGAAAGATACAAACAGTTGTTTGGTCTTACGGAAAGGTTGTGTTCTCTCAATGTAGTAGAGTAAGGCTCGTTTGACATCTAGTGTGTGGAGAGCTCTTTCTGCAACAGTCTGTGGTTGCGAGAAGAATACTGGTAGTTCTACAGATTGGTTTAGGTGAAAGGGAGAAATGACTTTGGGGAGGAATTTCGAGTTGGTACGGAGAACAACCTTGTTATGGTGCATTTGTAGAAAAGGTTCTTGAATGGTAAGTGCTTGTACCTCACTGACCCTTCTGAGGGAAGTGATGGCCTCAAGAAAGGCGGTTTTCCATGTTAAGAATTGAAGTTCACATTTGTGCAGTGGTTCGAAGGGAGGTCCCATTAGTCTTGTGAGAACGATATTTAGGTTCCACACAGGTGAGGGTGGCACTCTGGGGGGATTTATTCTTTTAAGGCCTTCCATGAAGGCTTTAATGGCAGGTACTCTGAAGAGTGATAGATGTTGCCTGTTTTGTAGGTAAGCTGCTATGGCTGCGAGGTGCAGTCGAATGGACGTATAGGCTAGATTGCACCTTTGTAGGTGGAGTAAGTAGCCTATGATGTGTTGAATGGACACATCTAGGGGATTGATGGTGTTGTTGTGACAATAGACAACAAAACATTTCCACTTGGCGGCATAGCACGCTCTAGTGGTAGGTCGCCTAGCTTCTTTGATGACGTTCATACAGTCAGGGGGAAGATTTAGGTAACCGAATTCTAGGATTTCAGGAGCCAGATCGCAAGGTTGAGCTGAGCTGGGTCCGGGTGTCTGATCTCTCCATGGTTCTGGGTTAAGAGGTGTGGAGAGAGGTGTAATTTTTGGTGCGGTACTACAGATAGTTCCAGCAGTGTGGTGTACTACGGTTGTCTGGCCCAAGTTGGAGCTACTAGGATTAGTGTGAGGGAGTGTTGTTGTAGTTTGCGCACCACTAGTGGAATGAGTGGGAGAGGCGGAAAAGCGTACGCAAATCTGCCTGACCAGTTCATCCATATCGCATTTCCTTTGGACAATGGGTGTGGGTATCTGGCGGCGAATCTTGGGCATTTGGTGTTTTCGTGGGTGGCGAAGAGGTCTATCTGCGGATGCCCCCACATTTGAAAGTAGGGGTGAAGAACTTGCGGGTGGAGTTCCCACTCGTGGATCTGTTGTGTTTGTCTGCTGAGCAGATCCGCCACCGTGTTTTGGACTCCTGGGACATGCTGAGCTAGGAGAAAGATTTTCTGGGGTATGGCCCATCTCCATATGCTCTGTGCTAGTTGAGAGAGCTGTGGAGAGTGTGTGCCGCCTTGTTTTTTAATATAATACATGGCTGTCATGTTGTCTGTGCGGATTAGGACTGCCTTGCCTGAAATCTGTGTTTGAAAAGATTTTAGGGCTAAGAAGATTGCTAGTAACTCCAGATGGTTGATATGGAGTAACTTCTGTTGAGGTGTCCATTTGCCCTGCATGGTGAGATGTAATAGATGAGCTCCCCAGCCGGAGAGCGATGCGTCTGTTAGTACTATCTGGGGAACCGGGTCCAGGAACGGTCGACCTTTGGAAAGGTTTGTGGTGGTCCACCAGTGCAGAGAGCGATGGGTACGATCGTCTACCAACACCAGATCTGAATTGACCTTGGGCCTGGTTCCATTGGCGCGCTAAGCACTCTTGGAGAGGACGCATCTGGAGTCTTGCGTGAGGTACTATGAAGATGCAAGAGGCCATCATCCCTATTAGTTGCATAAACACTCGAGCTGGAAGGGAGTGCTGTACCATGAATTTTGCGCGTAGAGCCTGAATGCTTACAATCCTGGCAGGATTGGGGTAGGCTAGCGCTCTTGAGGTGTCTATGGTGGCACCGAGGTATTGTTTTATGTGGGATGGTTGTAGATGGGACTTTTCGTGGTTTACCGTGAAGCCCAGTTGGTGAAGTAGTTGGATAGTTGTGGACGTGTGTTGTACACACTGATTGTATGACCTGGCTTTTATCAGCCAGTCGTCTAGGTATGGGAAGACATGAATGTGTTGTCTTCGCAAATGTGCTGCCACCACTGCTAGGCACTTGGTGAATACTCGTGGTGCTGTTGTGACTCCGAACGGGAGCACTTTGAATTGGTAGTGTTGTCCGTCCACTACAAATCTGAGGTACTTTCTGTGAGCGTTGTGCTTTGGAATGTGGAAATAAGCGTCTTTTAGGTCCAAAGTGGTCAGGAAATCGTTTTGGGAAAGCAGTAGAAGTACCTGCTGAAGCGTTACCATGTGAAAATGGTCTGAGTGTATGTATCTGTTTAGGGGTCGGAGATCTAGGATGGGCCGTAGAGTCTCGTCCCTTTTTGGTATGAGAAAATATAGGGAATAGACCCCCATATTTTGTTGGTTGGTAGGAACGTGTTCTATTGCCCTTTTCTGCAGGGGGGAGATTACCTCCTGCTTTAGGAGTATTAGATGTTCTTGTGACATTGGGCGTTGCCTGGGTGGAATTTTTTTGGGGGTAGATATTAGTTCTAGGCAGTAGCCTGACCGAATTATTTGTGTTACCCATTTGTCTGAGGTGATGGTAGCCCAGACAGGAAGGAAATTTTGGAGTCTGCCCCCGACCGGAGTGGGATGGTCTGGGGGGAGTGGAGGGAAGTCATTGGGTAGGTGCAGTGGCAGAGCGGGCGGTGTTTGTTTTGCCTCTGCTTTTGTTATTGTTGCCCCTGTAGCCACCTCTTTGGTAACCTCTTGTAAAGGTGGACTGGGTAGGGGATTTATATGAAGTGGAAGCGGTGTCTGAGGAGTAGCCTCTGGATGTGCTCCGAAAGGAAGAGCGGCGAAAGGAGCGCTTGGGAGGGTGTGATTGTAAGGCTCCCATAGATTTTGCCGTGTCTGATTTGATTAAAAATGTATAGAGCGCATGCATGCCCATAGGCGTCATGGCACTGTAACAGAAAACAAGAACTACCGGAGAGTGTCTTGGCTAGGTCTAAATGGAAGTAAACATCCAGGTTTTTACCTCTTTCCTGAATGACAGGATAGAGGGAGTGTTTTTGATTAAGGTTGGGAGAAGATTCCAGGTCCTTGCCACGTGCAACAGAAAACTTCTCCCTCCCCACCTAACCTGTTTGAATCTTGGGATCTGGATTAGTTTTGCTTAGCTAGAGCGAAGATTCCGGGAAGGCACATATAATTTTAGATGAGTTTTTAGAAACTGAGGTCCACTCCCGTGTAGGGCCTTAAAGGCCAGGCAGGCAGATTTGAACTTTATTCTTTTGTCTATTGGAAGCCAGTGTAGGGATCTTAATTTATGTGTAATCGGCTCGGACCTGGGAATATCAAGAATAAATCTTGCTGCTGCGTTCTGCAGGCATTGTAATTTGGCTAAATGTTGAGCCTGCATTCCTGCATACAGAGCATTTCCGTAGTCCAGCCTGGATAAGGCAAAAGCGGTTACCACCGTTTTACGAGAATCAAATGGGATGTAAGGCAGGAGCTTCCTAATCATTTTCAAAATGTACCACATAGTTGATGCCAATTTGTTGGACTGAGCTTCAAACGTTAATTTGTTGTCTAGAGTAAAACCCAAATTTTTCACTTTATTTACTGGTTGTGGGCAGTGGCCTAGATTGGACGGCCACCATTCAGGAGACCAGGTATCAATATCGGTGCCCAGCAGCATAACTTCACTTTTGTCTCCGTTTAGCTTTAGACAATTGTTCTGCATCCATTGGTTGACTTGACTCATGCAATTTTGAAATTTTTCTGCTGTTTCACTGATATTATTATTTTCAATTGACACCACTATTTGGGTGTCATCAGCATATGAGACAGGTGTAAAACCACAGTTCCTAATGATAGCGGCGAGGGGCTTAACATACAAATTAAAAAGAGTGGGGCTTAGGGAAGACCCCTGGGGCACACCACAAGGTGAGCTGAAAGGTCGTGATTTTGCTTCCCCAAGCTCTACCATAAATGTTCTGTTGGACAGATAGGAAGCAAGCAGAGATCGGGCTGGTGAATCCACTCCAGCTTCCTCTAGACGCGTGAGCAGTGTAAAATGATTCACCGTGTCGAAGGCCGGCAAGAGATCCAATAGAATCAAGGCGGCCTTCCCTCCGGCGTCTAGGATCATCCTTAGTTCTTCGACTGCCGAGATCAGTGCTGTTTCCGTTCCATGTCCTTCTCGGAAGCCAAATTGCGAGTGGTCTAGCGCGTGAGTGTCCAAGAGGTACAAGGACAGTTGTTTATTCAATAGTTTCTCAAGCACCTTAGCAGCAAAAGGAATTCTTGCAATGGGTCTATAGTTCGCAGGAATCTATGGATCCAGATTTGTTTTTTTTAGAAGAGGCAATACAGAAGTGGTTTTCCATGTGTCAGGGAAGTGGCTGGATTGTACTATGTGAGAGAAAAGAATGAATAGTTGTTCGCTCGCTAACTCCGAAAAGAGATGCATAACCTTCGGGGGGCAGGGGTCCGTTAGACTCCCGGATTTAATCATCTTAATTGTTTGAAGGATTTGTTCCACAGAAGGTGAGACAAAATGAAAACATGGGACCTGCTCTAGTGGGTGTGCAGCGACTTTGGGCACTGTGTGTAACTGTGTGAGAGGGACCTTATCGGACGATTTGAAGGATTCGTACACTGCGGTCACTTTATCTACAAAAAATTGGCCCAGAGTGTCATAGAAATCAGAGCTAACTGTTACCTGTTTGTCACTGTCAATTTTAGTCAGCTTTTTAACAGTAGCAAATAATTCTTTTTTCGAGTTCCTTGCCGCGTCTATTTTTTGAACAAAATATAATTTTTTTCTTCTAGTATTGATTTTTTGTAGACGGCCAGAGAGGTTTTGTATTCGGCTTTAAGTTGCGGGTCATAATTGGTCCTCCATCTCCTCTCTGCCCTTCTGCAGTGTTGTTTGAGTGACTTAAGTAGGTCCGAGAACCAGGGTTGGGACGGTGTTGTTCTCCTAGAAGTGGTCCTTTTTCATATTTTCTAGGGCCTCATCCACTTTCGGGCCAAACAGATGTTCCTGGTCAAAGGGATGATTGAGGATGGAGGTTTGTACCTCCGGTTTAAAACCTGAGATCCTTAGCCAGGCATGGCGACGGAGGAGGATACTAGTATTGATGGCCCTGGAGGCTGTGTCTGCTGCATCTAGGGCACAACGTATGGAGGTATTAGTAATGGTTTTGCCCTCCTGAATTAGCTCGTTGGCCCTAGGTTTGTATTTATCAGGGAGATGGTGCATTATGGCTTCTAATTCGTCATAATGGGCCCTGTCATACCTGGCTAGTAGCGCTTGTGTACTGGCGATACGCCATATGTTGGCAGCTTGGGATGCAGTACGCTTGACTGATGCATCCAAGAGTTTAGACTCTTTGTCAGGTGGTGGTGCTTCGCCGGACGCCTGGGAGTTGGCCCTTTTACGTGCTGTGGACACTACCAGAGAATCTAGTGGCGCTCTGATGTAGGAGGGATCTGTAGGGGCGGATTTATATTTCTTTTCAATACGCAGGTTAATGACCCTGGCTCTGACTGGGTCTTTAAAGACCTCCGGCGCATGTTTTAGAACGCCTTTGAGCATAGGGAATATGGAGGTGGTCCTATGTGTGATGTCAAACGTATCGAGGAGGAAATCCTCCTCGACGGGGTCGGTATGTAGATCTACCCCGTGATAGTGTGCCGCCCTTTGTAGTAGATGGTTGAACCCCAATGAGTCTTCTGGTGGGGAAGGTCTGGAAGGGTAAAGATCATCCTGTGGGACGTTAGGGATGTCAGGGATATTATAATCGTCCCATGGGTCTGGGGATCCTGTGGGAGTGGGGTCCCCTGTAGATACGTCCTGGGGTACTTCTCCTATGTCATCATATGGATCCCCCTGATCATCATCCGGAGATGGCGTTGGGGAATGATGAGGTGGGGGTGGAGGAGGGGAAGGTGGAGGGGGCGGTGGAGGTGGGGAAGGTATTCTGAAAGGGGAGGTAGCAGAGTCCTTCCTTTTTGGAGGTGGAGGCGGAGCAGGTTTCTCCAGTTGTCTCTTTTTGATAGAGAGCATTAAATGTCCAGTCTTGGGATCCTTGGTTAGTGTTTTTTGTAAGGGATCCAGTGTAAAGAGTTCTAGTGAGGTTGGTTGGTCCGTCGGCGCCGAAGGCGTCGGGCCGTTGGTTTCTTGGCTTTATCTGTGCTGGTTCGTTGTTTGGAACCATGCTTGGAAAGGTCCGATTGTTTGGTAGGCGCCAAGATGGATTTCGGCTTCGAAGTGTCGGTGCCGGTGTCCTTGTATACTTTTGTCGGTCCCGAAGATGGTGTTGGTACCGAGGAGCTGGAGCTGGGTTTCGAGACAGAGTGTTTCGGTGCGGGGCTCGGTGTCGAAGTGGAGGCCGTTTGCCTTTTTCGGTGCCGAAGAGTGTTTATCGGCACCGACGGTGGGCTGGCTCGAGCCCGAGCTGCCGGAAGGCTTAATTGGCTTTTTTACCGGTCCCGAAGGTGCGGTGTGGGAAGCAGTGTCTTTGGTCTTGCTTAGGCCCAGAGGCGAAGGAGTGACCGAAGCCTTTTTCGGTGCCGACGAGGGTGTGTGGGGGGGTAGATTAGTACTCACGACCCTCTGTGCCGGAGTGATGTCCTCCACATCCAAATCGTCGGCTTCGGAGGCGCTGACGAGTCCCTCGTCGGTGTGATGTTGTTCTGGAGCGTCGACGCCTTCCCCGAAGATGTCGTCCGGAATCGCCGTCGACGAGTGTGCCATGGTTCTTCTGGCCCTTCGGTCCCAAATAGTTTTCTTGGACCGGAAGGACTTGCACGCCGGACAGTCTCGAGCCTCGTGTTCAGGGGAGAGGCAGAGATTGCATACTTCGTGGAGATCGGTGTGGGGGAATTTGGACCCACATCGAGGGCACTTTTTAAAGGGAGTCCTTTCCATTAGCCAGGACCGGAGCTTGGGTAGGCCCGAAGGCAGTCGTCGACGACTGGAATCGAAGGTCTTGCCGATGAGAGGCGTGTCGAGTGGGGAGATCGCGATCGAAAACAATACCGCGAATTGGGGTGAGGATTGCGCGTCGATAGTCGAACTGGAAGCTGTTCGGAACCGGAGCGCGAAGATTACATCCGAGCCCCATGGCGGAAAAAACCAATCTGAGGATGGAGCCGAAGCCCATGCGCAATACGATCCAAAGGAGGAGTCACCGAGCTCGTGATTTCCAAAGACTTTCCAAGAGGAAAAACAACTGCAAACATCCGGGCCCAACACCAGATGGCGATCTATGCACAAGTGTGTAATCTGCAGCTCATATGCCTCGAACATAAGAGTTAACGTTTAGTCTTCGTGGGGCCCCTGCAGCAACTGCCCAGAATGCCCATACGTAAAGACAGCACTGCCCTTGTTTAAGAACAGTATGAGGCATAGCTCTTAGAAACCAGGGCGTTATAATTTCACACTTTATCATTTACGCAGCCTTTACCCGGTTGCTATACCCCTTCTGATGTTCTCCCTCTCTGACTCTCACTCTCTCCCCGTCTCTCTCCCTCTCACCCTCTCACTCTTTACACATGGCCAGGAGTCGGGCATGTGTAGCTCTCTTTCCTTCTCTCAAGTGAGCGTCCTCCTTTCCCCCATGTGCCCCCCACCCCGCCATCCCACCCAAAGGGTCTTCTCGTCTGCCCTTAACCTCTCTATTCCTCTACAGTAGGGTACTGAGGAGGGGGTTGGCAAGAGAGGATTGAGCAGCTGAAGTGCCTACCTGCGGCGTCCCCTCACAGCTCAGGACTCCAAGACCCCCAGAGAGGAGCAGAGGGGAGGATATCGGGATGCAGCCCAATAGCGGCTCCTCGCTATGGCACGGAGGAGCGGCAACCCCACTGCTTCAAAGCATGGCAAAGTAAAGGAAACATAAAATGATAACTGAGTTATCATCATTTTATGTTTCCCTCAGTACTGGTTTCCCTGTTTCTTTGCGGGCGGACGGGCGGTTGTGCAGGGCTGCTCTGCTCACGGAGCAGTGCAGGGGAAGAGTGGTTTGCCCCTCCTAAGTGCACATGACTGTTTGTCCGGCCCTTTTGGGCCACCCAAACAGTCATGCACACTTTTCCTGTTCTCCATGCAGGCTGCATTACAGTCCCCCAGGCCCTGGCTGAGCGCTGAAACACAGTGCTCAGACCAATCACATCGCTGCATTGCGATTGGTCAGGGGAGCCTGGCTGTGCTTCCTGTTCCAGGAGCAGAGAACAGGAGCAGAGAAGTGGGACTCGGTGGCAAGGTAAGGGTTTATTTTTTTAATTTGCATTGCGCACCTGGGCCCCCCCCCGTGATCTCGCCCCACCACCCGTGAGCCACTGGTGCAGCCACTCAGCACACTGTAGGCTGGGGCCATTGCACGGTGGCAGAGGAAGAGGGTATAGAAAGAGAAAATCGGGGAAGAGTCAAACAGTATAGAGACAGGAAGGTGGGGACAACGGGGTACCGTCTAAATCTCATCATGGGCCTTAGGACAGGTTGTCACCGGAGCCTTACTGCTCCCCATTTCCCACCTGATTCAGTCTAAACCCAGTCTAGTTCTCAGAAGGATTGGTAAATGGGGATTTTCCACCCCAATCCAAGAAGTATGAACTTTTCTTTTCTAATCCATCTCCATTGACCATCTCGTTAGTCACTTCCCTGGTGATTCAAGGTTCTCGCTGGGACTGATCATGTCCCCTTGAACTCTCACCTCCAGCCTAAGGGCCTCATTTACTATAATTTGATGCATGGCAGCGCAGCAAACCTTCACGCTGCACTGCCGTGCGTCAAACTTAAAAGGCAGCAATGCGTCATATCTACAAGATACAGCACATTCCTGTCCTTCTCCCCTGCAGCAGTGCGCCAGCGCGGACACCCATGCATCAAGTTGCAAGGGGGCCTGCTTGGTGAGCATTAATGTTTTTGTGCAGGAAGGGAAACCTTCTTGCACAAAATAATTGATGACATTTTCCTCTTTCTCAGCATGTGGGGAGGTGTAGGATTTTGATGCATTCCCAGTTTTACAAAATGTTCTAAACCTGGGAATGCTTCAGATTCCATGGGTGCTGCGTGAGAACATCCACAGCAACACCTGTGGAACTCCACTTTCAGAGTAATGCGTGAACGGGACCCATGTTTACAAGGCGATGAAAAGTCATGCAGTGTGACAGTATGTGGCCTTGTAAATATGGGTAAGCCCATTGTGCTGCCGATGTGTCCAATAAGTTATGCACTGTTCATGCAATGGGCTTGAAAAAGAGGCCCAGAGTCTCCACAGAGGCAGAAGATTTGGTTGCAAACAACCAGGAGAGTGTAAGGGCACATGTAGAGATGTGGCTGCCCGCCGGTGTAGAGGTATGGAGAGATGGGAACATCATCGAGGTACTGTAGTGCTCTACTGGTGACTTGAGGGTTTGGGGGGAGCTAGAGGTAAAGGGAGGTGAGGATGACTTCAGGGCTCAGGTCGGTAGATATAAAGGGAAGTGAGGGTGACTTGAGGGCTCTGGTGCATATAAAGGGAAGTGAGGGTGACTTGAGGGCTCAGGGGGAGCAGAGGTAAAGGGAGGTGAGGAAGACTTGAGGGGTAAGAGGTGGGTAGAGGGTTCAAGATAAGTACAGGTAAAGGGAGGTGAGGGTGAGGAGAGGGTGACTTGAGGGTTCGCAGTGGTTAGAGGTAAAGTGAGGTAAGGGTGACTTGAGGATTCGGGTTAGGTAAAGGTAGGTGAGCGTGACTTTAGGGGTCGGTGGGTATTAGTAAAGGAAGGTGAGGGTGACTTAAGGGCTCTGGGGTGGGTAGAGGTAAAGGGTGCTGAGGATGACACGAGGGCTATGAGGTGGGTAGAGGTAAATTGAGGCGAGGGTGACTTGAGGGCTCAGGGATTCATAGAGGTAAAGGAAGGTGAAGGTAACTTAAGTGCTATGGGGTGGGTAGAGGTAAAGGGTGGTGAGGGTGACATGTAAGCTCAGGGGTGTGTAGAGGTAAAAGGAAGTGAGAGTGACTTGGTTGGATAGTCGCCAAAAATGGATGAGGAACAGCAGACTGAAGCTGAACTCGGACATGACGGAGGTCCTCATCCTCGGTTCCACCCCTTCGGCCTGGTACGACTCCTGGTGGTTGACCACACTGGGAACAGCTCCAACACCCACCGACCACGCACGCAACCTTGGGGTCATCCTCGACTCCACCCTCTCCATGACTAAGCAGGTCAACGCCGTCTCCTCCTCCTGCTTCAACACCTTCCGCATGCTCCGCAGGATCTACAAGTGGATCCCCACCGAAACGAGAAGAACGGTCACCCAGGCCCTCGTCAGCAGCAGGTTGGACTACGGAAACGCCTTCTACGTAGGAACTTCGGCCAAACTCCTGAGACGGCTGCAACGCATCCAGAACGCCTCTGCACGTCTGATCCTCGACATCCCCCCGCCGCAGCCACATCACACCCCACCTGAGAGACCTGCACTGGCTCCCCGTCAACAAGAGGATAACCTTCAAGCTCCTCACCCACGCACACAAAGCACTCTACAACACCGGACCAGCATACCTCAACAGACAACTCAGCTTCCACACCCCCACCCGCCAGCTCAGCTCCACCGGCCTCGCCCTCGCCGCAGTCCCCCGCATCAAAAGAACGACTGCCGGTAGCAGGTCTTTCTCCCACCTCGCTGCCAAGACCTGGAAAACCCTCCCCACCCACCTATGGCAGACCCAAGACCTACTGACCTACAGAAGACTCAAGACCTAGCTCTTCGAGCAGTAGCAGCACCCCCTCACCCCCAGCGCCTTGAGAGCCTCACAGGTAAGTAATGCGCTTTACAAGTGATATGATTGATATGATCTGATACGACCTGTCTTTGTAAGTATGGTATAGCCTATCATTGTATAGTATGGTATGACCTGTCGTTGTATGGTATGGTCTGTCGTATGGTATGACCTGTCATTGTATGGTATGGTAAGACCTGTCATATGGTATGACCTGTCATCGTATGGTATGGTATGACCCGTCGTCGTATGGTATGGCCTGTCGTTGTATGGTAAGGTATGACCTGTTGTTGTATGGTATGGCATGACCTGTTGTATGGAATGGTATGACCTGTCGTTGTACGGTATAACCTGTAGTTGTACGGTATGGAATGATCTGTCGTTGTATGGTATGATATGGCCTGTCATATGGTATGGTATGACCTGTTGTTGTATGGTGTGGTGTGGTATGGCCTGTCGTTGTATGGTATGGTATGGTATGGTATGTCATTATATGGTATGGTCTGTCGTTGTATGGTATGGCCTGACTTATATGGTATGGTATGACCTGTCGTATGGTATGGTCTGTCGTTGCATGCTATGGTATGACCTGTCGTTGTATGGTATGGTATGGCCTGTCATTCTATGGTATGGTATGGCCTATCATTTTACGGCACGGTATGCTATGGTATGGCCTGTCATTTTACGGTACGGTATGCTATGGTATGACCTGTCATTGTACGGTATGGTATGGTATGCTATGGTATGGCCTATCATTGTGCGATATGTTATGGCCTGTCATTGTATGGTATGGTATGGCCTGTCATTGTACAGTATGGTATGGCCTGTCATTGTATGGTATGGTCTGTCATTGTACGGTATGGTATGCTATGGTATGGACTGTCATTGTACGGTACGATATGCTATGGCCTGTCATTGTATGGTACGGTATGGTATGGTATGGCCTGTCATTGTATGGTACGATATGCTATGGTATGGCTTGTCATTGTATAGTACGGTATGACCGGTCATTGTATGGTACGGTATGCTATGGTATAACCTGTCATTGTATGGTATGGTAAGGTATGGCCTGTCATTGTGTGGTGTGGTATGGCCTTTCATTGTTTGGTATAGTATGGCCTGTCATTGTACGGTACGATAATCAATGGTATGGCCAGTCACTGTACGGTACAGTATGCTATGGTATGGCCTGTTGTATGGTACGGTATGCTATGGTATGGCCTGTCATTGTACGGTATGATATGCTATGGTATGGCCTGTCATTGTATGGTATGGTATGGCCTGGCATTGTACGGTATGGTAAGGTATGGCCTGTCATTGTATGGCATGGTATTGTATGTTACGGCTTGTCATTGTATGGTATGGCCTGTCATTGTTTGATATGGTATTCTATGGTATGGCCTATCATTGTACGGTATGGTATGGACTGTCATTGTATGGTACGGTATGCTATGATATAACCTGTCATTGTATGGTAAGGTATGGCCTGTCATTGTATGGTACGGTATGGCCTGTCATTGTACGGTATGGCCTGTCATTGTATGATATGGTATGCTATGGTATGGCCTATCATTGTACGGTATGGTATGGACTGTCTTTGTATGGTACGGTGCGGTATGGTATGGCCTGTCATTGTATGGCAAGGTATGGTATGGCCTGTCATTAAATGGTACGGTATGCTATGGTATGGCCTGTCATTGTATGGTATGCTAGGACCTGTCATTGTATGGTACTGTATGCTATGGTATGGCCTGTCATTGTATGGTACAGTATGCTATGGTATGGCCTGTCATTGTATGGTACGTTATGGTATTGTATGGCCTGTCGTCGTACGTATGGTATGGCGTGTCATTGTATTGTATATCATGGCTTGCCATTGTACAGTATGGTTTGGCCTGTCATTGTATGGTACGGTATGATATGGTATGACCTGTCATTGTATGGTACAGTATGGCCTGTCATTGTATGGTATGGCCTGTCATTGTACAGTATGGTATGGTCTGTCATTGTATGGTACGGTTTGGCCTGTCATTGTACAGTACCGTATGGCCTGTCATTGTACGGTACATCATGGCCTGTCATTGTACCCATTGTACAGTATGGTATGATCGGTCATTGTACATTACGGTATGGTCTGCCATTGTACAGTACAGTACGGTATGGCATGGTATGATGTCTTATGGTAGAGTACAGTGTGGTATTGCCTGTCTAAGGCCTATTTGCTTACTGACGATGAAGTAAGGCATGGACTCTCATTCTGCGTTGAGCAAATGTCCAGAGGTGGAACTCTGGGTGCAGCCATTTCAGAGGAAAGAGCATCAACGTCACCAGAGGCTTCTGCGCAAAAAAGAACATTTATTTCAACAATGTAAATTTCAAATTGGCCACGTTGTCATCTCAGATTGACAGGGCTTCTTTATCCAGATAATGTTTACTACATGTTAGTCTCAGTTGTGGCTTCACCACCTGTACAGCGTCATAAGGCCTTTTTGAGCACATCTGGGCTCCGGTAAACTACAAAAACTACAAAAATGGCAGTATGTCCTTGCTGGAGCAGTCTAAATAGATTTTTAGACAACAATAATGTTCATGGATGGAGGCTCAAACATATTTTGGGTGGAAGATTCCAAGACTTTGAGTCCACAATGTCCCATTGCCTGTAGAGAGTGATTTTACAGTAGATCCGAAGCCCCTGCGCTCCTGGACACAGGGCACACTGACTCTGTGCCCTGAGATCCTGATGACATCTCATTAAAGAAATCTTCGAAGACCACACTAACAACTGTGTGTTTTATATTTCCTCCTGGGCTTGGAGGCCTTTGGGTAGCCATGCACTTTATAAGATTCACAGAATAGAATTAAATATGTGTTGAGCAGAATGTTATCAATTTATTAAACTTAAATTATGTTTTTAAACTTAAAACTTTACAACTGTCCACAGTGCATCCTTGGTTAGTATGGAAGGACACAGACGCTTCCTGTGACACACGTCACGGTGTCTAGTATTGTCTCTCTCCACCTTGGACAGATCCTGTAGCTGTAGCCGAAGAGTCACGGGTCTCTCTCCTCATCAACAATTGGCCCAGAGGGGTCCAGATTTCTCCTCCATCCTCACATGGCTACGATTGGGCCAGCTGCAGGGATCTCTCCAGCTCTTGCAGCTGCATGGTCCCTTGCGTGACCATCATTCGGATCACCACCTGGAAAACAGGAGCATCGTGAGAAGGGTGCACTGTGACAGGGTTATGAAGAACACTTCAATCTGTTAAAGACATGAGCCAGGGAAGAAAGGTCCAATTGTAACCAGCACACAGTGGGTACAGGCAGCAAGGTGGGATCTCTGAGCTAAGAGAAGCCAATGCAATGATGTGGAAAAACACAACACCTGCTGAGGGTGCAACAAACAGAAACGGCCCCAGAGGCATATGCTTTTTTAAATACAGTTTTACACAGCAACAACTTAGGAGAGCATTAGAGTGTATTAAATGAGCACCAGATTACATTACAAACATTTATTGACACGTGTAGATTAAGTGATTTGTCCAGAATCACAGGCTATTGAGCCGAGCCGGGACTCAAACCTAGTTCCCCAAGCTACAAAGTCTCTGCCCCCTCATAACCATGGACAGCAAAAGCTCATCTTCTCTCTCTCTTTAGGTTTATATTTATATTTTGAAATTAAATTTTTCATACAGATGGATCAAACACCAAAGAGGAACAATTGGAGTCGCCCAGACCATTCAGAGACCCAACAGATGGTTTGGTCCTCCATGGCTGCTCTGGGGCCCTACCAATGGGAAGCTTCGTGAGATACTATTCCAGCATCTGGAGGACCTCGGTACATATCAGCTCTCTTTTAGTCCATGGCTTAATAATCCACCACCCGTCCCATTCTGCTAAGAAGGTTCACTCTCCCCCACCCCCCAATGCAAAGAGTCTCCATCCCCCGCAGCTCCCACAAGCTCGGAGCCCAATCCATATTTGTAGGAACAGTTTCCTTAAGTCCTGGGTCACAACCACCTGCTTCATCACCAAATGCATTTGGGCAGATGTTCTGCTCTTTCCCAAAAAGCTAAACTAGTCTCTGGGGGCCTTATTTATGAGAGGCCTACATCACTTTTGCTAGATGTAAAATTGTATTGCGTGACACAGGGCGCTCATTTCCATTTATGAAGCCACGCAAAGCCACCCTATGGCTTTGAGTGGCCTCATAAATCAGGAGTAAGGCGACGCAAGGCAAATCGCTGCATTGCCTTACTCTGCACCAGGGAGGCGTCCCATGGGCGTTGCGGTGGGTGTTTCCACGAAACACCCATGGATTTTGACGCTGCCCCAGATTTACAAAATCATGTAAACCTGGGGAAGCGGTAAACTCTTATGCCTCCCGCGGTGAGGCGAAATGAGGAGAAATATCTTTATTTCTCCTCCTTTTTTTCTCTTTCTATGTGCGCTGCAATCTGCAGAAAGGACAGAAATGCACCGTATTGCATAAATACTGTGCATCCCTGCCCTTTCACTTTGGCATAGGGCAGCGCAGCTAAAATCCCATCAATGAGAGTCTGGGTTTCCAAGGAAAGTGATGTGCCATCTCACACCTGTGCAGGACGGCACCTCCTTTGAGGGTGCCAACACCTTCATACAGCTCCAGAATGGGGGGAGTGTTTACTCTCCACCTACGTCATCACCTTTTGTATTTTCTTTTGTCCTAATACATGCGCATTAACAAGGGGAACTACCAATACAGCGTAAACGTGTGCAAGGATTCTCTGCCCTCAGGCAACCTAATCAAGCTGCGTTTTGTCCCAAGTGCCTTCCCACTCATCTTAGACAAGTTCTTTCTCCGATTTGTCTCCTCATCTGGGTTGGGTTGCCAACTTCTTCTCCCATCCATCAAGCACCACTCACTTGTGGATATGTTGACCTAACAGGTTTTTAGATTCTTACCCAAAATTGATTTCTCAAAAAAGGCAACAAACTTACTAATACACAATTGTCTTTCCTTAGAGTAAATTCCTCGTCCAGCAGGGCTGGCATTAAATCATGTTTGGCGCCAACTGCCGTAATGAGGAAGGTTAAAGTTATGAGTGACTAAGTCACCCCCAATTTGCCCAATAGTATTAAAATACTTCGAGCTCTTACATACAGATGAGTGTCTGCTAGTCTGTCCTGCTTCTTCAAGAAGAGACCTCTGGTGAGCGTATGGGCTTAAAGCACCATCGAATCATGATCACCTTATGGCCTTGTTCCACTGTACACCACTGTATTATGATCTGATGATGTCGTTCCACGGTACACCATTGTAAAATGCTCTCCTTATGGCGTCATTCTACCGTACACCATTGTATCATGATCTCCTTATGGCCTCGTTCCACTGTACACCATTGTATCATGATCTCCTTATGGCCTCGTTCCACCGTACACCATTGTATCGTGGTCTCCTTATGGCGTTGTTCCACTGTACACCACTGTATCGTGATCTCCTTATGGCGTCGTTCCACTGTACACCATTGTATCGTGATCTCCTTATGGCGTCGTTCCACCGTACACCACTGTATCGTGATCTCCTTATGGCGTTGTTCCAACGTACACAACTGTATCGTGCTCTCCTTATGGCGTCGTTCCACTGTACACCATTGTATCGTGATCTCCTTATGGCGTCGTTCCACTGTACACCATTGTATCGTGATCTCCTTATGGCGTCGTTCCACCGTACACCACTGTATCGTGATCTCCTTATGGCGTCGTTCCACCATACACCACTGTATCGTGATCTCCTTATGGCGTCGTTCCACCGTACACCACTGTATCGTGATCTCCTTATGGCGTCGTTCCACCGTACACCACTGTATCGTGATCTCCTTATGGCGTCGTTCCACCATACATGTATCTCTGCAGGTGAATGTTCACCAGTATACCGGGTGTACAGCGTGGTATATAGAATCAACACTCCACCAAATTGAATCCAAAAAGCAAACTATTCAAACAGATTACTTTAAACAAAAGCGAGTATATTGCAACCAATGACAATAAAGTCAAATGAATGACAGTGTCTGATCACACGTAAGATATACATCTCAAGCAATAAATAAACTGTAAATCAACATCAATTAACGTAGAAATCAGATCATTTGCAACTCTGCAAAAACCTAATACATTTTCAGCAAAAATGCCCAACCCAGCCCAATGCATTTCGGGATCTGATTCATCCCTTCTTCAGGGGCCACTGTAAAAAAAAAGATGAACAAATTACAATGCTATCTCTTTTGAACATTGTTATTACAAGCAACTTAACGTTCAGCAAAGGCCAGAGAACCTGCACCGCCTGTATATGCTTACACACGGCAAGTCAATGTATAGCGTGAAAAGTAAAGCATGCACATGGAGAAATGAAAGTGATACAAAGAATGTGACCATGATGGGTGTGACTAAATGAAAAGAAAGGTCCAGAAAGTGCTCACAGGGTGTAAAAATGAAGCAAACAGAACGGAATAACGCCCAAAATGCCACAAACCAACCCGATGATCTCGATGCAATGCGTCGAAGCTCATTAGAGGAACAAGCAACCATGCACGTGGTTAAAGCGTGAAAGATAAACTCACTGTTTGCTGTGACAGCCGAATGCCACTACCTACTAGGAATGTGCAACGGGAATAGTGCCGCAACTGTGAAAAAAATACAATACTCAATGTCCTCCCTGTCGTTCTGAACACGAACTGAACATAGCCAGCGTATGCATAATGCCAATCAAAGAAACCATAATAAATCTAGATGAAAAAGTTCCTCCGTCGTCTGTGTCCAACAATCTGCAAGGCTCGAATTACTATAGGCTTGTCGCAGTAACACCACTGACCGAAAACCTGTGAAGAATCAACGGATTATTATGAACTAAATACCGCTATGAACACCCAATGCTGAAGAATTAATCACTCACATACCAACATTATCAAAACGAAGTCTCTCCTTACCAAAATGGCAATCTGTGTTCTACGAAGAAATGACCTTGATAAAACCTGCAGCAGAACACTCTTGAGTTCCAAACACAATGCTTCTGAGGACATAAAACATGCGCCACCTTACACATCACCCTGGGGAATTGGAATTAACCGTAATAATCTGCGTGAACCCAGTCACTGAGCTCCCGCCACTTCTATCTCACTCCCACAATCCGGTCTATCGACCAACTAACTTCACGCAGAAAACGCGCTAATTACATTGTACCCAAGACTTACCATGAACATACCACATTAAAGGAACCACATCATTTCAAGTTTGTCATTGAGACCACCTGGCATCATTGTCTGCAAGGTCTTAATCCACCACACTTCATGTTGAGATAGTAGCCTCGTGTTGTCAAGACCTACATTACTAGATAGCATTTCCAATATTGTGAATCTCAATTGTGCAATTGAGCGTGTTCTAACCAATGTGACACAAAATCAGATTTAACACTACGTGTTCGGATAGTGCTCTTGTGTTCTGATATGCGCACCTTTATTTTGCGTGTGGTTTTGACAACATATAGGAGGCCACAAGGGCATTTGATGCAATGTATAACATATGCAGAATTGCAATCTGCATTGTATCTCAACTTGATTTTCTTCCCAGAGTGTGGGTGATTGATTGTATTGCCCGTGGTCACGTTGCTACAATTAACGCAATTATGACACTTGCGCATGCCAGTAT
Source organism: Triturus cristatus (assembly GCF_964204655.1). Lineage (NCBI taxonomy): Eukaryota > Metazoa > Chordata > Amphibia > Caudata > Salamandridae > Triturus > Triturus cristatus. The sequence goes on along the minus strand of NC_140582.1, from coordinate 1,219,793,390 downwards.
ATGTTAGTTGCGTGGATTCAGTTGTGTGTGTCAACAATTCTTTGATGTTTCTACTTCTCGTGTAGGCAAACAAAGGTTCTCAAGCAAATAATCCATTGAAGTCCGGTTCACATTTGAGCAAGTCCCATCTTGATTTAATGATCTTCCTAACAGTTGATGTTTTCGTGGAATATTTGGAAACAAAGACAAGCCGTTTTTCAGTTGTCCTAGGTTTTGACACAAGTAAATCCTCACGTCTCAACTGTTGTATTTTGGCAACACCTTGGGTCAGAGTAGCTGTAGGATAACCTCGCTGTTTAAAGTCCTCACATTGTTCCTCTAGAATTGATCCCAACATTTCCTCATTAGACATGATTCTCTTGGTTCTAAGCATTTGTGAAGATGGCAGATTCTCTAATAGTGATGGAGGATGAAAACTGGAGAACAGTAACTAGTTGTTCTTGTCTGTAGGTTTTTTTATACGCAGCTGTGTGCAATTTGTTGTTCTCCTTCGTGATCAACACATCCAGAAATGACAAACTGTTGGATCCGATATTGTGGGTGAATTGAATGCGAGAATGTTTTTTAAATTTAATTCTTTGATTCTGAGTTCCAATTGTGCTGCTGAATTATTCCAAATTAAAAAAATGTTGTCAATACATCTGACATAGAAAAGCAAATGTGGACTCCAGAGAACGTCTGTGAAGATGTAGTCATGTTCAAACTTGGCAATTAAAGTGTTGGCGTACGCCGGAGCACCAGAAAAACCCATAGAGGTACCGCTTATCTGTAGATAGAAATCTTACTACCATTGTAAATAACTATGTTGTAGACAGAACATCAAAAGATACAAGATGGAAATTTTGTTGGCACCTAAATCTGGCAACTGCAACAAAGCCCATTCGCATGCTTCTATGCACTCCTTCAAGGGTATGGAGGTATACACCACAGTAACATCAATAGAACATAGAAGCCAGGAAGATGCACACTGATCGCCTACCACACGTAGTAGTTGTAAAAATTGTGTGGTATATTTAATAAAGCTCTTCCATGTTTGTACAACCTTCTGTAAAAAATGATCTACGTATTGTCCCACGGGTGCGAAGATGGAATCGCATCCTGATACTATTGGACTGAAGGGAGGATTCTCCAGATTTGTATGCACCTTCGGGAGCATGTCAAGTCTAGGTCTCCTGGGATAAGTCACACTCAAAAACGTCCGAGTGTTGGTAGAAATCCATTTGGAATGTTAATCTGAAATCCTTTGCCAATTGTTTGATTATGCTCATCTCGTGTTTTTTAAAGTTGGTTTTGACATCAGGTCAAAGATTTAATTAAGCGAAGTCATTCTTGATTAACGTCTCAAAAGTGTCGAGCAATTTATGTGACACAGGTGCCATATATGTACTCTTGGGTTTAACAAACCTGTGCTCAGGATCTTGTTCACTACTGATGGGATCAGAAGAGTCCAGCGTCAGTAAAACATTTGAGAAAAAATGTTTTAAACGCAAATTCCTCATGAATTTAAATGTTGACACTTCAAGTTCCAAGGCATTAGTGTGATACACAGGAATTAAGGAAGTACCTTTATTCAAAACAAGTTGTTGAGCTGGCGACAACTCAACTGTGGAAATATTTATGACGAGGTCTTGATTTTACTCCTTAAATTGAGAGCTTCTATCTCTTTTTCTCTTGCTCCTCCTGTTTTTTTTTTATCTGGTGGTCATCTTGAAGTTTGGCCACTGGCTAAAAAAAGATGTCGGCTGCGGTGCTGCTTCAGCTCCAACATGTTGCAAGGTCGACCCAGCTATTTCTTGTTGAACGTCCAAAGGTGTTCTAGTTGTTTCCAATTCTTGGTCTGAGACCACGGATTCTTGAGAAGATATATTCGGTTTTTGGAAAGGCCATCTACGGGCATACACCTCTGCCCAGGTGTAAACCTCATTTAATTTGTAGGCAATTGTATCATGGCGAAATTTTCTAAGTTTCCTTTCTTGTATCTCTTTGCCGTAAGCATCCAGCTTGTTGTTCAGATCTTCCAATGTAATCTTCCAATAATCCGCATCACACCGTGTGGATAAATCAGATTTAATGGCCTCAGTTTCTTCTTCCAGGTATCGAATGGTGCGGGAAAGTTCCTCCATCAACAGTAAAATTAGACCCAGTGAACATTTATTGAGCACTGCTTGCCATTTCTTCATGAATGCTTTGTTGAACTGGAATTTATACAAGAGAGGTTTGATAGGTAGTCGCAGTCCCCGTGGTATCCGCTGAACTTTGTGGTATTGTATTAATGTAGACGCATGTAAGTGTTGGCTCAAAGCTCTTTGTGTAATAAATTCTACTTAGTTGTCGAATTTGTTGGGATATTGAGCCTCCCTGTATCATGATCTCCTTATGGCGTCGTACCACCGTACACCACTGTATCATGATCTCTTTATATCGTCGTTCCACCATACACCACTGTATCGTGATCTCGTTAAGGCATCGTTCCAACGTACACCACTGTTTTATGATCTCCTAATGGCGTCTTTACACCATACACCATTGTATCATGTTCTCCTTATGGTGTCGTTCCACCGTGCACCACTTTATCGTGATCTCCTTATGGCATCGTTCCACCGTACACCACTGTATCGTGATCTCATTAAGGCATCGTTCCACTGTACACCACTGTATCGTGATCTCCTTATGGCATTGTTCCACCGTACACCACTGTATCATGATCTCTTTATATCGTCGTTCCACCATACACCACTGTATCGTGATCTCGTTAAGGCATCGTTCCAACGTACACCACTGTTTTATGATCTCCTAATGGCGTCTTTACACCATACACCATTGTATCATGTTCTCCTTATGGTGTCGTTCCACCGTGCACCACTGTATCGTGATCTCATTAAGGCATCGTTCCACTGTACACCACTGTATCGTGATCTCCTTATGGCATTGTTCCACCGTACACCACTGTATAATGTTCCCCTTATGGCGTCGTTCCACCGCGCACGACTGAATTGTGATATCCTTATGGGTTTGTTCCACCGTACACCACTGTATCATGATCTCCTTACTGCGTCGTTCCATCGTACACCACTGTATCATGATCTCCTCATGGCGTTGTTCCAATGTACACCATTGTATCAAGATCTCCTTAAGGCATTGTTGTACTGTACACCATTGTAAAATGCTCTCCTTATGGCGTCATTCTACCGTACACCAGTTCTACCGTACACCATTGTATCATGATCTTATGGCGTTGTTCCACTGTACACCATTGTATCGTGATCTCCTTATGGCGTCGTTCCAACGTACACCATTGTATCATGATCTCCTTATGGCATCATTCCACGGTACACCATTGTATCATGATCTCCTTATGGCGTTGTTCCACCGTACACCATTGTTTTATGTTCTCCTTATGGCGTTGTTCTACTGTACACCATTGTATCATGATCTCCTTATGGCATCATTCCACCGTACACCATTGTATCATGATCTCCTTATGGCGTCGTTTCACCGTACACCATTGTATCATGATCTCCTTAAGGCATCGTTCTACTGTACACCATTGTATCATGATCTTATTAGGGCATTTTTCCACCGTACACCATTGTATCATGATCTCCTTATGGCGTCGTTCCACCGTACACCATTGTATCATGATCTCCTTATGGCGTCGTTCCACCGTACACCATTGTTTTATGTTCTCCTTATGGCGTTGTTCCACCGTATACCATTGTATCATGATCTCCTTATGGCGTCGTTCCACCGTACACCATTGTTTTATGTTCTCCTTATGGCGTTGTTCCACCGTACACCATTGTATCATGATCTCCTTATGGCGTCGTTCCACCGTACACCATTGTTTTATGTTCTCCATATGCCGTTGTTTCACCGTACACCATTGTATCATGATCTCCTTATGGCGTCGTTCCACCATACACCATTGCATCATGATCTCCTTATGGCATTGTTCCACGGTACACCAAAGCAGACGATAGCACAGACATAAGGGGCATTCTACACCCCATGTCTGCCTTCATGAAATCCTTAGGGCTTCCTTTTCCCAGATAGCCCCCTTGTTTGCCGCAATAAGTGATCTAAGGATTACAACTGGACGCTTCTGCAACACATATCCTGGGTAGTGTACCCCCTACACTCCACCGCAACTAAAAGAAATCTGATTGATCGAAGTGATTCACAGAGGCAACAGCTGAGCCAATCAGGGCACCAGGATGCTCCCAAGAGGACTGGGGTATAGATTCAGAAGGGAGATGGGCTGTATGCCCCACGCTCCAATTCCTTTCAAAAGCAGTAATACCCTCAGTCACTGAAAGCCTGCAGCAGCACCATTAGCATCCAGATGTGCTGCATATAGATGCACCTGACAGCAGCACTATTGCCATCCAGATGTGCTGCATATAGATGCACCTGACAGCAGCACAACTGCCACGGAGGTTAAAAAGCTCTTGATGGCTCAGTCATCTGACAACAGTGCAATCGCTCTGGTAATCCAGCTCTTACAAAGTCCCTGAATGTCACTTCATAAGAGTGGCTAATAAGACCAGGCAAAAGAAAACTGACCTGCTGAAGACCAAAGGAGCAGATTTCCTGTATCTGACTGAAACAAACGTGTTGGTAAACTTCTCAATTGTGTAGGTCACTGTATACAATGGAAAATTTACTGTTATGAAGTGACTTGTGCATATGTTAACACGTTACTATCATTACTAGTGTGTATTTTTGGTCGACACTCGATCATTACTCGACTAACGACCATTGGGTTGTCAAACAACACTCTATTCACAAAATACTTTGCACTGGAATTGGACTGTTTGTGTAAATTGAAATACGGAAACACAAATGCTGTTGCACTAATATAAAATGTGCTTTGGCTTATTGTATGCCATAGGATGTTTACTTTAAAAAAAATGCTTTGTCATACGCTTAGAATTAAATCATACTGTCACCACATCCGCCCTTACCCTGGCCTGGCCTGGGAGAATCCGAATAATGCAAACATTTTACCCCATGCTGGCTTCTTTATAAACGCAATCCCATCCCAATGCGAACACCATCTCTCCCTCACTGACTCCCCACAACACTGGCCATCTCGACGTTCATCATAGCCATCTATGATTAATCCAAAACCATCTCTCCCTCATAGACCATAGGCCCACACTGGCCATCACGGACGTTCACCAACCCCTATCGTTAAGTACCCTATGCCCGCATGCCCCTCACTAACCCTCTGCAGTACTGCCCATCACCATAATCTCACCTTCAGCAAAGCATCCATGTGCGCTCACCTTGTTCCCGCATTCACTCACTCTTACCAACTTCCCAGCGTCGACTCAATCTCAACTTCTTCCCAGCATTGACTCAACCTCAACTTCTTCCCAGCGTCGACTTGATCTCAACTTCTTCCCAGCATCGACTCAACCTCAACTTCTTCTCAGCATCGACTCAATCTCAACTTCTTCCCAGCATTGACTCAACCTCAACTTCTTCCCAGCGTCGACTTGATCTCAACTTCTTCCCATCATTGACTCAACCCAAACTTCTTCCCTGCATCGACTCAATCTCAAACTTCTTCCCAGCATTGGCTTGCCCTCCACTTCTCTGCGGTGACAGACTCTCACTCTCTACCTATAGTGCTGTCACATTTAGCTCATTCTTCTCCCTACCTCATCAGTGGCGTCCTTGTTGCGTTTGAACTCCTCCCGGGCCCACTCCTTCACGTACTGGTGGTCGGCTTCATTGGGTATCTGGCGGGCAGTCTGTAAGATCTTTCTGTACAAGCCAAGGACCTGTTGCCGCCTTAGAAACTGCAAAAGAAATTCATTGTTACTGGTCAACAGTGAGTACCGCCATAAGATGCGACCCACACTGCCCCCCTCTGCCCACCTCATTTCCAGGAGCGGTCAACCCTACCCAACGCAATAGGCAGCCTCTCTTTTGCCCTTTGAAAGAAAGCTTCTACCCGTCTGTTGAAGTTTGCAACTTGTATTTAAGCCTGAGCAGCAGTACTACAGAAAAAACGTATTGTTATTTCCTTTCAATGTATAATAGTTAATACATTTCAAATCATCAGTTAGAGGATCTAATGAGCAGAAACTCTATGGCCACAGCAGGTTCACCTGCATCACCACAACACAAATCACACTAATAAAAGCCATGTTTATCTCCCTTGTAAGTAGCCCAAAGTATTCCGTAAAAGTGAGCAGAAATTATTGGTGTCTTTTTTCAAGGAATATGCATTAGAAAATGGTTCCTTGGGTGGTAGTCTGTTCTTAAGCATAGTTAGGATTACTGACAATAACAGCTATTCTGTCTTTATTGAACTTTGCAGTTCTATGCTATAGCCTTTTATCCAAACACACCGGTCATGAAAGACCTGGTAAAGTGTTACTGGCCCAAACCAAAGGCGAAGGCCAATAGAAATGACCTCTGCGACAGACTCCGAGGGTATTACATAATGCTACCATACAGTGGTGAACTGACCAAATAGGAATAAAAGAAACCCGTGAGATACAACTGGTTTAGAAACTACTGAGACGCTCCTACCTATTGTGGAAGCCGCAGTGTATGACAGCTTCTGCTGTGGCTGTGCATGCTGGAGGGCAGCTGTGGATGTGCATGCCGGCTTGCAGTTTCAGCTGTGCATGCTGGTATGCAGTTGTGTTTGCCGGCGTGCAGCTGCAACAGTGCGTGCAGCTGCAAATATGCGAGCTAGGAGGCAGCTGCAGTTGTGCATGTCGGCGTGCAGTTACAGCTGTGCATGCTGGTGTACAACTGTGCATGCTGGCGTGCAGCTGTTCATGCCGGTGTGCAGTTGCAGCAGCTATTGCTGTTTGTTCGCAGACAGCTGAAGAAGAGAAGGAGACACCGCTGCAGACACCCCCTTTCCCTTGGCTCTACCATAATGCTATACTCATGTTCTGACAAACCGGAGGGTCAGTCGGATGCTATGGAGAATCCACCTCCATGGGTCCAGCTTGTAGAACAGTGACAGTGGAAGCTGAGGGGAGGGAGAGGAAGCATCCTCTCATGGCTGTTGATGAAGCTCGTGAATGGACGCCCCACCCAATTCATAGTACATCAAGTGCCACCAGGGCAAGGCACTACACCAGTTTTGCACGCACTCTTGGATGACTTTTGACAAACATTGGAATCAGAACTGAACTTTGGTGTGCATCCCATTACTTTCATTCACGAATCATGATTTATTGCCCTAATTATGGTTTGCACCCAGCATGTGAAGCAGGAGAAAAGACGACATGGAGTTGGAAGCTCGTTTCACACAAAGGCTTCAACATCACGTTCTTTTTTAATTGGGGGATACAAGTTAAGCTGTCATTTCAACAAAGAGGGAAAGCAGCATTTTGTAAACAGCATTTGTTCCGTGCATGTTCATTCAATTAAGAACAGCTTTATTTTGGAAATCATCATTGAAGCACTTCTATGTTTGTTTAGGCATTTAAAACACGAACAAGCAAAGCACTTTGGGGACTGTAGTTTCAATTAATTGCGGAGTAGCAAAGGCTCTGACCAGGTGAATAATTAGTACACGCACACACCAGAGAGGGATTTCAATTTTCACGCGAGGTTTAAAAACCGAGCGTTTTTGAAGGCGGGTTAACATTTTGTTTCCGAGAGGAAGATGGAGAGTTTGCGATATCCCAGGGCAGGTACGTTTGTATTCAGCGGAATGCATGTGGGCAGGACCGTTCTAAACAGGGTAAATAGAGGGAGGTGTATCGGATTTAACGGGTGGAATGTCTTATTACGTGATGGCAAATCATTCACAAGAGTCAGTCACTGATGCTTTAGAAACAGAGCGCGAAGGATAGGGGAAACTTACATCAGTTCAATGCGAGTGGCTGTTTTTTGAAGGGTTTTTCATTAAATATACACGGGCCATGTTGATGGTTAGCTAAGAAACTCCGTAGCATTAGGCAGAAGGGCGCTAGATAGGGGAGACTCACACCAGTTTTTGAGCGAGTGGCTGTTCTTTGAAGGGCTTTCATTCAAATATACATGGGGTATGTTGGTAGTCAGTTAAGAAACTCCGCAGCATTGAGCAGAAGGGGGTGTTCACGGGGGCTGGGCATGATAATGAGGGGGATGTGTGTACATTTCATTTCATTTATTTATTTATTTTTTCGTTTTCACATTTGTGCACAATAATTCATGGAGTACAACAAGATGATTGATAGATAAAGTTTATTGTTGAAGATATGCATCATATTACATGTACATGCTGATTATTGATTATTAATTACGATATATTTTATTTGTAGTTACCCCTGACGAAGGACTCATGTAGTCCGAAATGCATTGGGTTTTAATAAAAAGAACATGCCTGGGATGAATCATGCGTTTATCGTGTTTTTGACAGAAGTCCGGATGGTCTCATCAGATACATAGGAAACCTGGGAAATTGCATGATGTTCTTAGTGTGGATCAAGTGGAGTCGAGTTCAAGCAGAAAATTCAATGGATAATTACCTAAACACGGATTAACTTAAACATTTGTGGACTTGTGCATGTTGCAGTGCAACTGGTTTCGGGGCGTAATGACGCCCCACCCAATTCAATGTTGATGAAGCTCTCCACATCCCTCCCACCCCTGAAAAATGCCATCTATCTGGAGTAAATCAGAGGAGAGGGATTACATCAGGGTGCTGTAACCTTCATGCCAGCGGTCCTTTAATGGTATTTATAACTCTGTCTGGAGTCCACTGACGATAGACGAACTGATTTGCCCCCTGACGCGGTTTTGCCTTACATGCAGGCAGGAGTGGAGCCCTTTAAGGAACCTCCCTAAGGATGAGAACTGGAGCGTTGAGAGAAGTGTTGTGGCCTCACAGAGACATTACTTCATGTAAGCCCAGTGCAGTCTAAAATAGCGGACTAGTTTGTGTCTCAGTGCGAAGACTCTCTAGAGCATAGATTAGAATATTGAGCGCTCCATTGAAGCCTATCAAGTGGTAACAGGTTTGTCAGGAGTCCACTGACGATAGAAGAACTGATTGGCCCCCTGACGCGGTTTTGCCTTACATGCAGGCAGGAGTCTCCTTCGGAGGAGTCCCCGGAGGCGTGGCCTTTGAAGTTTTCGTCGTCCATCCAATCGGGTGAGAGAGCAGCCGGAACAAGAAAGGTGAGCCCCCGCACATATGCGGAAAGTGAATCCCAGCTAAGAGGAGAGTTGGCGGCGTTGAAGCTGGAGAGCCCGGACGAACAGAGAGGAACCAAGAGAGGAAGCGCTGCCCTCAAAGAAGACGTCCTCGTCCTTTGGAATACACGGCAACTGGAGGTCGCTCTCCTTTTCAAGGCTGTTCTCTACTATAGTTTACTCACATCTTTTCTTCGACTGCTCCAAGCCTACTCCTCACCCTACTTCGCACCTACCAATGTTAACTAACTTTGAGCATATACATCCAACTTGTGTAGTACTTTGTGTAGTACTTTGTAAGCTCTATCCTTTTATTTCATGCTATAGATTAGTGTGTCTAACCACAACTATGCTACTATGTCAACAGGTAACCTTCTGTGGTCACCTTTTACTAGAACATCTAGCTTTCAGCACAAGGGGGTTCTCACTTGGCATCAGAAGAGTTAAGCTCGCAGTGAGAGGAGGTTCCCGCTTGGCACTGGAAGCTCTCAGCAAGAGGGGGTTCCCGCTTGGCACCAGAAGCTCTCAGCAAGAGTGGGTTCATAATTGACACTGGTAGCTCTCAGCTCGCAGCAAGAGGGGGCTCGTACTTGGCACCGGAAGCTCTCAGATCACAGCGAGAGGGGCTTCACAGTTGGCACCGGAAACTCTCAGCAAATGGAGCGTCCGCACTAACCGGAAGCTCTCAGCCTGCAGCGACAGGGGGTTCGCACTTGGCACTGGAAGCTCTCAGCGAGAGGGGTTTGCACTTGGCACCAGAAGCTCTCAGCTCACAGCGAGAGGGGGTTCGCACTTGGCACCGGAAGCGGTCAGCTCAAAGCGAGAGGGGTGTAATGATGCGGAGCCCCGTAGATGTGATTAAATAATTTATTGAGCGGACACAGAGCAGTCCCGTGGCCTCCCGACTCCCAATACTTTTACAAGTGAACCAAACTTTAACTTTCAGTATTACCGGAGACCATGGCTACATGGCGATAGTTCTACTTATGAAATCACTACATCTTCCCCCTTCTTGACAACAAGGGAAAACCTAGCTTATACATAGCAATCACAAAACAAAAAGAAATAAAACATTAACATTGTTCAATCAGTCTATGAGTTGTTTTTTTGTACCCTTTCCGTTCTTGTAAGGGGAATGCACTCATTGACATTATCCCATTCTCTACACATTTCATTTGAAGGGCTTGTACATTTTTTTAAATGTGCCTTGTTCCTTATTATCACTTTATTCTTATTCCGAGCAGTGACAGCTGAACCCTTCACCTTAGTCACTTCCAAAGGAGACGGGTGAACCTGCTCATGGACTTTCGTATCTGATTTTGTCTTTCCAATACCAGATCTCCAACTTCATAGCTTCTTCTGTGAACATATTTCCTTTGTTCCACATTTTGCTTCATTTTTTTCTTTCATTATTCCATCTCTCTTTGCAATTTGTGTATGTCCTTCAGGGGATTTCAATGGCATTTGTGATAAACGTGTTTGTGTTGATTGGCCAAACATCAGCTCTGAAGGAGTTTTTCCAGTCGAACCAGGAGGAGTGTTCCTGTAGTCACGCAAAACTTGGCACACAGCTTGATTCATAGAAATGTCTGATAGTTTCGCTCTTTGCATACTTTTCTCTAATGTAGCCATCAATCTCTCCACTACAGCATTTGCTTGTGGCCAGAGTGGGATAATTTCCCTATGCCTCAAACCCATATAATCAAGAAATTTCGTAAATTATTTTCCGTTAAAAGGTGGACCATTATCGCTTTTTAAAACTTTGGGTATACCCCAAGCTGAGAAAATGTAATCAAGAACAGGCAATATCACAGATGCAGAAGTGGATGACGCTGTTTTTACGATTGGAAATCTAGAATATTAATCTACGAGCACAAATAAATAATGCCCAGAATCTAGGGGTCCATAAAAATCACATGCTAGTTCAGACCAGACGACATCTGGCGATTTGGACTCCTGCAATTCTTCAACAGTCCTTTCTCTTGTGGTGCACTGGCAGAAATGACAAGACTGCACAATTTCTTCTACTTACCGACCAAGCCTCGGAAACCACACCTTTTGTCTTGAGAGTTTTTGTCGCTGATATTCCTCTATGACTTTCATGTGCAAGATTAATGACACGTCTTTGTAAATTGCTTGGAATTACTATTCTGTTCCCTCTTATAAGAACACCAGAAGTGGCTATTGTCAATTCTGCTTGAACATTTTTTAACGCAAGCACATCTCTTTTGCATACTCCTGGTTGAAATTTCGTTAGAGCATTAACATGCTTCCATCTATTTAATTGCATTATTCTTTTCACTTCTGCTAAAGTATCGTCTTTATTAGATTTGTGAATTAGTTCTTGTTCAGAGATCAGGAACTGTTGACTTAATTATGAAGTTTATGTGGTTTTCTTTGTCATTCATTTAATTTTTATCCTCATCTGTTGGATTTCTAGACAAGTAAACAGGTGGATTGTACTCTTTCCCTGGCTTATGAATTATTTTGAAATCATAGTCCATCCACCTCAAACCCCATCTTTCAATCCGAAGAGGTCTTTTCGCTTTCAAGTTTCCAAAAATAGTGGTGAGAGCCTGGTGATCTGTTACTATCACAAATGATTTTCCGAACAATAAATCATGATAATGCTCACATGCCCAGACTATGGCTAAACTTTCCTTTTCTGGTTGAGAATATTTCTTTTCTATATCGGTCAAGCTTCGGCTGGCATGTGAGACCACAAATGCCACCTATGTTGAAATAGACTAGGACCTAGTCCCACTGGACTTGCATCTACTACTATTTCTGTGCACAAATTTGGATCAAAATATTTCAAATTTGCTGCTGTTGCTATGTCACTTTTTATCTTCTCAAATGCATCCTTGCGTTCCTTATTCCAGAGAAATGCCCGGTCCTTTTTCGTTAGCTCTCTAAGGGGTGAACTGACGGTAGCATAATCCTTGCTATAACAGGAGCAATAACTAGCCATTCCTAGAAAAAAGCGTAATTCTGTTATATCTTTCGGACAAGACATTGTTACTGGTGATGATACTTTCTTTGGATCTGTTTGAATTCCTTTGCTTGAGAATATATGACCATGAAATGTTAGTTCCGGTTTACCAATTTCACACTTTTCAAGGTTCAATATTAACCCAGCTTTCATAAGCTCTTGACAAACTGTTCCTAGTGCCTGATCAGGTTCACTTTCTGTTTTTCCAAAAACAAGAATATCATCACTGTAATTCATTGAATTGTTTACTGGTCTAATAACATTTTGTTATAGTCTCTTGAAAAATCTCTGCAGCTGAGCATATTCCAAAATTAAGTCTTTTGTAATGGAATAACCCCATATGTGTTGAAAAAGTTGTAATGTATCTTGATTTCTTATCAATTTCCAATTAATGATATCCTTTGCAGAGATCTAACTTTGAGAAAAATGTTGCCCCATTCAAAATACTAATCATGTTGTTCAAATGAGGCCCAGGATGCCTCTCTCTCTCAATTGCAGTATTCAGTATCCTCATACCATCACAGATTCTAATCTGGCTCGTGTCTTTTTTCGGCACCACTACAATCGGAGACACCCAAGGTGTTGGGCCTGTACCAGGCTCAATTATATCTTGTTTAAGCAAAGAATTAATTTCCTCTTTAACTTTACCTTGCATATCAATCGAAACTCTCCTATGCATTTATGCAACAGGTTTTACTTTGTCATTTATGTGCAATGAAATCGTTTTTCTTTTTAACTTTCCAAGACCTTTTGTTAGAGCCCGGACCCCCTCCCCCCCCCCCAAGTAGTCCCCCGCCCCAACCCCTGTACTCCCACAATCAATATTTGCCAGTCCATGAGTGTGGGTAGAAAAGGGCCATGTTTAATAACTATCACATATTCATAAACATGACAAAATATTTTAAATTCACATTTATGAATTCAATATTTAAATTTTTAATATTTACAAGTATTATCGTTGATCATAACCACCGGTTATGAACTATCCACTTACTCCAGCACCAAGGGGCCCTCTGGCTCGCCTCTCCTATCTGAGAACCACGCAAGGCGCAACCCACCTGCGTCCTTGAGCAGTGAGCCCCCAGCCCTCGGTCCTTGTCCGTCCTTTCAGGGGCCCACCCCTCTACCACCAGGCTGCCAAGGAGGCGCTTGTGACCTGGCGCCCTTGCCTCCCCAGCCGGTGTCCCCATTCTCTCTGCGGAGAGCTTACCGTCTCTCCCCTCAGTGCTGGCCTCGGGAGTATGTAAGCAGGCCTCCCGTTAATCCTGGAAATCAATGTTGTGTGGTCTCTTGTCCGCCAAGCGCTCCCCCTATTCTGCCCCCAAACCGCTAATCTTAGGGACGAGTGGGTGGGAGATAGATGACGTCCGTGATCCCAGGTCGAAGGTGAAATAGAAGGCTCTAAGGTGGGCCCAGGGCTTGAATAGCCCCTCCCTGGCTCCACCCCTTCCGGGCCAGGCACCCGCCGGACATACTTCACGGCCTGACCCGGAAGTACTTCCTCCGGCCAGTAGCCCATTGGGCTACTGGACCGGAATATGGGGGGTGTGGCTTGGGGCTGGGCCATAAGGGCGTGCTCACCGAGGTTTGCGCTGGTCATAAAGTAGGAAATTCTTTCAATATATGCTGTTCTGCTGTCATATGAAATGTCAAGCCCAGCAGTCCCATTAATTGAGCTGTGACATTGCTCAGCAGGCAAGGCCAAGCAGTTTCTCCTCTTTAGGACATGTATTTCTTCCTTAAGAGACACTTCTCCGTAAGATAGATTTTTTCAAACTTCCCTAAGCAGGTTACAGGGTGTTTTGCTCCCCATTGAAAAACCTTGACACTCGATGAAATAAGAGGAGGTCTATCCACCATTTTGTAATATTCAGTTGTACATATAATATTACACGTTGCTCCACTATCTAACGCAAATGGGACTTTCTGCGATCTTAATAATATATCAACAGATGCGTTTTTTAAAAATCTTCCTTTCTCAACAAATTAATTTTTTTATCCTCATTTTCTTCTGTCATTAAATATAGCCGTTGTTGTTCACCTTCATCAGTTGAAGTATCATCAACACTTTCCATATGTCCAACATATTTTGTGTTTCTGTTTACTTGACATTTCCACATCTTTTAATTGTCTTGTCTCTTGAACATGCACACACTGGAAAAATTATTCTTTCTTCCACATTCTCTGCATTGTTGGCCCATGGCAGGACATACATTCATATGCGGAAATGATTGTCCACATCTATAGCATGTTTTTTTTCCTTTTTGAAGCTCGTTAACCTTTCTATTTTACTAGTTGACTTTTCTGTTTTGTTGTCAGTTTTTTCATCCTTTTGTTATCTTTTTCAGTCATTTGGCGAACTTATTCCAGCGTTTTAACTCTACCTTGCTCTATGTTATTTGCATGTTTTTTTGCTTGAGCATCAGTACGCGCCATGCGTAAAATCATTTTCAAATCATAGTTTTTCTCCAGTAACTTTTTCCTGAATTCCACTGAATTACATACTTGAATAATCCTTAATCTGACAGCTTCCTCATTATTGAACTTGTCAAATTCACAAACCTGACAATGTTTTTAAAATTATTAACAAAATTAATAAGTAAATCCTTTGCTTGTTCATCAGTGTATTTTTTACATGTGGCTTTTAAGAAATGCTCAAACCTTCGTGTCCATTTCTCCACTCTTTGAGCAATCGTTTGTTCATCTGAGATATCAAATGGTAAAGGTCTCCTATGAATCATGCTCGACACACGTTTTCCTCTTCATGAGCATATACATCATCCATATGTGTGTTAGCTGATGTACTTGTTGAGCCTTCACTTTACTCCAATATTGCACTTTCCGTTTTTATACTTCACTTTTCTTGTTTCTCCTTTTTTTTTTAAATAAAAAAAAAAAAAAATATATATATATATATATATATATATATATATATATATATACTATATATATTTTATTTAGCCCTTTTCTACTTATTTGTGTATTTTTTCTTTGAATTTCAGCTTTTTTCCACTTTTATATATATATTGCCTTTACTTAAAAATGGGCTCCCATTCATTTCAATGTAGGTTCCCACAAGTTGCCTGGTTTCAAAACGGCCGCCGAGATTTCCAATTCTTGCGTGAACTTTCTTCTGCCTGATTTCAAGATGGCCCCCGTTTTAGGAGAGATCAGGCTCTCACGAGACCGCTTACGCGCATACTCTAACGTCGCCAGTTTGTAATGATACGGAACCTCGTAGATGTGATTAAATCATTTATTGAACGGACACAGAGCAGTCTGGTTGCCTCCTGACTCACAATCCTTTTACAACTGAACAAAACTAGATTTTTCAGCATTCCCTGTGACCATGGCTACATGGCCAAAGTTCTACTTATGACATCACTACAAGGGGGTTCGCACTTGGCACCTGAAGCTGTCAGCTCACAGTGAGAGGGGGTTCACACTTGGCACCGGAAGCTCTCAGCTCGCAGCAAGAGGTGGTTCACAGTTGGCACCTGAAGCTCTCAACGAGAAGAGGGTACGCACTAACAAGAAGCTCTCAGCTTGCAGCAACAGGGGCTCACATTGGCACTGGAAGCTCGCAGCAAAGGGGTTTGACCTAGGCACCGGAAGCTCTCAGCTCAAATTGAGAGGGGGTTCCAACTTGGCACCGGAAGCTCTCAGCTCAAAGCGAGAGGGGTTCCAACTTGGCACCAAAAGCTTGCAGCAAGAGGAGGTTCGCACTTGGCACCGGAAGCTCTCAGCGAGAGGTGGTTCACACTTGGCACCGGAAGCTCTCAGCAAGAGGGGGTTCGCACTTGGCACCGGAAGCTCTCAGCTCGTAGTGAGGGGGTTCGCACTTGGCACAAGAAGCTCTAAGTGAGAGGGGGTTCGCACTTGGCACCGGAAGCTCTCAGCTCGCAGTGAGAAGGGGTTCGCACTTGGCACTGGAAGCTCACATTGAGAGGGGATTCGCACTTGGCATCAGAAGCTTGCAGTGAGAGGGGGTTCGCACTTGGCACCAGAAGCTCGCAGCGTGAGGGGGTTCGAACTTGGCACCGGAAGCTTGCAGTGAGAGGGGGTTCGCACTTGGCACCAGAAGCTCGCAGCGAGAGGGGGTTCGAACTTGGCACCGGAAACTCTCAGCGAGAGGGGGTTCACACTTGGCACCGGAAGCTCTCAGCTCGCAGCGAGAGGTGGTTCGCACTTGGCACCGGAAGCTCTCAGCAAGAGGGGGTTCGCACTTGGCACCGGAAGCTCTCAGCTCGTAGTGAGAGGGGGTTCGCACTTGGCACAAGAAGCTCTAAGTGAGAGGGGGTTCGCACTTGGCACCGGAAGCTCTCAGCTCGCAGTGAGAAGGGGTTCGCACTTGGCACTGGAAGCTCACATTGAGAGGGGATTCGCACTTGGCATCAGAAGCTTGCAGTGAGAGGGTGTTCGCACTTGGCACCAGAAGCTCGCAGCGAGAGGGGGTTCGAACTTGGCACCGGAAACTCTCAGCGAGAGGGGGTTCACACTTGGCACCAGAAGCTCTCAGCTCGCAGCAAGAGGGGGTTCACAGTTGGCACTGGAAGCTCTCAGTGAAAGGAGGGTCTGCATTAACCAGAAGCTCTAAGATTGCAGCAACAGGGGGTTCGCACTTGGCACCGGAAGCTCGTAGCGAGGGGCAGTTTGCACTTGACACTGGAAGCTCTCAGCAAGAGGGGTTCGCACTTGGCACCAGAAGCACTCAGCTCAAAGCAAGAGGGGGTTCGCACATGGCATTGGAAGCTCTCAGCTTGCAGTGAGAGGGGGTTCACACTTGGCACCGGAAGCTCTCAGCGAGAGGGGGTCGTACTTGGCACCGAAAGCTCAGTTCGCAGCGAGAGGGAGTTCGTACTTGGCACCGGAAGCTCTCAGCTTGCAGCGAGAGAGGGTTCGCACTTAGCACCAGAAGCTCTCAGCTTGCAGCGAGAAGGGGTTCGCACTTGACACCGGAAGCTCGCAGCGAGAGGGGGTTCGCACTTGGCACCGGAAGCTCGCAGCGAGAGAGGGTTGGCACTTGGCACCGGAAGCTCTCAGCTCGCAGCAAGAGGGGGTTCGCACTTGGCACCGGAAGCTCTCAGCTCGCAGCGAGAGGGGGTTCACACTTGGCACCGGAAGCTGTCACCTCGCAGCGAGAGGGGGTTCACACTTGGCACCGGAAGCTGTCACCTCGCAGCGAGAGGGGGTTCACACTTGGCACCGGAAGCTCTCAGCTCGCAGCGAGAGGGGGTTCGCACTTGGCACTGGAAGCTCTCAGCTCACAGCGAGAGGGGGTTCACACTTGGCACCGGAAGCTGTCACCTCGCAGCGAGAAGGGGGTTCGCACTTGGCACCGGAAGCTCTCAGCTCACTGCGAGAGGGGGTTAGCACTAGGCACCGGAAGCTCTCAGCTCGCAGGAAGAGGGGGTTCGCACTTGGCACCGGAAGCTCTCAGCTCGCAGGAAGAGGGGATTCACACTAGGCACCGGAAGCTCTCAGCTCGCAGCAAGAGGGGGTTCACACTTGGCACTGGAAGCTCACAGCGAGAGGGGTTCGTACTTGACACCGGAAGTGTCAGTTTTGAAACTTTGGTGTGTGTATTAAACCATAAGGGGGTGAGCTCTTTATTTCGCTGCTGTCTACCGACCCGCGGATTTACTTTTCTCAAGCTCTTGTTCCTCGTCCGCTGCTCAAAACAACCCAAATGTAATCGTGGCTTGAGTGTGAAACGTCCAATTTTTTAATTTCTTTATTGAGATTTGCATGACAAACATTAACGTTATCTCAGCATGATAATGCACCGCACTCTAACAGTGTAAAACGTCCAATTATTAATGCAATAACTGTGTGCTGGGGGACCCGGCCTGTCTATTGAGATCACAGATTAATAATATAATTTACAGACCAAACCGAGCCCAGAGTACTGAGGTTGTCTCTGACACCCCATTTATCAGCCGTCCATTTCTATATCTGTGGCTAACTTTGATCTATTTTAATGTGTTGCTGGACCTCCTTGCTCGCCTCGCCTCTCCGGAGTGTTCAATGCCTCTTTTTCTCTAACAATGTGTCATACTTTCTAACCATGTTCTTAATAACAGCCTTGCTCGTACTCTACCACCCCCAGGTGGTTAATCTGCAAGATCATTCATTCATTCATCCATCCATACAAAAACAGCTCTTGTTCACTGTGGTCGGATCTACCCTTATGACCAACCATCCATCCATACATTCATTAATTCATACATAAACAGCTCTTGTTCACTGTGGTCAGCTTTATCCTTAAGACCATCCATACATCCATAAACCACTCATGTTCACTCCATTCATTCATTCATTCATTCATCAATCCACCAACCGCTCTTGTTCACTCCATTCATCCAAACAAACAAACAGCTCTTGTTCCCTGAGGTCAATTCCACCCTTGTTATAGCGAAATCAAAAGTAAAGCTCTGGGTTTTCTCCAAACTGTTTTACCAGAAGCACAGACAGCACAACAGAAGCACAGACAACACAACAGCAAACAGATGTCCACACTTGTAAAATGAGCTGATGGGGCTGCTGGAGCGGGTAAAACGAAAATTTTTGTATACCCTCTCCATTCTGCATGTTTACATTAATAAGAATAATCAATTAATAGTAATTGTACTAATTGGTGTGCTGTGGATATTTACCAACCTTACTAATATATGAGATACACGTGGGATTTGTATTTGCATGGCCTGATTGATACATAAACTAAATTGTGTACGCATACTGATAATAGACAATTAGAATATCGCATGATATATGTTGCTTTTGTGATGTATTTGTATTTGTGCTATATAAAGTAAGTATAACCCGCATTGAGTGTTGCTTTTTGCTAGATAAATACACACACATATGGGTATTAGCAAAGGAATGACATTTTAGTAATCATTTCTATGTATTAATTAAGTTTTTTGTGTTTCTTTGCTTAAGTTGACCATTCGGGCCTATTGAAAATGGCCGCCCTTTATATTCGGTATGACTTGAGTCGCGCCATGGAGTTCTGAGTGGAGTGCGCTTGCGCTAACGCCAGCAACAGTGGCCTCGGTGTGACCCTAACCAGACTGTACCCGTCAAGGACATTGGGACACAAGCCAACTCTTCAAAAGAACAATGGGGGACTTCTTAAACCGGAACGAACAAGACCAATAAACTTTTAGACATCATTTTGTTGTGAACCTGTCATCCCATATCGAACTGACCAATTAGAGGAAGTGAAAACCTATATTGGATACAATCTTATGTCAATTTTCCTTATAAAAACACGTAGAATAGAGAGGTTGTCGTCGCTTTTTCAATTTCCTGACGTTATGCTGACGGAGAAGACGGTGACACTGCAGGACAGCTGTTTCCCGAATCTTTGACGGACTGATCGGATGCCCAGATTCCTGATGAACTGAACTAATTAAATGGGCATAGATTGACGGGTACGTTCCTATGGTCCCTATCCCCATCGTTGGGACTGTAGTGAGCTGCAAGACAATTTGATTGACTTAGAGGACGACTTTTAGCCAGAATAGGTAAATATGGTCAAATGTGATTTGTATGACATTTCTTTCCAGGTCATATTATTCTAGATAAAATTTGATTATTAATTGTACAGACGAGTGGTGTTGTTTATTAATGAGAAATGTTTAATTGAAAAGTATAAGGGAGAATTAGAAACGTACTAAATCCGCAACTAGCAGATCCGTCGCATAGCATGAGAGGGATATTTAGGATAGGGTAAGATATTTTCTAAGTAAAAGGTATTCCTTTCATGTCAAGCGCTTGGAACAATCATCTCCCAAAAGGAACAGACTAAAGAAGGTACGAATGTTGGTGTTATGGGCCCCACCAATGAATGAATTGAGTGAATGTGGTATTGTGATCTTTGGTCTGTGACAAAGGAAGGATTTTGGATTCCGCGCTGCATCAGGTCCACATGTTGATCCTGTAACAATAGGGTGGACTCTGAGCCCTGGGCCATTGCCACGATGCTGAGGCTTTCCAAGGGGAAGCAATGGCTGGATTAGCACCAGGAAGCCCACCCACCCTTGGTGCTTTTGTGGAGGGGTGTAAAGCAGGCTGAAGGGTGGGTGGAAGGCAGGCTGCAGTATGCATCAACCCGCTGAGCAAACTCCCTCTCACCTCAGTGGATTGCCCCCGGCGTTCTGGCTTCTGATGCAGCAGCAAAGTTTTCGGTAGTTTCTCTGAATAGTTGCTTTTCTGTCTAGTCCACCCCCCCTCCCCCCCAACCTCCAAGGGTTGTAGAACCCCTGGTGAGCATCAAGGGATCCGACTTACTTTTTCTCGCCATGTTTAGACTGAAACCTGAGCAGGTTTCATGTTAAATTGTGGTTAATTTGTTATGATCGTAAACTTTCATAACTTCAAAGTGGTGAAAGTGACTTTTAGTCAATTAGCGAAACAGAACTGACATCTGAAAAAGAAACACGAAGGCTTTCAGGTTTTTTGTGGGTTTTGGTACAAGACCTTATGAGGCCCAGGTATTCACACTTGTAAGATATAGGTAATGATCATTCTCTCCGTCAGTGAACCGGAGCACTGAATGATAACAGAAAGCACTTATACATCCATTCATTCATTTATCCATTCATACTTTCACTCTCATTTTCATCCCTTCATGAGCTGAGTCACCCATTCACCCCCCGGCTGTCCATCTACTCACTCAGTTATTCATTCACCACCACTGGCACTCACCCTTCCATGGCTATCCAGTTAATTACTTGCCAATCATGCACTCACCCATCCATCCATGCCCTGTCATTCACCAAGTCATCCACACCTGAACGCACACACACGCCAACCATTGAGGAGGCATTTTCACTAAGAAAACAAGGATGGATGTACTGGTTTTGCCAGTGCTTGTTTTTCTTATCTTGATCGAGGTTTAAGAAGGAGTTTGACAAAGTTGAAGGAAAAAGCCATGATGGGGGCAGTCAGTTCACGAGTGTCCATTCGATTGCACTGGTCTTCCACCTTCTGCAGCCTGCCTTCCAACCCTCTGCAGCCTGCCTTCCACCTATCCCCCCTGTGCAGCCTTCCACCCCTCCCCCATATGCATCCTGCCTTCCAGCCCCTTCACCTTGCCTTCCACCTCTCCCCCTGTGCAGCCAGCCTTCCACCTCCTGCAGCCTGCCTTCCACCCCTCTCCCTCTGTAACCTGTATTTCACCCCCTGCACCTTGTCTTCCACCTCTCCCTCCTGTGCAGCCTTCCAACCCTCTGCAGCCTGCCTTCCACCCCAGCACCTTGCCTTCCACCTATCCCCCCTGTGCAGCCTTCCACCCCTCCCCCATATGCATCCTGCCTTCCAGCCCCTTCACCTTGCCTTCCACCTATCCCCCCTGTGCAGCCTTCCACCCCTTCCCCATATGCATCCTGCCTTCCACCCCTGCACCTTGCCTTCCACCTATCCCCCCTGTGCAGCCTTCCACCCCTCCCCCATATGCATCCTGCCTTCCACCCCTGCACCTTGCCTTCCACCTATCCCCCCTGTGCAGCCTTCCACCCCTCCCCCATATGCATCCTGCCTTCCACCCCTGCACCTTGCCTTCCACCTATCCCCCCTGTGCAGCCTTCCACCCCTTCCCCATATGCATCCTGCCTTCCAGCCCCTTCACCTTGCCTTCCACCTCTCCCCCCTGTGCAGCCTTCCACCCCTCCCCCATATGCATCCTGCCTTCCACCCCTGCACCTTGCCTTCCACCTATCCCCCCTGTGCAGCCTTCCACCCCTTCCCCATATGCATCCTGCCTTCCACCCCTGCACCTTGCCTTCCACCTATCCCCCCTGTGCAGCCTTCCACCCCTCCCCCATATGCATCCTGCCTTCCACCCCTGCACCTTGCCTTCCACCTATCCCCCCTGTGCAGCCTTCCACCCCTCCCCCATATGCATCCTGCCTTCCAGCCCCTTCACCTTGCCTTCCACCTCTCCCCCTGTGCAGCCAGCCTTCCACCTCCTGCACCATGCCTTCCAGGCCCCTGCAGCCTGCCTTCCACCCCAGCACCTTGCCTTCCACCCCTCCCCCATATGCATCCTGTCTTCCAGCCCCTTCACCTTGCCTTCCACCTCTCCCCCTGTGCAGCCAGCCTTTCACCTCCTGCACCATGCCTTCCAGGCCCCTGCAGCCTGCCTTCCACCCCCCAGCAGCCTGCCTTCCACCCCCCAGCACCTTGCCTTCCACCTCTCCCCCTGTGCAGCCAGCCTTCCACCTCCTGCACCATGCCTTCCAGCCCCCTGCACCCAGCCTTCCACACTCTGCAGCCTGCTTTACTCCCCACCCCCCTCTGCAGCCTGCCTTCCACCCCCCTGCACCATCCCCCCTCTGCAGCCTGCCTTCCACCCCCTGCTTCTTGCCTTCCACCTCCCCCTGCACCTTGCCTTCCACCCCTGCACCTTGCCTTCCACCTCCCCCTGCACCTTGCCTTCCACCTCCCTCTGCAACCTGCCTTCCACCCCTGTACCTTGCCTTCCACCTCCCTCTGCAACCTGCCTTCCACCCCTGTACCTTGCCTTCCACCTCCCACGTGCAGCCAGCCTTCCACCCCCTGTAACCTGCCTTCTACCCCTCCCCCCTCTGCAGCCTGCCTTCCACCCCCCCTGCACCTTGCCTTCCACCTCTCCCCCTGTGCAGCCAGCCTTCCACCCCCTGCACCTTGCCTTCCACCTCCCTCTGCAGCCTGCCTTCCACCCCCTGAACCTCGCCTTCCATCCCTCCGCAGCCTGCCTTCCACCTCCCGCCCTGCAGCCTGCCTTCTACCCCCCCCTGCAGCCGGCCTTCCACCCCCCCTGCACCTTGTCTTCCACCCACCATGCAGCCTGCCTTCCACCCCTCCTGCTATGTTTAGAGGTTTGCGTTTGCAGATCTTGCGGGTGACAAGAAACGTCAGAGGCTTGTCGGAGCTTTCTTTCATTGTAGGAAGAAGGAAGCAATACATAGAGAACAAGCATTGGCAAACCCAATAGGTCTCACCTACAAGAGTTATTAGCTTTGGCAAGGTTTCCTAGTCACATTGTACAGCAGCACAACTGTGCAGCATGGCTAAAACAAATTTTAAAAAGGCGGGTGCTATGACGCAGGTAGCATCACTCTTGCGCCTAGCGTTGCAGTGCGCAACACTGCTTGCACAGCGAGAGACCTCTTGTACGGGGTTTCAAAATCGCCCTAGGAATATCACACCCGCTTGTGCGTGTGCTTTTCCTTTTGGGCCACACTATTGGCCTTTGCGTGCGTCTTTTTATGAAAGACTGCACGCAATTGGCCAAAGGCGGGCGCATAACTCCGCCCACGGCCTATTGGTGTCTATTACGCGCACCGGCCGTCATGTGGTTTCAACTATCGTGCCCAGACACGGGCGCGATCATTGAAACCACATGTTTCGCTGTGGCGCGCGCACCACTTGCGGGCGTGTATGTTTTACAATAGAGATCGCTTTCGCGATCGCTTTCACTACCGCTTGTTTTAAAAATAAATGTCCCTTCTGTTTATGGGCCCAGCATTCTTTGCTTACCACTGAGGAACCATCAAAGTCTATAGGTTCTCTCGGACTGCACCTTAGTGACAGCAAACTGACTAGATGCAAACTGACTTACTTGGATACTATTATTACATCAATAAAGACAAGAGTACAATGTGGGGAACTATGACGAACTAAAACACCTTTGTTTTGTAAATCGCTGTCAGTGGCAGGCGTGCTGTTGGATGGACAACAATAGAACACACACTCAATTGTGCATACCAACGGTATACAAAACCTAACGAAGCTAATGCAACAGGGAGCAAAAGGCAGTAGCAACACTAATCTAGATGAGAACAACTTGAAACAAAAAATACGTTTTGCACTTTGTCGGAACCAAATACGTGTAATCCTACAACGTGACGCCTTGGGGCAAAAAAGCCAAGGACAGTAAATGGAAGATTTATTTCCTTGAATCACGGCGAAGATAACCTACGTGCGATTCATTCTGTAGCTCTGCACCAAAAACGGCAAATAGCGAAACAGCAGAATGCCAACACCTACAAGTCACAAATGAAGGACTGTTTTCTCTCCCATCCTTCCTGTACAGAAATTAAACGGCAGTCTGTTCCATACATGTTCTTCGTATGCCTTCGTTGCATTTGAATAAACGTGTTTAAGCGGGGACAGCTAACGTAGCTCAAAGAAAAGGTTGTATTAAAAGAATATGGCGAATTTGGGAACGGAGGAAAATAAATACATTCGTGCGATTCAAAATAAGAGTAGGGCTGTTTTCGAAACAATTGTCCCAGATACATAACATACTCTTAAACGTGCCCTGTGCAAACGCAAAACAATAACCAAAAAACACCCAGAAAGCCTGCATTATTTGGTAGAGTGCGCAAGTGTGTGGAAATGTGAAGCTGCTCTTCAGCAGCTCGCGGAGGTTTCACCACTTCATGCAACATGCGCTCATTATTTTCCACACTGGGCAAAGGCCCACCGGGTTCCTACATCTTAGGAAATAAGTCCTGTGAGACCATCAGCAACACATTCAAAAACATTATTCTCAAATAAATTGAAAATTCACCTAAATCCCCATGCGAGGCCGTCGGCGCTCAGAGCGCCAAGGTAAGCCGCTCTTAAAACCCACAGCTTTGCGACTCCAGCAAGCGGGAGAGGTAGGAGATGGGACATTCCTCGGAAATACAAAGCGATAACAAAGGGCCCACATTCACGTCCTCGAACACTCTCACGGTTTGTAAGGTTCATGCAGGTGGGCTGGTCTCCCTCGTCGCTAACAAGCTCCAAAGATCAAGAAGCATTTCGGGAACAAAGTCTAGAAGAAGGAAAAAGCCAGCATTGGCATAGCCAACAGGTCCGTGTTAACTGCCCACCTGCCCCTCTGTATTGTCCCCACCCCAGATTAACAAGCTTTTCAAATGCCATAGGTCTCGCATTAGCGAGAGTTTGAGCTATTGGCTTTGCAAATGACAATGCCTTTTATTTTTATGTTTTAATAAACCTGCAAGCGGTGCGTTAACATACACTTTGTACTTCTAGTGCTTTCTTACGATAAGCTAGGCTGGAAGTAAAAGAGGCACGGTTACTGCCAACCTTGCTTCTTGTAAGCAAGGACTATAAGTACAAAGTGCGTGTTTACACACCACTTGCAGGTTTTTATAACACATATATAAAAGGCATTGTTATTTACAATGTCAATAGCTCAAACTCTCACAAAT
Organism: Triturus cristatus; assembly: GCF_964204655.1. Lineage (NCBI taxonomy): Eukaryota > Metazoa > Chordata > Amphibia > Caudata > Salamandridae > Triturus > Triturus cristatus. The sequence goes on along the minus strand of NC_140582.1, from coordinate 1,219,768,028 downwards.
GCGAGACCTATTGCATTGCAAATGCTTGTTGTTATTGGTAGCTGTGTACTCCCTGGAGGCAAGACGGAGGGAGGCAAGGTGGAAGAAAAGGGCATTGGTGATCAGGAGAGTTCTCAGGAGAGGGATGGGGGAGCAGACTGACAAGGGAGTGGGTGGGAGGGGCTAGGGAAAGGAGAAGAACACTGGAGAGTGGGTGGGAGGGGCATGGGCAAGCAGACTGACAATGGAGAGTGGGTGGAAGGGGCTTGGGTAAGCACACGGACAATGGGGTGGGTGGGAGGGGCTGGGGCAAGCAGACTTGCATTGAAGTGGGTGGGAGGGGCTGGGGCAAACAGATGGACAATGGAATGGGTGGGAGGGGCTGGGGAAAGCAGACGGACAATGGGGTGGGTGGGTGTAGGGGAGGGGCTGGGGCAAGCAGATGGACAACGGAGAGTGGACGGGAGGAGCTTGGGCAAACAGATGAACAATAGAGAGTGCGTGGGATGGGCGTGGGTAAACAGACTGGCATTGACGTGGGTGGGAGGGGCTGGGGCAAGCAGATGGACAACGAAGAGTGGGTGGGAAGGGCTTGGGCAAGTAGACGGACAATGGAGAGTGGACGGGAGGAGCTTGGGCAAACAGATGAACAATAGAGAGCGGGTAGGAGGGGCTTGGGAAAGTAGAGACAATGGAGAGTGGGTGGAAGGGGATAGGGCAAGCAGACAGACAATGGAGTGTGGACGTGAGGGCCTGGGGTCAAGTACATGAACAACAGAAGGTGGGGGGGGAGGGCAGCCTGAGGCCTAGCCGACAGTGTGTGGACAGGGGGGCTGGGGAAAGCTGACAGACAATTGAAGGTATGCAAGAAGGCTGGGGGCAAGCAGCCGGGTATTGGAGGATGGTTGGGAGGGGCTGCAGCAACCACATTGACAATGGAGGGTGGTCGGAAGGAGTTGGGGGAGGAATGTGGAGGAGAAAGGACACAAGGAATAAAGCAGAAAAACACATGCATTCTTATAGATTGCTTAAGCCAAAAGAAAATGGTAGTACCTGAAAACTGAGCAGTGACAGGACACAAGTAATGCGTCCATACTCCATGGGAGAGACAAACACACAAACAGGAAAGAAACACACGGACAAGAAGCAAGCAACCACATATATGCCATGGGTGGCCTCTAGGCACCCTGAAATGTAGAAAAATGCCTTGCACGTGACAGTGTAAGAGCTATCTTAGGCGAGACCTAAACACTGAACTCAAGAAACAGCACACCTGCCAGCACAATGAACGCCAGCGCAGAGAGGGGCGGAGCATTTCAGGTTAAAGCTGCAATGTGTGTCATTATTCAGGAACAGGGCAGAATATTGGGGCGGGGAATAGCAATGTGTATTTATAAAGCACACTTTCAACAAGCAGACTCTTGGTACTGAATAACAGATAGTGATTGTTATACAAGTCAATGGTACTAATTTTATCAACCTCAGAAGGACGAAAGGCTGAATGGGTCTGATGGGATTTCAACCTTTGACCATGAGGCCAAACACAGATTCCTGTAGAGCAGGTATTAGTTCACTGAGCCACCAGACTGGGCTCAAATGTGCCAATATCAGAGGAGCAGCTCATATCAGCACAGACACGTCACAATATTAAGTGGGGTATGAAGAGACTGCCCCTTCCCTCTCCATGGAGAGTACTGGCACTGCCAACAGAACTGACTGGAGGTCAATCGAAGTACCCATCATTCCACGTGATAGTCAAAGACGTCCCCTCTCTGTCCCATTGTGCCCTCCACTCTCTCTAGTACCCCATAAGTATCCTACTGTCCCCCGATACCTGCAGATGACACCACCCGATACTCATTATTGCTTGACATGTCACACTCTCCACCCCTTGTTTCTCTACAGTCAGGTCTGTCCAGTCAGGAACAGCTCTGATGGCCCGAAGGAGAGAAACTAGTATTAGCAAACGACAGACCTCGCCTTTGAGACCTATTAGCTTTGCCAGTGGGTTTTAGTGGTATATCCCCAATTACATACAGTTCTGGTAGTGTTATTGAAACAAGTGTTTCCCTATACTCATGCATATGGAAATGCAGTTATGGGGCTCGGTGACGTCACCTGAACTACTGCTGCAACTTTATCAGCACCAACTGATGTGATTATTGTACTGTTTCAATAAAATCCAATAAAGATGTTTAAAAAAAAAAAATCAATTAAAGACACTAGGCGCAACCAATGGCTGAGAGGGAAATGACCTTTGCACCCCTCTATGCACAGATGACATTGGCTGAAATTCTAGGGTTCTCTGCTGGACAAGCTGCCATCCAGGAAGCCACCAGAATGATTTGCAACACAGGGGCCTGTTCACAGAGACTGAACTTGCCATTTGAAGAGAGGAAACACATGGATGTGTTTACACATCAGACCCGGAGTATCAAACTGGGCTGTGACCTGTGCTGATGCCATGATACAGTCAGGCAACAAATTGATTGGTTTACTCACTGGGGGCGGGACATTGCATCAAACAGAAGCAAACACTGTGAGCACTAAGTGGAGAGCTCCTCTCACTCACAGCTTAAACAAACTGTGAAGGAGCAGTGCTTACTTTCTTCATGGTGCTCGTGGGGTTCACTAATGTGTTTTCAAGCACCTAAAAGTGTGTTCTCAAGTCAGTAAACAGCTGCACAACTCATGAGAAGCAATAAAACACACAAAGCCATCCACCTCAAGACCCCGATGTACCTCGCTCAGAAACTGGAGCTCTCATATGGTTCAAGAGTCTCTAGAAGTGCCAGCACCCTCTTGCTCAAACCACAAAAATAAAAAAATAAAAAAGGACCTATAGTCCATCATTTTCAGGAATGGCACCAAGAATCTGAAAATCTCTTCCCCGCGAAGTCAGGGTGAGCCCTTCCTCTGCCGTCTTCAAATCAGAAGTTAAAGAGCTCTTGATGAAGCAATATCTGCCTCAGTCTGCCTTCCCCACTTGACTCCCGGACCGTTCGACGCTGTTCTGTGCCCGAGATGCTAGGCTCTTGAGAATGTTGGACATTCTAAGTCTATGCACCTGTCGAAATGCTGATTATTTGTGTTTCCATGTACTCGTCCTACTGCACAATCTGTAAAGTGCTCCGATACCCTCGGTGGTCATGTTCGCGCTATATAAAACTTTCGAAATAAATAAATAAACCACTCTCCCAACTCACTGAACTGATGCAACAAAAAATGGCAAAACTTCATACGTCAAAAATACCAGCTACAAGCAAGTAATGGCTGATAAAAAAGTGGGCTACTCAATACTTGATTGACACTTACAACAGCCAATGGCTGAGGGCGGTAACCCTTCGCACCTTTCCATGTACAGATCATAGTGTGCAGGACTGCCAAAGCGGTCTCTAGCCAGACCTACAACAAACTGTATGTGAAGATTCTGGGGGAAAAACAGATGTGGAGTAAAATGGGAGCCGACCAGAGCCCAAGCACTTTGCACATTTATGAAGAATAAATTACAATTTGGTAATAATTTTTCATGCACATACCATCAGCTCTGTAGGCTTAATATAGGATTTCACAGATCTAAAGCAGAAAGCAACAAGCAAGGTTTTACAAATGATTTCCACGCAATACATGCACATGGCGAACTCAATTCAATGCATGCTCATAAGACCCCACTGAAAACAAAGGAAGGTGCTGGCTTGAACGAGTTGCGAGTACAAACTGTTAAAAAACAACTGTTACACAAAGTACTTTTGAAGTAATAGCTGCTCTGAACGTTATGGCATAAATACAAGCTTAGACTTATTAAATCGAGAGAAGAAAGTGCTTAGAAGTAAAGGTGTCACTATTATTTAATAAGTAACATTAATGATAAATCGTTGAGGAATCCAGACCCCATATCTAGAATTTGAATCAGTCTGTAAGCAGTAAAAAATGTTAGGGGCCTTTTTAATGTCGCAAATGACCCGATTTGCAATGTACCAAACCCTATTTTGCGATTCGGTAACCTATTACTGAATCGCGAAATGGGTTAAGGGGCGTGATTAGGGCGTCACGTTCTAATACCGAATCGCAGCGGTATGTAGGAACGTTTTAGGACTGGAATGTGGTCACAAAATATTCACATTTTACCACCTTCTTCAAATAGGTGGCAACCCATTCGCAAATGGCAAGGGGTGCCCAAGGGACCCCTTCCCCTTTGTGAATGTATGTGAAAGTGTTTTTTCAGAGGAGGCAGTGTTCCCATGGACCATTGCCTGCTCTTAAAAAAATGAAAAGAAACTTTTCATTTTTTTCTTTTTTAAACGCAACCCTTTTTCCTTTAAGGAAGACGGTCTGCATTTAAGGAAGACGGTCTGCATTTAAAAAAAAAAAAGATTGCTTTATTTAAAAGAAATCATGGACATGGTGGACTGCTGACCCCAGCAGGCCACCATCCCCGCGATTTTAGTGATTCCCAATGGGTCACAAATTGCAGCCTACCTCATGAATATTCATGAGGTAGGTCGATTTGCGGCCCACTAGGAATCGCTAAATAAAAATCCTGGAGTTCCATATACTGGGAATAGCGATTACCTAATTGTGATTCGCAGAAAATCGCAATTAGGTAATCTCTATTTCCAAATTTTATACACGTGGCTCTAGATCTTTTGGGGTTTTGGATAAAACAAGGAAATCTGGTTCTCCCACAAGTTCAGTCGGTCAAAGGTGGGAAAACCCCGTCCATGCCCTGCCTCTTCGAGTAAGACCTTTTTATTTTACTCAAACTATATGTATAATATACATGCCTATGAAGGTTTCAGCTAAATCTCTTCATACATTAGTTAATTGCTGTGTCATTCACATTTTGTTCTGCCAACAACAGAATGGGGCTGTGGACCAGCGCCCTTCAGCCAGTGAACAACTTACTTGAGAGAGACAGCACTCTGCAGTTTCACACGAAGCACATCCGCATACAAAGTAGTAGTTCCCTTCAATGCCACGGATGAACAAAGCAAAGCGTTCTTTTTTACATCAAAAAATGCTTTTGTTTTTAGGCAATGAGTTTTCTTATATTGGGGATAGCTCAGCAGCTCCCCCAATAATACAGTCTTAAAAAACCACGATGAAGCAAGCATTGTCAAAGCCAAAACGCTAGCGCCATACGCCACATCTCTTGGCTTTGCCAATGCTGGTTTCAACTGGCTGCCACACCTGAAAATAATAATCTGTTAAATGAAGGCTCTGGGCTTGAAGAGTTGCTTCAAGATTACAAGGAGTCATGGTAACTCTATGCTTTACTCCTGACCTGCAGCCCCTAAGGCGGTTTTACTCCTGATATCTGAACAGAGAGCCAACCGCAGCTCTGACAGCGGCTCTGTGACAGCGGCTCTGACAGTGGCTCTGTGACAGCGGGTCTGTGACAGCGGGTCTGTGACAGCAGCTCTTTCTTTTTATTTCAAAATATTTTATTGATTTTTAATTAATAGATACATTAGCATTTCTGTCGCAGGGTTAGCCAAACTTAGTTTGTATTACAGTGATTACAGGTACATGAGATATATGTTCAGCTGAACCCATCTACATGGCTTGCAGGGAAAATAGGTATAGGGTGATAGAAAGAAAGTGACAGTAAAGAAAGGGATGAAAGGAGAGTACGGGAAAGGCTCTGTAGCGATGAGTCTTAGCTGGGGTTATAATCATCTGACATCCCACTGGTTAACCTGCGGCGAAAGTGGCATACCAGCAAGGTCCCCCCCCCCCCCCCTTTGGCGCCTCTCTGCCGTTTGGTGACAGCGTTCCAGGCTCGCTCGCTCTGTGCCCCCCAAGGGGGGCGGGGCGAGGGGGCTGGAATGTATTCAAGGGGGTTCATAAGAGTCTAAGTATGTGTCGAGTGACTCCCACATCCCTCTAGTTGCTGGCCTCCAGGGTGAGTTCTGCAGAGCAACGTTATCTGCGCCTCTAAGGTACGTCACCCAGTTAAGCCAGCCTTTGTATGAGGTCTTGGCTGTGTTCTTCCAGTTAGTCAGGACCATTTTCACTGCGGCGGTGAGAAGCAGGTCAAGTAGGTCTCCGTCGTGTTCTGATCTTAATTCTGTGGTCATGAATGCGGTGACGAGGGAGGAGAATTCAGCTGTCAGAGTGCAGCCCAGTAACTTACTAATGAAATCAAAGATTTTGTCCCGGAACGGTTTAAGCGAAGGACAATAGTAGATAAGATGTGCTAGGTCTCCCTTTTCCTTGTGACAGTTCCAGCATATCTTATCTTCCCTGAGCCCTAGTGTGAATAAGCGCGCTGGGGTCCCGAAGGCCTTGTGGAGTAGCCAGAATTTGGTGTGTGATAGCACCGGGGTGATTTTATTACGCGAGGGAGAGGACCATAGTGTAGCAAGTTCTTGCACATGAAGTGTGATCCTGCCTAGTTTTAGCCAATAGTTAGTTGTCTTATCATTAAGTTTGGTGGAGCTTGGGCGTAGACGTTTATAGAGGTGTGATGCCTGATGGCCGAGCCTGTTGATCTTTGCCAAGTATTGTAGGATGGATGGCTGAGCAGGTGATAGTTTGGTTTTGGATAGGGCTGTTTTGATTTTCAGGAAGTTATAGAATTCGCTGTCTTCTAGGTTATGTCTAGATTTCAACACGACAGCGGCTCTGTGACAGCGGCTCTGTGACAGCGGCTCTGTGACAGCGGCTCTGACTGCTGACCTCCAGCACGCAGTGACAGTCTGGAGCAGCCGCTCACACATACAGCTCTCCAATCAACTGGATCAGATGTACAATATTCAAATTTATCAAATCCTGCAATCGAATAATATAATAATTAAAAGGTGGACAAATACAAACACCGTTACCTTCATTTCAACACTGTCCATGTTGTCTACCACCTATTCCGCTCTGCTATTATCATCTCACCGGCGCTAGGACTGCTTATAAACAAACACTGGCAAAACCAATTGGTCTCACCTTTGGGATGGGACCAATTGGCTTAGCCAATAATTTTATAGCTATGCTGTACAGCATCCCTGATGCTTTGCAGCATGGTTAGATAAAAAAACACCATTGGGTTATTTTGTAGCCAAGCGCATCATGCAGGAGCCTACAAAATGATACAGTCACTTCTTTTCTTTTATTTGCCGATTCAACTCAGATTGGCAACAACAATAAAAAATAAAAGGTGCAAAAGGATTTTTGGTCAGTAAAGTGGGTAGGGGAAGCAACACAGGTGGGGCACGGATGGAACACAGGGGTCGGTCATATGGTGAAGGTTGAAACACCGTCGACAAACGTCAGCACACTTACGAATTGTAATGAATGACATGATTCTGTTAAAAATAACATGAACGAAGAAATATTCATGTACAATAGTATTTTCCGTTCGCCGGCTTACTTTTTTTCACATCCACGTGTTTCACTTGTGCAGTTTATTGTCTCTTCACGAGAACTACGTGTTCACCACGCACTTAATACACAATTCTTAAGTAGTGTTGATGCTGCTTTCAAAATGTTGAGTCAAATTCTTTGAAAATATATTTGCATTATCATGTCCTGGTGCCCTATGTTCTTGTCTTATTTATAATTGAGTTATCTTGATTTAATTGCTGGGTTGTTACCAGGTGAGACATCGTTATTTGATACTATTAATTGCACTTACATCACAATTCTTCTTTTAATTGTGTTGCCTCACCAGTTTCCTTCCAGGCCAGCACCTTTAGACTAACTCCTTTGCTCTCCAATCTTTCTGTCCCTCTCTCCCTTCCCTATGCTTCATGCTTACATATTTGTATGTGCAGGTTTGTACTCGCCACATATAACCTGTAGAAGTTCTATCTAAGTTAACTCCATCCCAGCCTCGCCCCTCCTTACAATCTTATGAGGCATGTTTCGAACTATGTATTTCCTCTATTCCTGAACTGCCTGTTGTACCATATCAAACTCTTGGCTTTGTCAGTGGTTTTAGCTTTGTTGTACAGCATCTCTAATGCAGTGAAACATGGCTAAATAAGACAAGCATTGGCAATGCTTTGGTTTAGTCTATATAGTTAATAAAGAGCTCCCTGACAGATAACACGGGAGTAGAGAGGATGCGGCGCAGCGGCCAGAGCTGCTGACTCAAGAGCTGGGAATCCCAGTTTGAGTCCCAGCGGCGCAGTACAACATCCTGTGATTCTATGCAAAACAATTAATCTCTCCAGGTGATACATTTTTATACAAATATGCTGCAATAGTAAAGGGCAAAAAAACTTTATGAAAATATAGTTACACCAAAGCGGATATTAACAGTATTTTGGCGGTGGGAAACTGATAACAGAAACAGATGAGTGTGAGAAAGTGGCTCTGTATATGCTGTTCCCAAATAGGTACAGTGTGTACAGAGTCCACAGTCCACAGAGGTTTGGCAGAGGCTAAAGTTAGATATAACCTTACTCTCTAAAGTGGTACCCTGGTCGAGCAGTAAGGCAGTATCAGAGGACAGTGTAAAGCATTTGTTGTACACACTCAGTAAGCAAATGGTTTCACACACTCAATAACTGAACTCTAGGCCAATGGTCTATATATAAAAAAATATATGCTGGTTTTATTTTAGAACCAACAATAGGTATTAAAATATACTTTCTCAGAATGAGATGCTTTAGGTAAATACTTTTGCAATATGCAATTGGCTTTTGTAGATAATTACAAGTTGTTGCAATAGGCAACACAATTTTAAACACAATAATGCATTAAGTTCAATGGAAGTTTCAAGTTATTTGCAATAGATTACTCTCAGGATTACTTTTGTAATTCCAGGACTGGATCCTAGATTCAGTCATGGGACAGTTCTTAGAAACAAGTGATAAAAGTCGACTTAGTTACTACTAGGATTTTGTAGTAATATTGTTGGACAGGCCACACGAAGGGCTTGCTCCCTCCCCGCACGACAGGGCCCGAGCTCCGGCCCACCAGGCTTAACCCACGAAAAGCACCCGTACCCCGTCTCCCGACGGATCTTCTGCCCTCGGACCTCTACTCATCACGGGGCCCAGCCCCACCGGCTCCCCCGGCCGGTTCAAGCCGCCATCTTGGGCCCTGCACCACGAGGCCGCGTGGCCTCGCCCCGACCCTAAACCCCGGGCCTGACCGGCCCCGACATCCCGGCACCACCATCCACCCGGGAGGTGAGCGGACCACTTGGCAGGTCAATAGGAGGACGAAGTGTCAAGAGCTCTTCCCCCGCCAGGTGCCGATCGCCTCCAGCTCCCCCAGGCGCTGGCTCCACCCCCTGCTGGGTGTCTGGACACCTTCATCCCGGGCCCTCCGACCTCCAAGTGCGAGGGTCCGGACATCAAAGAGCGCCTGCCCTATAACTGGGGCAACTCCGGAGCAGGAAGGCAGTTGTATCCTGGAATCGAGAGACACCGAGAGGACTCAGCCTTGACGGACTACTGGCGCTGCCGTAGCCCGCTCCTGTGAACCATCGTCCTGCCTGCTGGCGCTGCCGCGGCCTTCTGCAACATCCATCCTCGTCGGGACCTGCTGGCGCTGCCGCGGACCGTATATCGACCATCTTTCCGGGACCTGCTGGCGCTGCCGCGGCCCGTTGTAACGACCATCCTCACCGGGACCTGCTGGCGCTGCCGCGGACCGTACATCGACCATCTTTCCGGGACCTGCTGGCGCTGCCGCGGCCCGCACCAACTAAGCTCGAGGATTGTGAGCTAATCATCATCTCATCCAAACTACCTGACTGGTAGACAGACTGTCCCGCTACCCCTTACCCTGCTTTGAGAGACTTGAATCGAGGGGACCCCTGAGTCCAGACCTCCTTGTAACATTCAACCGTACCTTAAGAAGTGCTTATAAAGAACACTGAATCTTATCCGTGTGTGGTATCTGTCTGTGGGGGGGAAGTTACTTGTCTGTACGATCGCTGGAGACGGCTCTCCCCGGAGACCTCTCCTCCTGACCCCGGCCGACCCTCCCGGTCCGTCTATCCTTTCTAACATTGGTGGCCAGCGGCGCGATCCGAATCAACGCGTAATCGTACAGAGAGTAGCTCACCCCACGACAACAACACGATGTCAGCCAAAGATAACAACTCCACCGAGAAATTCCAAATGGATAAATTAGAAGAATACAACCACCGCGAACTGAGACAGTTCTGCATAGAACTTGGCATTGCTACCACCGGCCTGAGTACCAAAGATGATCTAAAGCACGCCCTAGAGTCGTGGACAGAAACTGGGGTCGCCGGACCCGCCGACCAAAGCAGCATCACACCAGAGGGGAACGCCACGGCTCCTGAGGAGCGGGGAACGGGCCCCTCGCAGGAGGAGATCCGAGAAAGAGAAAGAACCAGATTGCACGAGTTGGAAATGGCACGACTCAAGATGGATGGGGAACTCAAGTTAGCTGAACAGAAACTCAACCTTGAGCACATGCGGCTCCGAGATGAACGAGAAGAGAAGCAGAGACAGAGAGAGCTGGAGGAGAAAAAAATAACGCTCGAGCACGAGCGCAAACTGGCGGAAATAGAACTTAGGAAACAGAATAAAGAACTGGGGGTGCCTGAGCGACCACACACCCCGGGGCCAATCGAGAAAAAAGTCCACATCCCCAAGGATGTTGTCCGCGAGTATGTCCGAGAAGACGACATACAACAGTGGTTTAAAGCCTACGAGATCGCCATGACCTCCCACCGGATCGACCGGAGTGATTGGGGAGCCGGACTCTGGGGGAGGTTTATCAACGAGGGGCGCGATGCCCTACTGCAGCTCCCAGATCACCAAATGTCGTCCTACGACCACATGAAGGCTGCCCTCCTCACCCGATACGGCCTCACACCCGAGATGTACCGCCAGAGGTTCAGAGATTGCACCCGGATCCCAGGTACAACTTGGGTAGAATACGTGAACTATTTCAGCCGTGCCTTCGAGGGTTGGATAAAGGGGAGCCAGGTCACCACCTACGAACAACTCTTTAACCTGATGGTATGGGAGCACCTGTCGAACAACTGCTTCGTCGAGCTCAGGCAGCACCTCCTCGACAGTAAGCTGACTGACCCCCGGCAGCTCGCCGCCGAAGCTGACCGATGGGAAAGCACCCGAGTGGGCCGGAGGGGGCCACACGAACAGAACAGAAACAACCAAGGCCAGCACCGTCCTCGGGGAGGAGGAGGGGGCCAGGGGCGAGGGAGAGACGCCTTGCCCGCAACACCCGTGGCCAGCACCCCGGCTCCGGCCGGTCGGGGCAACCCCCCGTGGCGTCCTGGGGTCCGAGCCAACGTCACGTGCCACCGATGCCAGCGAGTCGGCCACTACGCCAATGACCCGAGCTGCCCGCAGAACCAAACACCCAAGCCTCGCCAGGTAGCTGCCGCCGCCCTGGGGGAAGAGCGATCATTGGAGGAACCAGAGGAGTATGAGCCGGCCCAGCAAGAGTGGGAACCGGCCGCCATGGTCCTGGCGTGCTTAGGGGGAAGAGACATGGTCCCGCGGGCTCCCCTACCCGCTAACACCAGGAAATACGGTCAGTGGGTGACCATTAATGGACAGCGAGCCGAGGCCTTGCGTGACACAGGCGCCAGTGTGACGGCCGTCCGCTGTCACCTGGTGAAGCCCGAGCAGATCCTGCCGAACATTCTCTGCCCCGTCCGCTCGGCAGACAACTCTGAAAGTATGTGTCAAATGGCCTGCGTTCCATTCGAATGGGGAGGGGTCTCCGGCCTGTTGAAGGTGACGGTCCGGGACGATGCCCCCGTGGACTGCCTCCTGGGGAATGACCTCGAGAGTTCCCCGTGGGCCACCGTTGAGAGAAGAGAGCACCTGGGGATGCTGGGCCTCCCGGACTGGGCCTGCATAACCACCCGGTCCATGGCCGCCCGTGCCGTCCCTCGATCAGAAGAACCAGAATGGCCAGCACCTCCGCCCCCAGTCGCCCCAGTAGAAGACGACGACGAGGCCAGCCTCCCAGACCCGACGGCCGAAGGGGACGCGCAACCCCAGGACCTTCCTGACCTGGCTCAGTGGCGTCAAGAGGGGGGGCCCACCCAAGCACAGTTCCGCCAGGAACAAAAGACCTGTCCCTCCCTCGAGGGACTCCGCCAACAAGCCAGCGCCCAGAACGCAGGGGACTCCACCGGAACTCACTGGGTCTACTGGGATAACGACCTGCTATACAGCGAGCAAAGAATCGCCGAGCTGGGGGCCGGTCGAGTACTGGTGGTACCTCTCCGCTTCAGAGACTTTCTGCTCAACCTGGCCCACGATGTCCCCCTGGCTGGACACCTGGGCCAAGATAAAACGTACAGCCGCCTAGTGACCCACTTTTTCTGGCCGAAGATGAGGAACGACGTCCTGAACCACTGCCGATCTTGCCCCACATGCCAAGCCAGCGGGAAGAGTGGTCGGAAGCTGAAAGCCCCTCTGCAACCCTTCCCTGTGGTCACCACCCCGTTTGAGAGGGTGGGGATAGACATCGTGGGGCCTCTGGACCCCCGCACGGCACAAGGACACAGGTTCATCTTAGTACTGGTGGACCATGCCACCCGCTACCCCGAGGCGGTGCCCCTACGGACCGTGACAGCTCCGGTGGTTGGCCGGGCCCTAATGGGGATCTTCTCCCGGGTAGGCTTCCCCCGAGAAGTCGTCAGCGACCGAGGCACGAACTTTATATCCAAATACATGAAGTCCCTCTGGCAACAATGCGGGGTCACCTACAGATTCACGACCCCCTATCACCCCCAAGGGAACGGACTAGTGGAGCGTTTTAACCGCACCCTCAAGGGGATGATTGGGGGATTGGAAGAGCCCCTCCGTCGCCAGTGGGATGTACTACTCCCGTGCCTCCTCTTCGCCTACCGCGAAGTTCCCCAGAAGTCCCTCGGTTTTAGCCCTTTCGAACTCCTGTACGGGCACCCTGTGCGAGGGCCCCTCAGCCTAGTAAAAGAAGGTTGGGAGATGGCCCCCCTAAAGACCCCTCCAGACGTCTTCAAATACCTCCTGGCCCTACGCAATCAGACCCGGCGCTTCAGAGAGATGGCCAAGGCGAACCTTGAGGCCAGCCAGGAGGACATGAAGAAGTGGTATGATCACAATGCCTCCTCCGTTGAGTTCGAGCCTGGAGAACAGGTATGGGTGATGTCCCCCACCGAACCATGTGCCTTGCAAGATAAGTGGACGGGGCCCTTCAAAGTGGTCGAGCGCAAAAGCCCCGTCACTTACCTCATCGACCTGGGGACCTCCCGGAACCCCCTTCGGGTCCTCCACACCAACCGACTCAAACCACACTTTGTGCGCTCAGAACTCAGCCTCCTGATGGCTACGGACAGTGGGGCAGAGGAAGACTCCGAACCCCTCCCGGATCTTCTGAAGACTCAGGAGAATGACGGCTCCGTGGACGGGGTCCGGCTCTCTGACGCCCTCACTTCGGAGCAACGCCAGGGCTGCCGGAACCTCCTGCTGCAGTTCGCTACCCTGTTCTCCCTCACCCCCGGGGTCACCCCTTGGTGTTTGCACGACGTGGACACCGGGGACAGTCCCCCTGTCCGACACCGGGCCTACCGCGTACCAGATCGGGTACGGGCCTGCATACAGGAGGAGGTGACCAAGATGCTCACAATCGGGGTCATCGAGCCCTCGGACAGTCCCTGGGCCAGTCCGGTTGTATTGGTCCCCAAAGCCGCTGCCCCCGGCACCGCACCTGAACTGAGATTCTGCGTCGACTACCGGGGCTTGAACGCTGTCACCCGGACCGACGCTCATCCAATCCCCCGAGCAGACGAGCTGATCGACCGGCTGGGGGCCGCCCGCTACCTCAGTATCTTCGACCTAACAGCGGGCTACTGGCAGATCGGCCTCACACCCAGGGCTCAGGAACGGTCAGCCTTCTCTACCCCCGATGGCCACTACCAATTCAAGGTCATGCCCTTCGGCATGAAGAATGCCCCCGCCACGTTTCAACGCCTCGTGAACCAGGTCTTGGCGGGGCTCGAAGAGTTCAGCGCTGCCTACCTGGACGATATCGCTGTATACAGCCACCACTGGCCCGACCACCTCCGTCACCTCCAAGAGGTCCTACAGGCCCTCCAGCGGGCCGGCCTCACAATTAAGGCCGGCAAGTGTCAAATTGGCCAAGGGTCTGTGACCTACCTTGGGCACCAAGTGGGAAGCGGGCTGGTGGCCCCGCTACAACTTAAGATTGCTGCCATCCAGTCCTGGCAGCCCCCCGTCACCCAGACCGAGGTCCGAGCCTTCTTGGGGCTCACCGGCTACTACCGGCGGTTCGTGAAGGACTACGGCAGCATCGTGGGGCCCCTCACGGGTCTCACGTCCAAGAACCAGCCGAAGCGGATTAACTGGACCCCCGATTGTCAAGCGGCCTTCGAGAAGCTGAAGGCCGCTCTATGCACCGCCCCTGTGCTCCAGGCCCCCGATTACAGTCGGGAATTCATGGTACAGACCGACGCCTCCGACCACGGCATCGGAGCCGTCCTTTCTCAGTTGAACCCCGAAGGTCATGACCAGCCGGTGGCCTTCATCAGTCGACGTCTCCTGGCCCGAGAACAGCGCTGGAGCACCATCGAGAGGGAGGCCTTCGCAGTGGTGTGGGCCCTCAAAAAGCTCCGGCCCTATCTCTTCGGTACCCACTTCCGGGTACAAACCGACCATCGACCCCTGCAGTGGCTGATGCAGATGCGGGGGGAGAACCCAAAACTCTTGCGCTGGTCCATTTCCCTGCAGGGAATGGACTTCACTGTGGAGCACCGACCAGGCCAAGACCACGCCAACGCGGATGGACTGTCCCGCTTTTTCCGCCTCGACGAAGAGAGTCCCCAAGGAGATGGGTGACTCTCCCCGCCTTCAGCTGGGGGGGACGCATGTTGGACAGGCCACACGAAGGGCTTGCTCCCTCCCCGCACGACAGGGCCCGAGCTCCGGCCCACCAGGCTTAACCCACGAAAAGCACCCGTACCCCGTCTCCCGACGGATCTTCTGCCCTCGGACCTCTACTCATCACGGGGCCCAGCCCCACCGGCTCCCCCGGCCGGTTCAAGCCGCCATCTTGGGCCCTGCACCACGAGGCCGCGTGGCCTCGCCCCGACCCTAAACCCCGGGCCTGACCGGCCCCGACATCCCGGCACCACCATCCACCCGGGAGGTGAGCGGACCACTTGGCAGGTCAATAGGAGGACGAAGTGTCAAGAGCTCTTCCCCCGCCAGGTGCCGATCGCCTCCAGCTCCCCCAGGCGCTGGCTCCACCCCCTGCTGGGTGTCTGGACACCTTCATCCCGGGCCCTCCGACCTCCAAGTGCGAGGGTCCGGACATCAAAGAGCGCCTGCCCTATAACTGGGGCAACTCCGGAGCAGGAAGGCAGTTGTATCCTGGAGTCGAGAGACACCGAGAGAACTCAGCCTTGACGGACTACTGGCGCTGCCGTAGCCCGCTCCTGTGAACCATCGTCCTGCCTGCTGGCGCTGCCGCGGCCTTCTGCAACATCCATCCTCGTCGGGACCTGCTGGCGCTGCCGCGGCCCGTTGTATCGACCATCCTCACCGGGACCTGCTGGCGCTGCCGCGGACCGTATATCGACCATCTTTCCGGGACCTGCTGGCGCTGCCGCGGCCCGTTGTAACGACCATCCTCACCGGGACCTGCTGGCGCTGCCGCGGACCGTACATCGACCATCTTTCCGGGACCTGCTGGCGCTGCCGCGGCCCGCACCAACTAAGCTCGAGGATTGTGAGCTAATCATCATCTCATCCAAACTACCTGACTGGTAGACAGACTGTCCCGCTACCCCTTACCCTGCTTTGAGAGACTTGAATCGAGGGGACCCCTGAGTCCAGACCTCCTTGTAACATTCAACCGTACCTTAAGAAGTGCTTATAAAGAACACTGAATCTTATCCGTGTGTGGTATCTGTCTGTGGGGGGGAAGTTACTTGTCTGTACGATCGCTGGAGACGGCTCTCCCCGGAGACCTCTCCTCCTGACCCCGGCCGACCCTCCCGGTCCGTCTATCCTTTCTAACAAATATTTTGCTATTTTAAAAGTTGACACTTGGAAGAAATTTCATACAAAACAGTCAATGATTCCCTATGGAAGAAAATTCAAGTTGCAGGTATAGTATGTTCTCGTTACTTTTGTAATCCAGTACTGGGTGCCTAGACTCAGTACTGGGACCTCTATCTAAATCAAGTAAGTAATTACGTGTTCACAGAATATTTAGAGTTTGCTAAAATCGTCACTTCGAAGAAATTTCACAGAAAAACAGTCAATTGTTTCCTATGGAAGAAAATTGGGTAACTGGTAAGTACGGTTGTGAATATTTTTCAGGGTCAGTGCTGGGCACCAGGATCTCTCCTAAAAGCAGGAGAGTATTTTCGTTTTTCGTTACTCGGCTGAGTTTTTGGTGAATATTTTAAGTTTCAGAAACTCCACACTTAAAAGAAATTTCAGAAGAAACCAGTCAATGTTACCCTAAGGAGAAAATTGAGTCATCGGCTGTTGGGTAAGTACTCGACTGGCAGAGTTAAGGTTCTGGGCACGGACTCAGTGGTCTCCCAGGGTCAGATAGGTACAGTTGTTACACCCTCAGCGGCGCAGGGGCAGCCGGGTGCAGAGTGAGTTAGGCCCAATGTTATCCTATGGGAGGCAGGGGGGCCTTGGATGGTGGCGGCTGACTAGCAGGCCACGCGGCTGTGGGAGCTGGGCTCTTGGTCACTTTCTCAGGGCAAATGGGGAAGTAGATAGGTGCAAAGGTTACACTGCCAGGGCCACTTCGGCGGCTGGGTGCAGGGTACATTTGAGCCTTCTGGCGCTCAATTGATTTCAATGGGAAAGCTCCGGTTTGGAAAAAGACTGCAAGCTCGGGACGAAGATTCTTCAGGTGCCACCATCACTTCGAGAGGTAAGTTGGGTAGTTGGAGGTTAGGTGGGTAGTTGGAGGTTAGGTAGGTACCCAGGAGTTGGGCACAGGGGGCCACAGGGCGCTGGGGGCAGGGGTGCCTTTTGGTTTCGGGAAATCTTACCCTCTGTTGATCGCGGATGGGGGGGGTACCTGGTTCTGAGGCTGCAGGCGTCGTCAGGAGCGTCGAGGGAAGTCCTTGGGTTCTGGACTCAGGGTCACAGTCGCCGGGGGGTCGTCCTGGTGGTCTTTGTTCACTCCGGCACAGGCCAGGCTTGGCGGGTGCAGAGTGTGCAGGGTTCGCGGTTCCGGGCTGATGCCAGGGATTAGATGCTGAGTTTGAGCAGAGCCTCTGCTCATGGGAGTCCCAGGTGCTTAGAGCCAGGTCCTCCTGGGTTTGTAAGGTTGCTAGCCACAAGAGGTGCCGGGTTGGAGCAGGTTTAAGGGTCGAAAGGCCGGTATGGCTGGGGCCAAAGCAGTTGGTGTCTTCCTCTCCTTAGCAGCTGCACTGCAGGTCTTCTTTCTTCTTGCTCTTCTTTGTATTTTGGAATCTGGAATCTGGGGAAGGAAGGTTCAGGGTGCCCCTAAATACTAGATTTAGGGGTGTTACAGGTAGGTAAAGGGCAGGGACCAATGGGTCCCTGACCTGGGGTGGGTACACCCCCTATCCTGCCTCTCTCCTGTGGGAGGGGGGCAGTAGCCTAGTCCTGATTGGGTAGGGCCTCCCATCTTCACGATGGCGAGCGCCCAGAGATGTGCTTCACCTCGCCTCCCCCACCTGAGGGGCGGGGTTGGCAGGCTGGCACATCCCCTGTCCTCATTTGGGGTTTCCGGCCAGGCTTCCCGCCAGAGTGGGGGTTGCAAGTGGCCTGGGAAACCTCACAGAGGCGGCATGCCTTTGAAGCTTCCCCCTGCCCATCCTGGGGGAGGAGATCTAGCACCTCGCCCAGGATGTGCATTGTTGCAGGCCCAGGAGAGCAGGGGCTCCCCTACCCAGGGGTCCAGCAACATGTCTGCTG
This sequence comes from Triturus cristatus, assembly GCF_964204655.1. NCBI lineage: Eukaryota > Metazoa > Chordata > Amphibia > Caudata > Salamandridae > Triturus > Triturus cristatus. The sequence continues at coordinate 1,219,750,170 of NC_140582.1, read as the reverse complement.
TGTGACAGCCTAGGCAGCCTCCCAGACCAGACGTGGATTGTAGGTTAGGTTTTAGGGGGCATCTCTAAGATGCCCTCTGTGGTGCTTGGTACATTAAAACCCACACTGGCATCAGTGCGGGTTTAATGTGCTGAGAAGTTTGATACCAAACTTCTGAGTCTTTAGTGTTGCCTTTATGGTGCTGTGGAGTTTGTGTTTGACGAGCTCTCAGCACCATGTACTCTTAAATGGCAGCACTGCACTTACAGTGCCCAGGAATGGACCTGGGTACTGTAGGGGCACAGGGCTCATGCTTCGGTGCCCACACCACTGGCATAGGGCACCCGCTAGAGGGGTGGCTGGTGTATGCCAGGGCAGTGTAGGTGGTGGGCATGGCACACAGGGATGTGTGCCAGGTCGACTCTTTGTTTGTCTTGTACCCACACACTCAGCCTGCAAGGGCAGTGTGTGTGTGTTAGGGTACAGGGCCTCTAAGGGTGGCACAATTGGTGCTGCAACCCTTAGAGGCCTTCCCTGGTCACAAGGCCCTGGGTACCTAGGGTACCATTTACCAGGGGCTGACATGTGGCCAGGTTTTGCCAATTTGGGTTTGAGGTTTTTAGGGAAGGAACATAGGCCCTGGGCACCTGATTGGCAGGAGTCCAGGGCACACTCAGTCAAAGTACATTCAGCAATTCAGAAAAAAGTGGGGGCATACCACGCAAGAAAGATGGCACTTTCTCACAATGAGGAACAAGCATTGGTAAATACAGGATAATATGCTACAGACAATAGAAATGGAGGGGCACACACAGAAACCAATGAGAAGTCAGGAGAGAGATACGAGGCGGGACGTAAGTCCCTTTTAGGTTTATATTAAAAACAATATATTTCTCAAGCACAGCGCAAGCACTGCGCAGGCGAAACCGAAAAAAAAGACTATCATATCGTTATGTAATCATGCGCACCATGTATGTATGAGCCTATAGAATGACCCGGACACATTTTTGTTTTCTTTTAATTTGATGATCCAACTGGGACTAGCAAATAGATAGAAAAAGTGCAAAAACATTTTATTTGGATGGCAGATGGCGATGAAGAATCATTGTTGGGTGGGTGCAGAAGCAACAAGGGGCATGTGGGGGCTGACGCAACATGGAGGATGTGGTTAGCAACATGGAGGGCACGGGGAGGGATAAAGCAACGTCGAGCTGGGAGGGGGTAGAAGCACACAGGTGAGAAAGCAATGTGAGCTGGGGAGCACACAGGGGCAAGTGTATCACGGAGGTGAGTGGGTGAGAATCACACGGGTGAGAGAGAACAGAGAGGAGAAGAGAAACACACTAGGGAGACAGTTGGGAAACACATGCACTCTTGTGGAGTGCAACAACAGAAAGAAAAAATGTAGTGTATGAAAAGTGTAGTGGAAGGAGAAAAGTATTGCATACATCCTCTAGGGGGACAAACATAAGAAGGGGTAAGTAAAGCCAAATGAAGTTAACCAATAAAAAGCAAGCAAAATGAGCGTGATCATGAAGCCAACCAATGGGCTTATCTGTAAGCCCAGTGTAAGCTGACAATACTGTCTCGTAAAGACCTAAAAAGCAAATTCCATTTTTAGGCTATGTGTAGGCCTAACTCCTCCCTCAGCATCTCTTTACATAGTTATAGATCTGAGACTTTAATAACTATGTCTTTTCCCACAGTGCATTAGACTTCAAGTCCCCTCTTATCTTCTTTTCACTCCCAGAGACTTTGACCTATTTTATCCTCCTCTGTTTTGGATTGTGCTTCATATATAGCTATAGGTCTTGAATCATTCTTAATTCTGCTTCCTTGGTCAGCTTGGCCATTGCCATCTTCTTTTGTCCTCCTGATTCTCATTCAGCGTGTTCATGCCTAATTTGCTGAGTCACTTCCTGCTCAATGTGGTCCCATCACTTCCTTCTGTCAATCCTTCTTCCGTTAATATTTCTGTTTCTTCTGTTTTTTAAAATATATTCACTATTTCGATTTTAACCACTTCCTGTTATGGCACCTTCCTCCAGGCCCAAACATCCTGTAGTGACAAAAGATGCCAAGATTTGCCCTTTGCCACCACCCGCAGATAAACCGGATATAACGTCACGTGTTTAATTACAGTTTTTCATAATTCTCTCTTTAAATTAAAAAATGTTAAGTCTCAGTTGTTGAAAAGCTGCTATGAGATTGGGGAGAAGTGCCAGCTGGGCTTCATCCACCCCCAGCAGCTGTGCCGTCTGCACGGTAGTGTCTCTATCAGGACAGGTAGGACTGCAGGTTTTGGAGTGACACCGTTGAACGATGTGCTCTTTCCACTGAAACGAGAGTCAAGAGGCCTTTGGGATCTTTAGGGTTAAGTGTTCCACAAATAGATTGAGACTTGGTCATTCTGCTCTCTCCGAGACTCCTACAATGCGCATATTACTTTGCCTCGAGCGGCCTTTGACATCTTCGACTGGGGTCACTTTCAGGGAGACTGGCTGCAAGCTGGTCCAGCAGCTGCACAGGTAGACCTACACTTCACCTTTCTCAGCCTGCCCTCAGGAGATTTAAGTCAATGTCTATCATGTTAATTTTGTGTTCCAGTGCCCCCTGGGAACCCTCAACTGACATTATAATGTCTTGCATTTTGGGCTTTGTTCTATGATGTTTTGGGTGGGAGATGCACTCTTGTATCTACATGAGCAACCATCAGCTCCTCAATGCCACTCAGTCCGGATCCAGGCCCAACCACAGTACAGAAACAGTACTCACTGCCAACACAGTCGCCATCAGCATGATCTTTAAGAGCCTTGACAGCCTTCATTTTCTTAGACTCTCTGCAGCATTTGACACGGTCACACACCCCATTCACATCAGGCACCTGGACGAAATTGGCATCCAAAGTCCCGCACTCTGTTGAATCTGCTCCTTAACGGACAGAATACAAGCTGTCAGCTTGGCACCTTACTCCTCAAAAGACCGCAAACTCATCTGAGGAGAGCCTACGGTTCATCGCTCAGCCCACCCCTTCAAAGCATACATGATCCCTCTGCGCAACGTCACCGGCGCACAGAACATCTACTGTCCATCATGCAATTCTCTGCCCGCTGCGTTTTTCACATATCGATTTACCACCTTTGCCACATAATCCGCTGCCTGCAGCATAATGTGCAGGTTTTAACAAAAACAATTATTTTCACCGAGTACAATTATTTTTTGCCTTTATTTGCTATGCATAATAATTAATCATATTTTATGTAATGTTACAGCCGAAATAAAGTTTTTTTGACTAACTGACTGACAATTCTTCAACTCAAACAGTTCAAATGTTACTAAAAACGAAGTGACACGTTGCACACAGAGGAAGGCCTTTTGCAATCGTTCACTGGACACTTTTCCTTTGTTTATTGCTACATTTGGATATCAAACTGGAACTAATGATGTGCAACCACTGCTCATACAGTGTTAACAAGTGTAAAAAGTACAAATAAAATTCTACTATCACAAAATGTGCCGCATTATTCTGCATAATTTTGCCTTTTCTTGCCACATAATGTTCTCAACCCTGCCGCATAATTAGGCCCTCTCCTGCGGCATAATTCCAGTGGCCGTGTCTATTGTAGCCTGAAAAGGAGTGGGTGGAGAGAGAGTAGATATGCAGCCTGCAGCCCACACCCCTCCAACAGCAGAGACATTTCATCTACTTCCAGGCATCAGACTCAAAGACTTGTCTGATTGGTTACTCAGGCGCGCCTGTGATGTCACCGCGCCTCTGACATCACCGGTGTGCCAGGGGCCAGTGCGGGAATTCCAATCTGTAGAAAACTCAGTGCATCAAAAAAGCAAGTGGTCGGCCCTTGCTGGGGCCTACACCCCCCAGGTCCTGTCGCGATCCGTGTTTTAGTTGGTAATGGTTATCTGGCAGATGTGCGGAGTGAGTTGCTGGCCTCAATCAAGATGTGCGGAGTGAGGTGTGTACTTGTACAGTTTGGCGCGTGTCCTCTGGTTTTCCTGTGATTTTCATGCGTAGTAAAAAACACACAGAACTCTAAGCGGCCTTCGGTGATCACAATTCGAAGAACTGCGAGGAAGGCTACTTGGTAGGGGGCGGGGCCCGGCACGTGCAGACGGGGGTTCTGCCACGGGAGGCAGAGGAGGGGATATTAGCACCACTAGATAAAGGAAAGCCCCTTGATTTTATCCAAACACGCAGTTGTAAAAATAAATCTAACATTTTCCAATGACTTCTTTCTATAAATATGGACTCTATATTCCGGATTGCACTACACAAACACTGCGCTTCTGTGAGACTGTGTGGTCACGTGGAGACTCTATAGTCCTGCCTGCACAAACACTGCTCCGGTGTGAGACTCTATAGTCCTGACTGCACAAACACTGCTCCGGTGTGAGACTCTATAGTCCTGACTGCACAAACACTGCTCCGGTGTGAGACTCTATAGTCCTGACCGCACAAACACTGCTCCGGTGTGAGACTACTCTATAGTCCTGACCACACAAACACTGCTCCGGTGTGAGACTACTCTATAGTCCTGACCACACAAACACTGCTCCGGTGTGAGACTACTCTATAGGCCTGACTGCACAAACACTGCTCCGGTGTGAGACTCTATAGTCCTGACTGCACAAACACTGCTCCGGTGTGAGACTCTATAGTCCTGACTGCACAAACACTGCTCCGGTGTGAGACTCTATAGTCCTGACCGCACAAACACTGCTCCGGTGTGAGACTACTCTATAGTCCTGACCACACAAACACTGCTCCGGTGTGAGACTACTCTATAGTCCTGACCACACAAACACTGCTCCGGTGTGAGACTACTCTATAGGCCTGACTGCACAAACACTGCTCCGGTGTGAGACTCTATAGTCCTGACTGCACAAACACTGCTCCGGTGTGAGACTCTATAGTCCTGACCGCACAAACACTGCTCCGGTGTGAGACTACTCTATAGTCCTGACCACACAAACACTGCTCCGGTGTGAGACTACTCTATAGTCCTGACCACACAAACACTGCTCCGGTGTGAGACTACTCTATAGGCCTGACTGCACAAACACTGCTCCGGTGTGAGACTCTATAGTCCTGACTGCACAAACACTGCTCCGGTGTGAGACTCTATAGTCCTGACTGCACAAACACTGCTCCGGTGTGAGACTACTCTATAGGCCTGACTGCACAAACACTGCTCAGGTGTGAGACTCTATAGTCCTGACCGCACAAACACTGCTCCGGTGTGAGACTACTCTATAGTCCTGACCACACAAACACTGCTCCGGTGTGAGACTACTCTATAGTCCTGGCCACACAAACACTGCTCCGGTGTGAGACTCTATAGTCCTGACTGCACAAACACTGCTCCGGTGTGAGACTCTATAGTCCTGACCACACAAACACTGCTCCGGTGTGAGACTACTCTATAGTCCTGGCCACACAAACACTGCTCCGGTGTGAGACTCTATAGTTCTGCATAAAGAAATTGAGACGCGCTGCTTGCGAGTCTGCGAAGAGTTGCACAGCCTTATATACATGTGTGATCCAAATATTTCACGTAAACCATAGATTTTTCCAAAATTCATCTTCTTTATTCCATATTATATTTCATAGTTTATCCATCACGTCAAAAGGTGCTCTGTTCCATTAAATTCATGCGTGTTTATTCACTCAAGAATTGCCCATCCAGGCCTATTCACAAGCTTGTTGAAACACTCGATTCCTTCGTCATATGCAAATTCACCCAATGCATTTCGGTCTATAACCTTCGTCAGGGGAATCTATAATGTAAAAGATGTGTGTCAACCAAACATTACATGATGTTCATAAGAAGGATATTAGCTATCCTTTCTTTTACCACCTTGAAACCTCGAGGACTTTAAATAAAATATTGTCTCCCAAATTAAACATAGGCGATAATCACCCACGCACCCTTCTTCTCTGCGTCCCAGACTTTAATGCATTGGAAACAACCCAAGCAGCTTTTTTCTAAACCCCACGTAGCTGTCCCCACCTGTGCGTTAATGTCATGTGTTAATTATTTTGCCTTCAAACCCATACTACCCGCTCCAGAATGCACCAACAGAAACAGTTGACCCCCTCATTCCCCGTTAAACCCGTTGCTTCACAATTAAACATTTACTTAAAAAAATTCCGCTAAACAATAAACGAAACATGGCTACGTGAAATCCATTCAGAGTTCCGTTAAAACGTTTCCTTCTAATTGTTATATTCTGCTCCCTCTACTTCTATTTGGGTTAATGGGTCTCAATCCCCTTACTTTTCTTTGCATAGAGGTACCAGACAAGGTTGTCCTCTTTCTCCTCTTCTTTTTATTCTTGCGTTAGAACCCTTCTTGGAAAAAATTCGACGCTCTTCTTCGTATACTGGTTTCATATTTCAGAACATTGATATTAAGTTTACGGCCTATGCTGATGATATTTTGCTTTACATTTCTAACCCGTCCACTTCTTTACCTTCACTCTTTTCCTTGTTACAGGAATATTCTTCGGTTTCTGGTTATAAACTCAACATAGATAAATCTGAGGTTTTACCACTTAACACATTTTGCCTTCCTTATATGTTCCAGGGTTCAGGCTTTGAATGGAACTCTGGTAATATTAAATGTTTAGGAATTCTTTACGCTAACACCATTAGAGAAACTGTTAAACTTAATCAGAAGGATATAATTAAAAAACTCTCCTCCCTAATAGATAGCTGGTCCCCCCTTTTTTTATCCTGGTGGGGAGGCTAGCCACTATTAAAATGATGCTTCTTCCTATTGTCAATTTCTACCTTTCAATGCTTCCAATCTCCCTTCCACTTAATTTTTTTAAAACAATCAACCGTATTTTTACAACATTTTTATGGAATAAACGTAAGGCGAGGATTTCTCTCTCCCGTCTTCAGCAGCCCAAGGATTTAGGTGGAGTCAACTTCCCCAACCTTATTCGATTTCACTCGGCCTTTACTTTGAAACAAATCTGGCCTTTCCTATCTGATTTGTCTGACCCTCCTCTAACAGCCTGGAGCGCTATAGAACTTGCGCAGCTTTCACCCTTCTCATTTGTTACGGCTACCCGGTTAACTCATCCTCCGCAACGTTTTCTCACTCCTACTTTCAAGCACTCTAAAGCACTTGCTCTTTCTGTCTTTCGCTCTTCCCTCTCGCAGTTGGAGTTTCATTCCTCAATCCCAATTTGGTATAACAAATCCATAAAGATTAATAGAGCACTTTTTTGGAAAGAGTGGATTGATAAAGGCATTATTACTTACGGTCCCTTACTTAGCAATAATACTCTGCGCGATTTCTCTGACATTTGTGCCTTCTTTCATCTTTCCAATGCACATTCCTCTCAGTACCCCTTGCTCAAAACTTCTTTAGATCTCTTTATCTCTCATAGTGCTTCCCTCTCTACTACTGATTCAACCACTTTCCCTTTGCCAGACTTCTCTATTCCTCTCAAAGCTGCTGCTATCTACAAACTACTTTCATGTTCTCTTGTTGAATGAACCAAATCTAAACTTGAACTTTCCTGGGAAACGGATCTAGCTCATGAATTTCCCCTTCAGGTTTGGAATTCCTTGTGGTCAAAGCTGCACACTGCTTCACGTTCTGCCAGCACCACACAGACTTTGTACTTTTTTTATAATAAACTCTTTTTTACCCCTTCGGATTTATATCGTTTCAAATTAATTGACTTTAAAGAATGTTGGTCTTGCCCTTCGGCCAATAGTGACTTTTTTCACATGTTTTTTCATTGCCCGTTGGTTAAATCCTTTTGGTCCCGTATTTGGTCTAAATTAAACGAAATATTAGCTACTGACCACACTTTTGAGATTGTTCATATCTTCCTGGGTGGTTTGGCTCCTATATGGAATGTTTCTAGTAATGTACGTAAATTTATAGATTTGTATATAGCCATTTCTCTACAGATAATTACGACCAATTGGAAAGATACTTCTAAGATTTCGTACAATGCTTGGTGGAACCTATTATGCCACCACCATCGGCTGGATCGTGCTTTTGCCACCACTGTACCTCTTTTGATCAAAAAAGATTGGTTATGGTTGCCATTAACTAACTTTCTCTCTCAGATTGCCCATTGAATAGCTTGTTTTTGTTTCTCTTTTTGTTCATGTTCAACATACAGTTTCATCTATGTTATATATGCATTTTTTTTTTTTAGCTTACGATAGTTACATGATGTCTACCCTGTACAATGCTTGCCTTTCCCCCTTCTTTTCCCTTCTTTCTCTTCTCCTTTCTCCTCTACCCTCCCTCCCCACCAATCAAAATCTTTAAAAATGCTTTTCCCCTATGTATATTCCCTATTTCTCTATCGGCACTTGTTAATATTGTATGATTTCACATGTATTCTATTGTTCTATTACATTGCCTTTGATTTCCTCTGTAATGATGTTTTACTTTGCTTATGATATTTAATAAAGCTTTTTAAACTTGAAAACGCTTCCTTCTTCCGTACGATGAACATGTTCTCTTACAGTTCTGCCAACAATGACGTGCGATGAACCACCTTTGACGTGAACCACATCCTTCAAATATTAGTTCCAGTTTGATACTCAAATGTAGCAATAAACAAAGGAAAAGTGACCAGTGAACGATTGCAAAGGGGCTTCCTCTGTATCCTTACTCATATTTGATGTCTGTTTGATGTCAAGTACAACAGTTTCAGACAGTCCCAGCGTTTAAGCCAACAGCACTTTGCATTCTCGGAGGCCTGTGGATTCACGTTTACTGTAGGGTGGTGTGGGCGCAGGCAGCATCCTGCCTCTGCAGGTCTTGTGAGAAGAGACTGTGACATCTCGCGTGTTGGAAACTCCCTTCCAAAGGAGCCGCTCTGGTACTGAGAGCAGCACATGGCTAACTGGAGTTTACTGACATAGCTATAGTAACAACGTCAGATCTGCCATGGCTACTCTGCTGCCAACCGCTGCCTCCTCCGGCCTCACTTCCCCACCCATGACCTCAGCGTCCCCTCCAGTCTAGAACCCCCTCGCAGCGACAGCAGGAGGATGGTGGTAACAAGATATAACACACACCTCTCCCTTTAACATAAAACAAGAAAAAACATGATACAATAAACTGCGCACACAAACACACAGCAGCCAAAAAAGAGGATCATAAGGCAAGAATAAAAAAAGCGGCTAAAAATTAAGCTTTAATAAAATACATACAACTGGCCTAAGAACAGGGCCACTGCAATTATGCAATTGTGAAGCCGCGTCATTTTATACCTAATTATTAATTTGCCACATAATTCACTCTCTGCTGCATAATCTGCAGATTTTAACACCAAAAAATGTTTCTAACTCAAACCGTTTCAAAGTTGATAAAAGCGCAGTGACACGTGTTGCCGCGAAGTGGAAGGCGCTTTGCAAAGCATGGCTGGAAGTCAGCCTTCTGTTGCTTATTGTTATTTTCGAGAGTTAAACGGGGGCAAATGAGGTGCAACCGAAGCCCGGACAGTGTTAACAAGTGTAAAATGACAAAATAATATTGTAATCCAATAATAAAAGGTGCAGCATTATGCCGTATAAAGTGGCTTTTCAAGCCGCATAATTTACGCAACCCTGCCGCATAATTTGTCCCTCCCGTGCTTGATAATTTCAGTGGTCCTCCCTAAGATCTGCATATATCCGGCCGTCTCACAGTTCTTTAGTTTCGGTTTAAACTTCCTGCCTGGCCCGTCTGAATACGCCTTTATGGCTTCCGATTCCAAAAAGTTCTTGAACGCACATATCGTATCTAAGACCCTTATCTAAGACCCTTGTGAAGTCACACACGTGTAGCCCATTTGGCTGTCTGCCCTATGTAAACAACGCGTGCTCCCTGACCACCTGGCTCAGAGGCCTGCTGCAAAAACGCCTCTCTGCCCTCTGTAATACAAGCCTCCCCACCGCCCTTTAACTCTTTGTTACTGTTCTGCACAAAAAGCTGGCAAGTGCTCGAAACTTTCTTGGCACTGCGTGCCACCAAACTCTCTCTTCTCACCCCTTTCTGCATGTCTGGGCATGTTTGCAACGCCTGTGCAACCCACAGATGTCCGGTGACTGTATTTAAACACCACGCCATGGTTATTGTCTTGTTACTCCAGTAACATTTTAGTTAAATCGCTGATCCCTTTAAATTACACCTGGTCATTATTTTAAATTTAAAGGCATTGTTGGATGGACAATTTATTTTACAAGGATGCTCGAGTATTTAAATGTTTTGGAAGGTAAAAACGTAAGAAAATATGCTGCAGGTGAAAAGTATACACTGCAAAGACTTTGTCATGAGTCTCCCAAACAAACATGACACCCTGGTGGTTAACATTTTCACTGAGACTGGATGGGGATTTAGATTACCGGCCATCACCTGCAGTGTCCACACCCATACAATATGGGCTGGCGTAGCTGTTCATGGGGAGGCGAGGGGTACTCACAGGAAAGAATGCTGGGGTGACGTCAGAGATACCTTGGGTACAGGTGGAAAGAGGCCACTAGTCTCTAAGGTAAATAACAATCTTGAAGCTCGTCAAATCTATCCAAACATTGGGGTATCTTGTGAGTTGAGTGCACGCCTAGAAGATGTGTAGCTCCGGAGAGAAACCAACATTTATCACTCAAGTAGACCTGACTCTTGGAAGGGGCCATGATGTTCCAAAACTCCAAAATTTGACACCGCGAAGTGCCTTATTCCAAGATGTCCAGTTACAACGAATAAAAAAAACACCCTCATATAAGTGCCACATGCAGTGCTTAATTTGCGCCGGTGTTTTCTGGTGCTGAGCAGCCCTTATTTGTAAACACTGGCACTGACTTCTGAGAAACCACCATGTCGGGGCGCAGTGTGCGTATTTTCAAGCAACGTTCATTAGTAGAGCATTAAACTATTTAATATATATATTTTGAATTATTAAACTTCAACTGTAAGCTGCAGTTTGAAGTGACAATTTTTTTTACAAACTAAGCACTGGCACATGTGCACGTTACTGAATGTCTTTTCCCATAAACAGTTCCGAGTAAGGTGTGTAAATGTTTGTTTGCACACACTAATCACAAAAGCTGCAGGAGCAATTTAGTCTAGGTAGGAAGTGGGGAAACTGGACCCGCGTAAATTCAAAAAGAGTGAGATTCGGTTCATCCTGTAATCACTCTGTGAAAAGAAGGGCGGAAACCTCAAACTAGTTCATGTGCGCCAGCGCCAATGGTAACAAACCTCACGTTATCAAATCACTCTTTTTGTTGTTACAGTGCAGAAAAGAACAAAAGAAAGTTAAAACCACACAGATAACCAGCCCCGCAACCACCCAGCGTCATTTCCCTTCTCCCTGCCATAGAGGAGCATTGATAATGTATGAACTGCACCAACACGCTGCTTACATCACTTCCGTCACTGACCACATGACAAGGTGATGCAACTGAAAGACACTATCTGCTGGTGTTCATTTAAATGCCCACTAGACTATACATCTCAGTCAAATGTGATTATCTTTCTCAACTTATGAACAAGCATTTGCAATGCAATAGGTCTCGCAGTTGTTAGAGTTTGGGCTATTGGCATTGTAATGGCAATGCCTTTTATTTATGTGTTGGTTTTTAAAACATAAATAAAAGGCATTGTCATTTACAATGCCAATAGGTTAAACTCTCGCAAATGCGAGACCTATTGCATTGCAAATGCTTTTTCTGTGACTGGGCGGTTAAAAGCCATCACTGGGTGCAGATGTCTAAGAAAGTCTCAAATTGCATGAGCTAAAGACATACTTCCCCAAAACAATTCATCAATTATTCAAAGACTGTCAGCTCCATATACAAGACAACACAACTTCTCTCACTCACTGACTGGTCATCAACGTGCCAAGACATGCAACAGCCATACCAGCGACAACTGACACGCCTGAGTAATGAGATGCAAGACCCAAGAGTCCACTGTGTCACACGGATGCTTTTGTACATTAGTGCAGTGTGGTCAACACACATCTGCAAAGCGCCAGGATGGCCATCTCAGGCCCTCTTGGCACTGTGCCGTTCCCTACACTCTTCTTTAAGTGTATCCCACCATTAACATTGACACTGCTGTTCCAAGCAAACCGAGACCACTTTCGTCCTTCGCCAGCAGGGCACTGGACCATCAGCACACACTGGGCAGAGAGGTTCACTCAGATTCCAAGGGCACCTCACTCCTCACAAGTCAATCGCGAGAACATGAACGGGTTCCTCCGTTCAATAAATCAAGAGAATGTGGCGTAACGGCCAGAGCTGCCGACTAATGAACTGGGGAACACGATTTGAATCTCAGCGTCGCCTCAACATCCTGTGATTCTGGTAAAATCACTTGATATCCCCGTGCCCACCAAAAATGAATGTGACCTTGTGTGTTGTAACTTGTGCTCATGTAAAGTACTCCAATACCTTCGGGTCGCGTTTGCACTCTCAGTGGGCAGCCAGCCTGCACTACAAACCACCCCCGACGGTCAGTGTTGAATTATTTTTCATGTATTCATTTTGAATAGGGTAACAACTCACACATATGCTCTCTATTTTGCTAAGACGAATCCAAGCAATGTTGATCATGTCATGAATTCAAAAAAACTTGCAAAGAAAGAAAGCCGGGTTGAAAAATCCAAGAGAGTTTCACAAAGTGGCCGAAGTTGAAACTTCTGGGAGCTTACTGGTTGAAAGGAGTACTTCAATGTACACTAGAGATGGCGCTTCGTATTGTGAATATGCCTGAAGATTTTTTTTTTTAAACATGTATACACTGAGGCATGGCACGTGGGGGCAAACTGATCTCTCCAGGATCACACAATTTTCATCAAGAGAATAAGCAGGGAAGTCAGAATGTTAGCCACTAGCAAACATCCCTCACATTTGGTTAAAGTGAGTGAGTGAGTGAGTGAGTCTTTCTGTCTGTCTGTCTCTCTGTCTCACTCTCTCTCCCTCTCTCTCTCCTCTCCCACCTCCCCTCCCCGCCCCCCCCCCATCATCATCAAGAAGGGACACTAAACACATCTCAGCAGAGTTGGGGAGGGTGACAACTAATGAATATGATTTAAACCCCCCAAACTTGATATTTTAGTGACCAAGATCACACACCTCGAAATTGTAAACATGTTTCATGTAAAAAGCATGATTCAGGACCAACATGGGTGCAGACAGTGGGCCCGCCATGGTTCCCCAAAAGTGGTTTTCAATAGCCACCCATAGACTGTTGATCCATTAAATATTTATATTATTATCTTGAGGACACTGATACGTTCTTACTAACTACATTCTATCAGGCGTTGTATCTCAATCTACAGAGCGCAGGAGGAACAGCTCATCTGCTGTGAATCATTACAAGCAGCATTGTTAAGCGAACTGAGGAATTTCGTATCGTCATGTAAAAATATTGAGTTGCACAACTTTGCTATTTCAGTGCTTTTATTGCAAATGCAATATGCACACCTCTCTCACATATACAGTGACCTGTCTGCGCTGTATAAAAACTCAAATCTTATTTTTTTTAAATTACATTCTCCTTAATGGCAAAGTCTGCTCCTGTTTCATCGTGATGTATCAACAGTTTTCAAACTCTCGGGTAGAGCTGTGAGACAACTGTAGAATGGCGTAAATCGCTGTTAAATAATAGAAACACCCAAGAACGTCAACTTTGCCTAGCAGATAAACAGCTGCTCAGGCCGGTATGTGCTCAATGTAGTCAAATAATTTGCTCTAGTGATAGGAAAACATCATTTTTATTAATTGCACGCTAAAAATAGGGCTATAGAGGGCGCTTGTGCCTTCCAGAACCTAGTGCGAGGCTGCTCTCTTTACTTCAAACGGGTCTGAAACGATTTCTGCACTGAGGGACGTTTAATATTCGGTGGAACGAAATTTTCTGGTATGCAAAGGCGTCTCAGCAGATCTCTCGATTTTCTCAGGTCCATGCGCGCATATCTCAATCAGAACAGTTTTTTTCGTTCCGCTCTGGGATTTGCAGTCCTATCATTACATTATAAAGTTAAGGCTACAATTGCAGAATGCACAGAGAACGGTCCTGAGGTGCCTGTGAAGGAGAGGAAGACAAATGAGCTCCTGCATATACCCCCGAGGTCCGCCCTTCCCAAACAGCATTGGCCCAGTGTGAGCTACGAGAATGTCCCGATCAGGGCTGAGGAGAGGGCACTAAAGAGTCGGGTGAATACGAACGGTTTTCATTCCGAGCCCGGGAGGCAGTGCTAGAGCAGAGTTTTCAGTTTGAAAATTAACTGGGTTTTGAAGCTCTGGCATGTCTATTTGTTATATTAATTTATTAATTATTAATTATTTGTCTTGTGTAAGTGTTTATACTAATCAACTTGTTTGTTTTAACAAGAGAGAATTACACGTGGGAACGCATAAGTGTGCTGTTTAATAATAATGTGCGTGTTTACATATTTAAAGATTGCTGTGTGCTGTTTATTTTTTAAGCACAAAACGCTTTTTGAATTAATGCTTTTCTATGTTGCAAGAGCTAGATAATTACATATACATAAGGGTATTAGTGGGGTTAACACTGTTCAATCACTATGCTGTGGTAACGTTGTTTTGTCTCTTTTAATTAAGATGGTCTATTGTGGCCTATTGTGGCCTAAGTAAAGATGGCCGACATGTAGAGCCTGGCCTCGAGTAGAAAACTGTGACGAGAGAGAGCCTTGCTGAATATGGTCCTGAAGTCAGCTGACCACAGTCCTTGCTTTGCCTGGTTAAAATTTTCCGTGAGGACAGCAGCAGTTTTGGGCGATCTCCAAATGAAATGAAACGTCCTTGGCAGCTTTGGGAAACAAAGGAGCTTTAAAGAAAGACTCTGAACTATGATCTCATTGCCGAGGAAATGTGGAAACTACAAGATACAGTTGTATTTTTTGGTTCCTGTTCCGGTATGTTTATTTTGTGATTTTTTCCTGAGCGGAGATTTTCAAATGTAGCGATGCTACATCCTTTCCTTCTCGCTTTGCTCAGAGGTTCGACGGAAAAAGTCAATACAAAATGTGTCTTTCCTTTGTTTAATTCACTATAAGAATTGTTAGCCTAGAGAGGGTTTTTGCCACTTGCCATTTGCCTTTTGCCGCGTTCCGAATCTGCGTTGGTGAGGATCGTTGCTGAGCGGACTTCGTCTTGAGAGACTTTACCGAGAGACTTGTCCTGACCCATTCTGACATTTAGCTAGAATAGGTAACTATGAGAAAAATGATTTATTCTGACTGATTTTCTTTTACTAATTTTAGATAAAGCAATATAATTTTGAATATGGTGTTGGTTATTATTTCTTGTCAATTATTGAGTATTATATTTTGATTATTATTGTATAGATTGTTTAGATTATGTTTAAGGGCAGTCACAATAACGATCTTATTGACCTCGATATAGATGCAGGGTGTTTAGGAGTTTTTCTTTCCACAGGTTATTGCTGGTAGAGTATTTGAGCGTATGTTAGTGAAATGGGCCCTAGTGTATGAAGAATGTATGTGCGTGTAACTGTGAGATTACTCTATCCGTGGAAGTAGGGATATTATATACACCCTGATCTCTATCAGCAGCAGAGTTCGGGTGGGTGGGGGGGCAGGAGGTGATCTCACCGCAGCGGCTCGGAGGGAAGCGAGACTGCGCGCCGTTGGAGATCAAAGACTCGGACTGTGTTTGCACAAAGCTCGCCATCTGTTTTCATTCAGCCACTTGTATTTGCATCTGGGCTGAGTGAAAACAGATGTGCTTGTCATGAAGGGCGGGCTTAAAAAACTGCAAGGGCGGTAACAGAAATGACGTCCAGCAAATGGAAAGTGAGAAAACAACATAAATCACGACGCAAGCCAATCAGAAACGATTCGGACACAAGGGCGTGGATTGAAGTCCCCTTCTTTCATACGGTTTGCTACAGTCCTCGCAGGCGAGGAGCGCATGCGTGCTCAGACGCCAGGCAAGACCTAAAAACAGGTTTAATCCTCAATCCTTTACCTTAATTGTGTTTTACGATCCACCATCACTAACTCACTTCTCGTGACCATCTACCCACCCTGCCAAAGTCATTGCACAATAAGGTGCACACACCCCAGTCAGTGGTCCTCAAACACAACATGGAAACACTTCCCGCATAGCATCAAAACAACTACAACACCCTTCCAACCACACACCCTACACAAAGTGTAGCTTGCTACTCATGTAAGCAAGCGCTTCAGTGCTCCATATAGGGGTAATAAGCCCTCTATAAATAGAACAATACAATTCATTCAAGACAGCTCCAGCCCCTTATCGCCTGTCTTTTTGGCTCTGTCCTTTTAGCTCCTGCCTCCTTTCAGCCGTACATTTAGATCATCCCTTCTTGCATCTATCCCTTTAACTCCTGCATTACTGGCTCTTATCGTCCTCATCCAACTTTTGAGTGATTACCTGCTAATCCCATCCCTTTTGCTATTTCCTCTTTTGTATCTTTCCCTTGAGTACTCGCCTTCATGCATCCATTCCTTGATTTTACAAAATATGCTTGATTTTTGTATATTGCTGGACTGGTGATTGTTTTATCTTGCACTTTGAAAGTATTTGCACTTTTTCCTTTGCTTTACCAAATGTAGTTGTATAGATTCTATCATTAGGTACTTGCTGATAAGGTTTGTTTTCATGCCACATGCTGTGTTATTTATGCTTTTGCTTTCTCTTGTCTGTAAAATGTGGTCCTTACATCGTGCAATTAGCATTGTTTACACTACAGAAATGATAAATTCAAACAAACATCTGCAACTATGTTCTGAGGCATCCAAGTAGTTTTCATCATCAGCCTCGTTTACCTGCCTGTGTTTGTCCTGCTTACTAATAAAGACATGATGGTAGAAATTAAAAGTGCTTCCTCAGGTCACGTTATTATCATGCACACCCTTGACAGTCGCAAGTGTGTGGCATGCATATAATTCACTGGTTTATCTCTCTTGGGGCTGGCTGAGTTATATCTTGTGTACTCCTCATGTATATTGTCACTCGAGTCTGTGAAATTGCAGGTTTGGGTTTGTCTTCCAAAGTTTCAAATTATTGTCTATCAATGTAAATTCTAATTCAGACCCAAAATAGTTCATTGTATTCAGTGATAGGCAGTTCCTAAGCGAATAGGACCACTCCTTGGCATTGTTCTGATTGTTGTCTCAGTTAAATAATCTGCTCTTGACAAGAACGTTACAAATTGTATAGTTTATTTATTTAGAGTGCTTCCCACTTTCTTATGAAAACTTTAAACGAAAGGCATTTCATTAAATGTTGGCAGTTTCAAATAAAAATATACCAGAGTTTTGGGTGGTGGAGAAAAGAGGTAGGTGGTGGGATAGGCCGCTGGGAGGAGGCCCCCCTCCAGATAATTTGCAGGGGGGCCCCTTTAAGTTTTGTTACGCCACTGTTCTAATGCCGACTCATCTCAAGACTTTTTCACAATACATAAACTTGGTCAATTCTGCTCGCGCACAGGAAACAAGATTGTGTAGGCTTTAACTCAGTTCAGCACAACAGCAGAAACCCTACTGCTAAAATTATCATATTAAATTTACTCTGATCAATAGCAGCCGAGATAATGTGCAAGTATCTCAGGGTTGTGGGCACGGCGAGTACCAACTATTTATGTTTAGTTATTTAATATTTCAGGCTTGTGGGCACGGCAAGTACCAACTATTTATTTAATATCTCAGGGTTGTGGGCACAGTGAGCACCAACTATTTATTTAATATCTCAGGGTTGTGGGCACGGCGAGTACCAACTATTCATTTATTAAATATCTCAGGGTTATGGGCACAGCGAGTTTTAACTATTTATTTATTTAACAACTCGGGTTTGTGGGCACGGTGACTACCAAGAATGTATTTTTAAATGCACTTCAATATTATATTCCACCAGCAGACAAATTACAGAACAGTGTTAAAAATATTATCAACCCTTTATTAAATACAAGAGGTGCAATTTTATACACTAACACAATCTCTTAATAGCGTCTTAATAAACATCTTTCAGTTCTTAATTCCCCTAGAGTTTATTCGCTAATGCCTCCTTCTTAGTCCTTCTTCAGTTTCTAAAATCAAGCCTCTCAGATAACCAACACTGGAATCCTGCAGGGAGAGGCAGTTTCCGTACCAGGAAGCCATTGTTTGCCCTTGTGTAAGTTCCAGATGTTGTTCTTCCCATTTGTGGCCACATGAACCCACATCCCTCAATCCACAAAGACACTTTAAAAGACCAGTATCACAGTTAACAAAATCCCCGATTTCCCATGCCCTTACCTTATTATGAAATAACAAATGTATTGTATGATTAATTAAAATTATCACAAAGAGATACATTACAAAACATTTCCCATGATTAAACATACAGGGGTTGATTACAATGCCGTTCAGAAGGGCTCCAAATCGGATAAGAGGGTTTGCCGAATCTGATTCGGAACCCTTGTTTCCGACTGAATCGTACACAGTTCCCAAAGACCGATTACAATGCCCGTAAACCGTTAGGGCTGTCCGAATCAGTTCCAAAAGGCATTCGGACAGGTCACGTCTTTTGGACCTGAATCGTGCAGTCTATGGACTCGGTTTTCGAGCAAGCGATTAGGATGACAGATTCGGACAACCGTTCCAATTCGGTTTCTCCGTAACAAATCAGCTGCCAGAATCTGTCTTTAGGGGCCCATAGCAGGTCCCTGTTCACCAGGGGTCCTCCAACTCTGGCCCATGGCGGTACCCAAGGGACCCTCCTTTCCAACAATGCACAGTGTGGCAAGCACCATGGGGTGCCTGCCACAGGGTGCACGATATTCCCCAGCCACCCCTTACTTCAATGGGAGCCTATGTTCTCGTTCGGAACACAGGCTCCCATTGAAGTCAATGGAAGTCTGACTGAATCGCATTCGGATACATCCAAATCGCTCGGTCCGACTTACCCGATCTTAGTCGTCCGGAAAGCATTCCGGGACTGATTCTGTAGGAATGCTTTCTGGACGAGATCGTAATCAGCCCAATAATGTCCCTGTATGAACCATACAACGTTGTGGGATTACTCGACTATTCGATTTAGAGCTAAAACATATAAATTTCATCAAGGTTAAAAAAAAAAATACATTTGCTCTAGCCCATAAAAAAACCATACAGGTTGCATCAAAGTGGCAAGTGCTTATAGACATTTGGGGCCTCATGTAGGTAAATACATTTTACCGGTTCTTAAATACCGAGCCGTACCGAATCGGTAAATTAGAATCGGTAAGTTATATGTAGGTAAAAATTCGGTAACAGTTACCGATTCGGTAACAGTCGGTAAATACGAATCGGAATTCACCGAATCGGTAAATACCGAGGTGATAATTACCGATTCGGAAAATACCGAGGTGGTATCTACCGAATCGGAAAATACCGAGGTGGTATCTACCGAATCGGAAAATACCGAATCGGTACGTACGGATTCGGTAAATAACATCACATGACTTGACGAAACAGCTAATCCTGTGCAACGACAGCCCACCCAACCAGGAACTGCCCACACCCAGGCAGGTGTACACAATTAGCCGAAGTGGCCACACCCAGGCAGGTGTACATAATTAGCCGACCCTGGAGAGGCTCGGAGTGCAGAGGAGAGGCAGGGAGCAGTTGCATGTGCGAGCGGGAAACGAACAGCATGTCCAGCCAGAGCACACAGAAAGACGGAGGGGAAAGGAGGAGGAAGCTCAAATTCAGCCCCAAGGAACTCCAGGTGCTGGTGGAGGAGGTGGTGAAGCAGCACCAGAAGCTGTTTGGGAGGCAATCCCTGCAAGTGCCTGAGGCCGAAAAGCGCAACATATGGCTGGCCATCCAGGCGCAGGTCAATGCTGTGGGAGTGACCCACAGGGAAATTGAGGTCTTCAAAAAGCGCTGGTATGACCTGAGGATTGTGACCAAGAGGAAGATGGGCGACATCCAGAAGGAGGCCAGCCAGACCGGAGGTGGAACCAACAGGGCACCTGCCCTCACCGAACTGGAGGAGCTGGTGGCGGCCACACTCGAGCAAGAGAGCGTCGTGGGTCTTGGGGACGCCGACAGCTCTGCCAGAGCCGCAACACACCAAGGTAAGACGAAAGCACAGCAATGTAGCCGCCCCTACCCCTATCCCACATCCCCCATTGTGAAACGAGAATCACACTACAGTCCACACGTGTCAGTGCAGACAGGCAATGCATTCCGGGAGATGTAGTCAGGGCAACACTAACCATGACGTAAATGTCACAGGGCAACAAGGCATGTCACGCACTCGAGGCACAAGGAGACAGAGGACAGATTGGAATGTGAAATGATTTATTGTGACGCTTGCAATGTAGCCCTTCGGGGACACTGAGCCAATGTTGTTTTTCTGTCCACAGATGTGACATCATGCAGTACAGGGCATGCTGCAGGGGAGACGGCACACCGGCCACAAAAATCACCTCTAGCCAGCACGAGTTCAGACCAGGGAGCAGGCCCACTTTCAGCCGCACCACCTACGCAGCCAGCCGCGCCGCACACAGAGCCACCATCACCTCACCGAGAGCCAGCATCACCACCACCAGAGCCAGCATCGCCACTCATGTTCGATTCACCGGCCACATCTCCGCTTGCAGGTGTGAGAATGAGGAGGCGTCCAGCAGCCAGGCTACGAGCCTTAGACACCTCGTCAGACGACAGCATGGGCCCAGAAGACCGCACCGGGCCCCAGGAAGGGAGCCATCCCACTGTGCCCCACACCTCACAGGCAGCACAGACGGGAGCAAGAGGGCGCCGCAGGTCGCGTGTCCAGAGTCCACCAGCACCCACTGACGGCCATGGTGTCTTCTTGGGGCTCGAGGGCCAAATGTTGAAGCAACAGCGCCTGCAATCAAAGGCAGTAATGTCAGTCCAGAGGCACATGCGGGTGATGAGGACAAGCTTAGTCAACATGGACACAAACATTGGCGGCATGGCTGCGGGCATTCGGGACATGTCCCAGTCAATCCAGCAGTTGTGCAGCAAATTAGATGCTGACATCGAAGCACGGCGCCGGGAACGCCAGAGAAGGGACACTACCAGCAGGGCACTCAACCGTCTAGCAACTGCGACTTCCCTACTTTGCCGGCGCTCTGTGACGATGCAGGAGGGCCTAACACAGTGCTGCAGCGACCTGTCACGGGGGATGGTGCAGGTGACAAGTGCACTAGGGGTGCTATTGACTAGTCAGGCGTCGACAACTGCTGCAGGGGATGCTGCGGAGAGCATCGACACCAGCAGCAGCATCACACCCCCCGTCCCCGAAGCACGCAGGAGCAGCAGGCGGCTTGGGGTTGGCTCTAGTGAGGATGCACAGGCCGTGCAATCCACCACTGCAGCGCGTATGCGCAAACATTGATGTGGCCCTGCTTATCCACTTGCCATTGGGTGACGTAACCCTGGACATACTCATTGTATAGATGGCATATTGCCAGATTGGCCTGTTCATGTGTTCATGGCGTGGTGCCACATTAAACTACGTCATGACTTCTCACGACTCGCTGTGTCCCCTCACTTACTCAGAAATAGTTGCATGTGATCTCTGCCCGTCTCTCTCTCCCATCGATTGCAGTTGGCACTCTAGCTGCGCTGCCCTCTGGCTGGCCTGACTCATCCTCGTTGTCCTCAAAATATGTTAGTTCCACATCTGTACCTTTTTTCGTGGCAAGGTTGTGCAGCATTGCACAAGTGGCAATTATCTTGCAGCAGGTGATGGGTTTGTACTGGCGTGCGCCTCCGCTCTTGTGGAGGCAGCGGAACCTGCTCTTCAGCAGTCCAAACGTGCGCTCCACCACATTGCGTGTAGATTTGTGGGCCACGTTGTATCGTCTCTCACTCTGGGTTGCTGGGTGTAGGTAGGGAGTGAGGATGAATGAACGGCATGCATATGCACTGTCGCCTGGATGAGTAAAAGGGAACCATCAGTTACATGCCTCTATACACTCTGATTTGCAGGTTTCAAGGGGCGTCACTGTTACTTACCCAGCAGGTATCCCTCTCCGAATTCTCCGGCTCTCAGTCGTGTGTAGATCCCACTATTCTGGAAGATGTAAGAGTCGTGGGTGCTCCCAGGAAACTTTGCAACAATATCTGTGATGATGTTCCCTGCATCACAGATCACCTGCACATTGATGGAGTGGGTGGACTTCCTGTTCCTGTAGATGTGCTCTGTGTCAGCTGGAGGACAGATTGGGATGTGTGTACCATCAATACAGCCGATGACATGGGGGAACTGTGCCATGTGATAAAAGTCTGTTTTTGTTTTCTGCAGTGCAGCCTGTGTGTTTGGGAAGCTTATGTAGTGGTGCATTCTCTGCATCATGGCATCCAGGAACTTCCTGAAGAAACGTGACAGGCAACTCTGGGATACCCCACCCACCGCAGCTATCACCACCTGATAACTGCCGGATGCCAACAGATGTAGGCTGCAGAGCACCTGCACATGTGGGGGTATGGCGTGCGCCCTTCTTATTGGCTGGTCCAGGAGTGGGTGAAGGTCCCTGATTAAGTCCATGATGGTTTCGGGGTGTAGCCTGTACCTCTCATGTATCTCTGCATCAGTCAGCTGGAATAGTGTGATGCGCTGTCTGTAGATTTGTTCCTCCCGTCGCCACACCCTCAGTCCTGCTGCCTGTAGACGTAGGCGCCTTGCAATGACGTACATGGCGGCCATGTTGTCCACGCAGTTGCATTTTGGGATTGCTTATGTGCATTGTTGATGGTTACCACCTGCTTTCCATCCGTGTTAATTACCGACTCTTATTTACCGATTTTCCTGGATTTCTTAATTACCGACTGCTCCTACATGTCATTTTAAATTTTTACCACTTCATATTTACCACTTCATATTTACCGATTCGTTAATAATGTATTCGGTAAATATGAATCGGTATTTTAGAATTCGGTAACTATGAATCGGTATTTACCGCCTCATATTTACCGAAAAGTGGTTTTTGGACTCCTACATCTCACTTGTCTGAATACCGGTCGGTAACGGCATATTTACCGAAAATCGGCCGTTACCGACCGGTATTTGGCTACCTACATGAGGCCCTTGATGCGTAAACGCTCATCAAAGTTAGCGATGCATCAAAGTGACATGTGAAATTACTCAACAGTCCAATTAATACCAATACATATAGATTTCATCACAATAAAAATAAAGCTGCATTTATAGGCGCCCACAAAGATCTATTCAAAGTGCCAGGCGCTTGTATACATTATATACATAAAAATCATAAATCGTGAAAAAAAAATCTTACGTCAAAGTGTCATATATAGAAATTCATCAGAGTTAAACAATTCATCAAGGTGCCATATGGAAATCATTCGACAAGTCTGTTAGAGCCAATTCATGCATAAATCATCAAGATACAAATAAAGCTGCAATTGTTCTAGCCCAATATCTTGTTGTAAACATTATGTACAGTGAAGAAGAAGAAGCAAACGGCTGGTGCTTATGGTAAGATACTAACATTCTTCCTGCCATGGTCAAAACCTGGCAAGTCAATGTAATTGAAGCACCTGATAAGCATAATATGCGGGCCTGGGGGACTGATCTCACCCCAGCATCGAGTAATGATGTTCACATGCTTTAACAGTATGCGATGTCCAGTTAGCAGGTTTTGGCAGATGCGTACAATATGTAATAAAGTGTCTTGCGGAAGCCCACACAGTCTACGGTCTCTAGATGCCCATTGCTGGATCCATAAGGAAGTACCATTCTTAGTGGAATATTTACCCAGTCGGTCGCAATTTTAGAAATGTATCGCTCATACGTGCTGGAAAATTGGACGTCAAATAAGGATAATTTCCAGTCTTTGGTAAGAATCACTATCCAGGCATGCTTTTTTGCAGCTAATATCTCCTTATGAGCAGTGAACAAATTCACTTTTATCTTTCTGTTTAGAAACTGTTTAAAACTGGGCTTATTCATATCTGGGAACCCCGACTGTGGATCGAAGCTTTAGAAGCACTCTGACAGGTAAGATCTCCAGGCCCAGCATGTTCAGAATGGTTAATTATTTACCAGCAATTATTTGTTAAAGAACCAACTTCTGATAAAAACAAAGAATGCCTACATTTCAAGAACGACCCCTGGCTCACTATAGTTTGTATTCGGAGTCCAAATTCCAGATGTATTTCAGCTTGTCCAATAGCTTTTGGAATTTTAAAAACAGACTTGTAGGCCTTTATTATCGTTAGGTCCAATAGTTTGGCATTCTTTTCCTTAATGATAGGAGAGACATCAAAAATAATCAGGAGCAACTTGGCTCCGATAACTTTGAGAAGATGTTCATACAATTTGAATTTGAGAGAATCTCGTTATGACTTAAAAGTGAATATCACAGATGATGTTTTTGCTCTCGGTACATTGAAATGGCTTTTAAACAAGACTTTATCATCAAATAGGATGCCAAAAAATGTATATTACTTTACAATCTCAATTGGCCTTACTCTAGCTTGCCAGGTTCAAGATTTAGTAGTCGATGAACCTATTGCCATTACCTTAGGTTTTTTTTTTATATTCAGTTCCAAACAATTTGCTGTAATATATTCATCAAAAGCAGTGATTAGCCGTTGTAATCCTACAGGGATTTGGATAAATGAGATCATATCATTGGCATACAGAAGATATTTTTGATGGAAATTGGCAAGTTTAGGAGGGGGAGCATTAATGGCTTCTAGATGCTGAAACAAATCTGACAAAAAGATTAAAAAGACACAGGGCCAATACACCACCGTGTTTAAGGCAGTTACAAGTTTTAATTCACCAAGACAGACTGGAGCCATCCCCTAGTTTAACTTGTACCCATGTATTTGAGTACAACAGTATGATAGCATCTAAAAGGTTTTGGGGAATCTCCCAGTATAGCTTATGGAACAAAGTCAAATGCAGCTTTTAAATCTATAAAACAGAGATTTACACTTTGTTTTTTTACAACGGCGAACTCTGCCAACAGGGTGAAGGTCAGTAAATTAGTGATAGCAGATTGGTCTTTTTGAAATCCCGATTGGTTATCTGGAATTAGCTCCTGTGCGGTTGCCCATCCTTTCAAGTTGACCAGTAACCATCGCCTCAACTTCAGGTAAAGCGATTAACCGATAGTTTGAAGGGTTATCTACTGAGTCACTTTCGTGGACTGGTTGCAGGAGGCTTCCTTGCCAAAAACTGTGGAATGATATTCATTAATAGAACTTCATTGCCCACAGATCAAAATTAGCTCGAAATATATCGCTGGGAAGACCATTTGGGTCGGGGGCCCCATTTGATCTGATCCAGCAAAGCAAAGTGGTGATTTAATTACACACTGCCGCACGCCGCACTCCACACACTGCTGCACGCCACACACTGCTGCACGCCACACACTGCTGCACGCCACACACTGCTGCACGCCACACACTGCTTTTATGCGAGTTTATGCTACTGACATTGTAAATGACAATGCCTTTTATTTGTTTTAAAACCAAAACATAAATAAAAGGCATTGTAATTTTACAATGCCAATATCTCAAACTCTTATAAATGCGAGACCTATTGCATTGCAAATGCTTGTTATGATTGTTTATTTACACTGTGATATCACGAGTGATGGTGGCACTCACCGACAGAAGAGCCAACATAGAGCTCTGAAAACACAGCATGGCACTGCATACTATGACAATAAGCAGAAACCAGGCTCGCATTATCGGTGTTGTCCACAAGAACTCATTTTAGAAACAATCATTGTTTGAATGTTTCAAGTTTTCTCTCTGCACTTTTTTCCTTTCTTCTAGGTTGATTTACAGATACCTACTGGGGTGAGTATTTAATAGATACTTGGGATATAATGAGTTATAACCGGGATTACGTAAAATAATACTCTAGATACCCACCCTGAATGAGGGTTTGGGAACACTTTTTTGGCCCTGAAGAAACGCTGAGGATCCTGTACTGGACTGACAGAGAGTGAAACATGTCGACCTGAACAGTGAAACCTCAACAGTTCACTACATTACACTCACTGAGTAATGGTGCTTCCTATCTCACCGCACACTACCCTGACTTAGTTTTTAACCTTACCAAAGGATCTTTGGTAATTTAATTTTCTTGAGGTAATTTTAGATCACACACTACATCTCCAATATAGAACTCCACACACCCGCATACACCATCACGGCTGATACCAAAAAGATTTCCGACAAAGAGCTCTCTCGCAGGGCCCGTGGGGCACTGCAGCGCCGGCCCCTCGAGGAGCAAAAGGCCAGATGAAGCATGACACCCACATGGGTAAGGGCAACACTTCCAAATAAGGAAGACTCCCCCCAGAACCATCGATTCCAACCAGTTACTTCTTCACCCTTTTCTAACCTTTTCCACTTAGGAACAAGTATCCACATTGATTATACGTATTATTCGAATTTAGGAGCACGGGGACTGGAACTTTATCTTGCTCCTCGTCCCCCCACCCTGTGATTAAATGACACACTGCACAAACATTAGAAATTTATAGTTCTATTTAAAACTTGGAATTTAAGAACCACTTTCAAATTAGTATAACTTTATTTATTCTTCCTATACAAAACTTAAACTACACAAACATTAGAAATTCTTATGTTATAGTTCTACTTTAAATTTATAATTTACAAATCACCATCTATATACTATAACTGTATTTATTCTTTCTATGCAAACTAATCTTAAACTGCACAAACATTAGAGATTCTAAAGTTATACCTTTAATTTATAATCTACGCCCCATCTTCAAATTACTATAACTCTCACCTCTAGGAAGCACTGCTTATTCCCTTTCATATTCCATCAGTTACACCATGTGAAACTGTAATATTCATAGCAACACTGATGACATCTCAAATGACATCATTTGTGAGAACAGCTTGTATGGTAGAGTGGCGGGTTAGAGTTAATGTAGTGTGGATAGAGAGACAACACAGTGTACGGAGGCGCGTGAGTTATAGTAATTTGAAAGTGGTGCGTAAATTATAAACACCAACCTAAGCATCAGCTCCTATTGCAGTTAAGGGGAGTTTTTAAATTGGCCGTGTTCCCCACACAATTAATAGATCCCTTTAATAATGGGCTCTTTTCCAGTTAAAATCATACTTTTTGCCAGATAACGTTCCTCACACTCACTCCAACCCTCTACTCCTGCTTGTGCGAATATTGTAACAAGCTTAAGAGGAGGGGGGGGGGGGAGGAGTCATATGTTGCAGGAAATCAAAATCACTAATAAAGATGCATTCTCTAAGAGAGATGGCTGGGTAGATGACATAACCCGCTAAACATAAACGGGGTCATCAATCTCATTTCTAAAATGTCTGGCTTATCGCTCATGTCATCTGAACACGACAACAAAGATCACTGACCGTTACCTAGCATGGTGAAAGCGATCTCTATGTTATAAATATCTATGGTCTCAAACGCAGACACCCCACAATTCTGGACATCTCTAAACCCAAATCTAGAGCTTGTTCCTCAAAGACGAGGGCTTGACTTTCTTAATCGATAACCTGCCTCCTAATGAGGTTTCCTTCTCGGACAGAGAAACTCTCAGTAGACCCAATATGAGAGGGGAGATTTCCACAGCAATTAGACTCATCCTGACTGAAAAGGCGCCTGGACCAGATGGCTTACCCATGGTCTTCTACAAAACTATGCTTGAGACACTTATCCCCACTTGAAGCCGCTCTGAGCTATTTTGCACTAAATGGTAAAGTCTCTGGTTCGGATGCAGAGGCTACTATAGGAGGACAAGAATCACACAGATGGAAAAATAAAAATAAAATCACCTAATTTCTTTCATTAACTTGGGAGCTAAAATATATGCAAAAATCACAGCTAAATGCCTGGAGCCGATTACCGTTAGATTGGTTCAAAAATCCCAAACAGGCTTTCTAGAAGACGACTTGCTAGCGATAGTCCACACGCCGTCTGCCACGTTATTGAAAAGGCCCAAACCATCACCACACCCACAGCCGCCATCGCCCTTGACGCCGAGAAGGCCTTTGGAAGCGGTTCTTCAATCTTACAATCTACATTCCTTTTTCATTAACATAGTTATGGCTCTGTACGACACCCCGCTAGCCAGAGTTAAAATCAATGGCTTCTTCTCAGATCTCTTCCCGCTTCACCAGGGAACCCAATAAGGTTGCCACTTTCTCCTTTACGGTTCCTGTTGGCTAATGATCCTTTATTGACACTTCTCTACAATTCTGCCGACATCACAGTTATTAACTTAAGCTCAGCCCCCCTAAAAACGACTGCCTTTGCCGAAAACATACTGATTCTCTCAGAGAACACTGAGGATACAATCCCTGCAATTTTAAATACTAGGCAGTATGACACTATTCCCACTCATTGCATTTAGTGTGGTTTATTTAACCGGCTTATACAAAATATCAATAAAAAGTTTTGAAATAAAAAAAAAACACAAGTTCATGCAATCCTTGCCATCTCTGCAGTGTGCAGAGAAATGGTCATGTGTGCCATTTGCAAGTGTGATTCTGTTTGTGAAGGGGATAAACAGTGGTCATAATACTGACAAGGAGGAAGTCACAGAAAATGTGGTGATTAGAGGTGAAAGGGTGGAATTACTATGTGATGAAGTAAAGGGGATGTGAGGAGATGTATACAGGGGACAGGTCTGAAGACGAGAGAGATGAGGTGTGAGATAAGCAGATGGAGGATTTCAGAAAGATGTGGAGACAATAAGGGCAGTAGTGACTACCGTAGACTGCAGAGGAATGTGGCGTGAAGGGAAGTGTATGGGAGTGATTGAGACTCCGAAGACCATCAGTAAGACCACGACCTCTTACACTGACCTCAGTAAGACCACTACCCCTTACATAGACCTCAGTAAGACCACTACCCCTTACATAGACCTCAGTAAGACCACTACCCCTTACATTGACCTCAGTAAGACCACTACCCCTTACATAGACCTCAGTAAGACCACTACCCCTTACATAGACCTCAGTAAGACCACTACCCCTTACATTGACCTCAGTAAGACCACTACCCCTTACATAGACCTCAGTAAGACCACTACCCCTTACATTGACCTCAGTAAGACCACTACCCCTTACATAGACCTCAGTAACACCACTACCCCTTACATAGACCTCAGTAAGACCACTACCCCTTACATAGACCTCAGTAAGACCACTACCCCTTACATAGACCTCAGTAAGACCACTACCCCTTACATAGACCTCAGTAAGACCACTACCCCTTACATTGACCTCAGTAAGACCACTACCCCTTACATAGACCTCAGTAAGACCACTACCCCTTACATAGACCTCAGTAAGACCACTACCCCTTACATTGACCTCAGTAAGACCACTACCCCTTACATAGACCTCAGTAAGACCACTACCCCTTACATAGACCTCAGTAAGACCACTACCCCTTACATAGACCTCAGTAAGACCACTACCCCTTACATAGACCTCAGTAAGACCACTACCCCTTACATTGACCTCAGTAAGACCACTACCCCTTACATAGACCTCAGTAAGACCACTACCCCTTACATAGACCTCAGTAACACCACTACCCCTTACATAGACCTCAGTAAGACCACTACCCCTTACATAGACCTCAGTAAGACCACTACCCCTTACATAGACCTCAGTAAGACCACTACCCCTTACATAGACCTCAGTAAGACCACTACCCCTTACATTGACCTCAGTAAGACCACTACCCCTTACATAGACCTCAGTAAGACCACTACCCCTTGCATTGACCTCCGTAATGTTAAATTCACAGTCTCATAATTTCAAAATTGGAACATTTTCAATATTATTTACAAAAAAAATTGTTTCGATGCCTCGTCAGGGGTAGTAAGCGCGATATAAATACGATTTCAATACGATTTACTCATGTCTCTTATACAGCTAATAACCACCGACAAAGACAATAGTCCTAGCTTGGTTTAGGTGCATGTCACTTATTGTGTTATATATCTGGAATCAATAAAGCACAAAGAAGCAGCACAATGCCAGTCCCACACCTGCCAACTTGAAGAACAATCTCCCCGCTTGAGGAGGGGGCAGGCCGAGGAGGGGGATTGACCGTGTGCCAAAAAGTAGCTAGGAGACACTTTTGAACCCCACCCTGTCCCCAAAATCTGCCTCCCAGTCTCCTCCCCACTCCCCCACCTAAAAAAACTTGCTGGTGCTTTGTACTGTTTTTTTTTTTCATTCCTCAATGGATGTGGGCAGTTCAAAGCCTCAGAAAATGATCTGGAAAACCACTATTTACAGAGGTTTTCTGCTCGTTTTCTCTGCCACCGTGTGATATCGGCTCCTTACCGGGTAATGAGAGCCGATTTCATGTGTCACACGGTGGTACTGTGTGATTTGGCAGGTATGTAGTCAGGTGGCAGATTATGGGATACACAGATTTTTTGTTAATTACACAGGCCAGGCTGCTTTTATCCCCCCCCCCCTTCTCCTCCCCCTCACACTATTTTCATCGCCTTTAGTTCCATGTAGGCAACCAGCCTTGAGAAATTTCCATGTCCATGTGTGATGTGCTGCTCCAGTCCAGAGTTTTCCTTTGAATTCTGAGACTTGTAGTATGGTTTGTTCCGTTATAAAAACAAGACTACAAGTCCCAAAATGCACGGCAAAAAACAGGACTTCAAGTTCATCAAACATGGGCGTATCTTGGGTGATTGTCATGTTCCCCGTGTGGTGTCTTCATGTATTACAACGTGCACTGACACTTAACATTAGAACCTTTAGTAACATGGTGGATCCCAAAATAGCAAGATGGCTGGCCTGTTTCCTGCAGCCTGGATGCCCCTGTTGTTCTTGCCTTAGTGACCCCTAAAAACGGGGAGACCCGGGACTGGCAGCACCATGGGTAGCGAAAGGGTAGCAGAGGGTATCCAAGGGGTAGCAGAGCGTATGCCTGGGGGTAGCGGAGGGTATGCCTGGGGGTAGCGGAGGGTATGCCTGGGGGTAGCGGAGGGTATGCC
Organism: Triturus cristatus; assembly: GCF_964204655.1. NCBI lineage: Eukaryota > Metazoa > Chordata > Amphibia > Caudata > Salamandridae > Triturus > Triturus cristatus. The sequence goes on along the minus strand of NC_140582.1, from coordinate 1,219,719,172 downwards.
TGGGGGTAGCGGAGGGTATGCCTGGGGGTAGCGGAGGGTATGCCAGGGGGTAGCGGAGGGTATGCCAGGGGGTTGCGGAGGGTGTGCCAGGGGGTTGCGGAGGGTGTGCCAGGGGGTTGCGGAGGGTATGCCAGGGGGTTGCAGAGGGTGTGAGGGGTACCAGGGGGTGTGCCAGGGGTAACAGAGGGTTACCAGGGGCGGTGCCAGGGGTAGCAGAGGGTGTGAGGAGTAGCAGAGGTTGTGAGGGGTAGCAGCGGGTGTGCCAGGGGAAGCAGCTGGGACGTCTAGCAGCGCCTTGAGGCTTCCGTGCTCGCACAGGCCTGCAGTCCTTGCCAGACAGACAGTACCTGTTTGAGGGTGAGCGCTGCAGGGGGGAGCCTCGATGTCACCATGCTGCAGGGCGATCACCCGCTGCGTCCTGCGCCCCTCTTCCCGTGCACCCCGACTCCTGCTGCAGAGCGCCTCGCTTCCGCCTTCCTGTGCTGTAGGCGCACTCCTGTGAGCATGGACGGGGCAGCAGCGCCCCGTGCGTTCACAGCGCCTACTGCAGGACTCAGAGATTTGACGTCACTAGCAAGAGGGCATACATACTTTACGATTATGCAGACTTTTAATGTGCAAGATTGGAACAACTTCTCAAGTGGAAATCCCCTGGCCCGAGGCGCTCACCCCTTCCTCGAGAATTGTAGCGCTTCCGTTCGGATGACAGGCGGGGCGCTATGCGCCTGCTGATCACCACCAACAACAACTACATTTAAAGGCGCTGTTGGAATGCTAGCACACTCTTTTCCCTCGTCGGACTTACCCCTGCTCTGGGAGTTACTTTTTTGATGATGAAAACATCGATGTTGGTGTTTATCAGTGTTTTTACTCACATTTTTACATCAACATGTTGGTGTGTTTTCCCTTTGCCTCTCCTTTTACTCTCTAGGCTGCACGTGCTCCTCGGTATAGCGGATCTAAAGAAAACACCTAGTGGCATTGCCGCCGTAAATGCACAATGAATATTCGGTTTATTTGAACATGAGTAATAAAGGCCTTGATGGTTGTTGCTCTGTCAGCATCTTATTCTTACACGCCTCCTCTCTGCCTTTCCACACTGTGTATCCAGGGTATGAAAGGATATTTTGAGGATTAGCTTTAACACAACGTCCTTCTCTCATGTACAACATGATGCTTCGTTCTGAAGCTTGGTTTTTCATGCTGTGTTTGCACAGTCACTGCTTTCACAACGTGTCAACTATTGGGACCACAAAGTGAGTCTCATGAGAACTTAACCTGGACTGTAATGTCTAGATTACATACCATCATCTTCATTACAGACCAACCAACTTGAACAACAAGCATTGGCATACCCAATAGGTCTCGCCTTTGGGACCTTGAAAGTGTTTAGCCATGCAACAGCTGTTGTTGCACCAAAGAAATTGTGCTGCATAAATAAATACTTATAAGGTCCCAAAAGCGAGACCTATTGGCTATGCCAATGCTTGTTCATTGTAAAGAAATAGATGCTTGTTTCTATTTCTTTACTTTCGCTATAATCGCGGCACCGACGCTTTATTTTTAACACTAAAAGTAAAGCGCCGGTGCCCAATTATAGCAAAAGCGCCTTCATGAAGTACAGTACCCGTGATGGAGACATATGGCGGCTGCGCGCGTTCACGCGCACATGCACGCAGGCTTTAGGCCAGCGGCTGCAGCACTTTGAAAATCCCCTTACAAAAATTCGAGCAACAGCGCATGCGCTATTCTAGGCTCAACTTAAAAATCTCATTGTGTGAGGAGGGTATGGCCTTGGAGGGGGCCGGGCCTCGAGCGACAAGTACCTAAAATGCACTTTTGCCTGCACCCCGCCCCCAAGACACCTCCTCCAAAAAAAGGATAATAAAGCTTGCCGATGTCCTGGGGTGTTTTAACACCCCTTAATGGACGTCTGCAGTTCAAAGGCTCGGAAAACGAGTTGAAATCCACTATTTACAGTGTTTTTCAGCTCATTTTCCTTACTGACCAGGGCCGGAATGGGAACACAAACCAGCCCCGGCAATTCTGCCGGCCCGGGCCCAAGGGGAGGAGGGTGGGCGGGGGAGGTGCTTCTGCGTTAGCACTGCTGCAAAACCAGCCCCAGTAACAAAACCTGCCCCCACTGCTCGAAATCCGACTCCCACCATTTCAGCCCGCCAGGAAATTGCCCGGTGCATGCTACGGCCAGTCTGGCCCCGCAGGTGACCATGTGATGGAAGCCGATATCGCGTACCACACAGCGGCACCATGTGAGCTGGCAGGTGTGTCATCACTCAGATTCCCCCTTCCTCCTCACAGTAGTTATTCATTGAGGATTTATCCTCCACTCACTAAAATGTCACCACGTCCCAAACTATTTTTTTCTCATAAATGACGTCAGTCATCCTCCTATACTCCCCCACTGCCTCCGAAGGTATATCTTGATTTACAAAGCCCTCTAATCGATTGTTGCCGAAGGCTCTCAGGCGCGGAGGGAAGGTCGTAAGTACTGGGACGAGGATGGAAGAATCGGGGTAATGAAGATTACAGGTAAGTAATCTAGACATTACCTATTCATCTACTTTCTCATCTCCTTCCTTACTCATTGAGGATATACCACAGCAGGATGCCTTCTGTAATGTTGCGTCGCGGTCGCATTGCCTGCGGTGGACGCTTCAAGGCCTTACGAGTGTGTCGTACATGAAAGGGCTTGCGCAATGTAGGCCAAAGACAGATCACCCGGAGCCAGTGTAACTGTGTACTACGCTCCCTCGTATGCGCGCCTCTGGCGTCACATCCGCGTGGGCTCTGCTTTATTGATTAGGTCATGTGACCACCGACTGTACCAACACTTCGTCAACACATTCACAACTTCATACACTTGATCACCAGGACAAGACACCCAAAAATCATCTCGTTAACAGGCTGCATATAAAAATTTTCATATGTTTTTATTGTTATAAAATAGATCATATAATCAGACACAAATTCATAAAAATACACACAATAAAACAATGTAGAAGTTTAAGATAAAAACAACAATGCACAGTATCCTACCTATACATAGAACACACTACACATACATTAGTGTAAAATAAAGGGAGACTCAGTAAGGAGCGTATTTTGATCTCTCATCATCAGTGCTGGTGGGACCCGTTGAATTATTTCCTGACGCGTACGCGCCTTTTCACGGACATAGGATTGTATCCACCGTGTACTTATCCATGAGGAGAAAAAATAGATACTCCCACTGTTTACGACCTAATTGAAATCGCTCTTGAGGTTTTCGACCCACCTTTGCATCTAAGACATATTTTCCATCAAACGCACGTATTTACGCTGTAAGAACAAGGCTATAAAAGGCTATAATAGACTGTATCAGTATTTGGCCTGTTGAGTAATCTGGATGAGGCACAAGGAGGTTAGGATCCCTTCAGTAGCCGAGGTCTACTCAATTGGTGCATATAAGACTGTTTTCTGACGACATGGGAGAATATTATTACTTGTCCTGAAGAAGGTGGTCTGCTATCTTCAAATTTCCACCGAAACGCGTCGACGCATTCGTAGGAGGGAGAGTATAGATTGTTGTGACTCCTAGTTTCCAAATTACGCAAATGTTAATATAATCAACTAGGAAATGAGTAGATCATGATCATATGTCTCCTGACTCCTGATGATGAGAGATCAAAATACGCTCCTTACTGAGTCTCCCTTTATTTTACACTAATGTATGTGTAGTGTGTTCTATGTATAGGTAGGATACTGTGCATTGTTGTTTTTATCTTAAACTTCTACATTGTTTTATTGTGTGTATTTTTATGAATTTGTGTCTGATTATATGATCTATTTTATAACAATAAAAACATATGAAAATTTTTATATGCAGGCTGTTAACGAGATGATTTTTGGGTGTCTTGTCCTGGTGATCAAGTGTATGAAGTTGTGAATGTGTTGACAAATTCTGCTTTTCCAAAAGGGGAATCTTTGTTTTGACTTGTGTCTGTTGGCGCTCCACCCCTTTTGTGGTACGGGGCCCCTCTCTCCTTAATTTTTATATGTACCAACACTTCACCAGGTCTTGGGGGTTTACATACACTCTCCCCCGGACCTGGGCTACCAATGACCCCGTCTCGTGTCGCGCTTATTACATCATAGGGCCGACACTACACCTTCATCACAATCTGATAAAAACAACTCTCCAGACACACTCGCAAGACAACAGCAAACCTGGGTGCAGAGACATCAGAACTCTATAATGACTACAGGTTGGTAAAACTAAGACAGCCTATGATAAGCTCAATAATGACTTACAAAATGGTTGCATTAAAAGGCAACCCTAATTACAAAATACAAACACACAATCAGGATTCAGAAAAAAACAACAGTACAGAAACCGCACTCAACACAGCCGCTGACTACATCCAGACAATCCTGGACTAGGAAGAAACAGGAGCCCTCATCCTCCTTGACCAGTCCGTTGCATTCGAGGCAGTCTCCCACAGCACACACATCAGCTGTGTCACGCTCAGCTCGATCTGTTCCTTCCTCACAAGAAGAATCTATAGAGTTAGACTCCCTTCCTCACAACGGAGACCAAGAGCCTGATCTGGGGAGACCCCAGTGACCCTACTCAACATCTACATGACACTGCTCGCAAACATCATCCAATCCCAAGGTATCACCTTTCTTTCTTACGCCGACAACACCAAACTCATCCTCTCCTTGACGGGCAAGACAATAACCACCAGAACCAACTGCGTGATCATGGTAGCGAAATGGATGAGAACGAACTGCCTGAAGCTCTAATCCGACAAGATGGAAGTGCTCGTCTTCGGAAACAAGACTTCCCCATGGGATACCACCAACCACGTCAGAAATTGGGATATCACCCTACCATGGTTGACAAATGCAACATGATGGCACAAGTCAACGCAGTGAGTTCTGCCTGCACCCACATCTTGTGAATGCTACAAAAGTTCTTCAAGTGGCTGTAACAGAACACCAGACGAATCGTCACACAAGCACCTATCACTAGCAGGCGTGACCACAGCAACGCACTCTAGGCTGAAAAGGACAAGCACAGGGGCGGGCTGGTGTTAGTGGGCAAAAGGGGCGTTGCCCTGCCATCCATCCAGAGCCTGAGGGGAGACGTAAGAAATGAATTTAAAAAACCAAGCAGCCGAAAAGAAATTTCCACTTGCTGGCTGCTCTATTACTTTTAATGGGGCAGCTGTGATAAACTGCAGACGTCCTGCTGCGCATGTGCCTGCCAGGGCGATGTCCTCTTTCGACCTGCAGGCACAAGCTACAGCAGTGACGTCATCGTGGCGAGTTAGAATGCCATGGATAAGACTGCTTATCGGGCGTTTACTAAATGGCCCTAGGAGGAGTTGGCCGAACTCTATTCATTTCAATGGCAGAGGGCGGGGCAGGCTGAGAGGGAGAAGGAATAGTGGGTGGCAACAATTACCAGTCATCACGAGAGGGGCCGGGCTGTAGGAGGGGTGCAGCTCATTCCTTTCCTCACCTGTAGTCGAGTGTGCTTTCACTTTTGAAAAGCGTTATGCAGCTGAAGCTGAGCCATGTCTTGTTGTGTTTGTTACAACGTAGGCTCAAAAGAATACAGGCTGGTAGGTGCCTATTTTTACTTTAAGCTGTTAATATACTTCACTTTTTGTGGATTTTTTATGTGCGTTCAGTTAAGCAGCCATGCGGTGTTCACACAGGAGAGTTTGTAGTTAAACACAACTCAACGGTATTGGCGCGCATTTAAGGAGCGCGCGGGATACATTACTCAAGGTCAGATTTTTTAAGGCTTAGTGATTTGCCCAGAATCACAGGATATCCTTGGGCCGAGCGCTGAGACTCACACAGCACTTTGTGCTTTTTTACCTAGAACCCCTGGCTCGCGAGAGCAGCTCTGCTCGTACAGGATGTTTTGTTTGTGCTGAACATGTTCCTTTATTTTAAGGATTCGAGCAACAGAGCTCCGGGATTTTCTTTGCTGTAGGCGCAAAAATCGCTCCAATGGAACATTTACTAATGAAACACAAAAAAAGCTTTGAAATGTGAGTAATTTTCGGTTGCCAGGACCTCGATATGTTTGTGTGCACGTGAATGAAAGGGTCAGACACCAACAGAAATTTAAATGAGCACCTCCGCCCGTGCTGGATGTTTTGTTTGTCCTGAACATCTTAGTTTATTTTGACAATATGAGTCATTGCGCTCCGGGGTCTCCTTTGCTGCAATCAATTATCAGATACAAAAGAGCTTTGGAAAATGAGGCAAACAATAGTGCTATATACATGGTGTATTCAGTACACAATGTTATTGTATCACCATTTGATCTGCATATCATTTTCAACACCCGTTCATACTTTTGAAAAATGTTTAAAAATTGCGAGTACAATAGTTGTATGCTATAGTTGTACGCTTTTTTGGTTGTCAGTATGCACATGTGCCTGTGAACAGCGGGGCCTCAAATGGCGATGTGACTAAAGGGACAACAACATATTCCCTTTCACATCTCCAAACTCTTCTACCAGGACGTCAGTGGCAGAAACTGAGCCACACACATTCCTGAAACGCACGTGATTTACTCCACATGTTTCGGAAAGGCTAGAGGGACCACTTGCAATCAGAGACCTGTGTGCGAACACCAGGCCCGATTCATGTTTCGGCAGAGTCACTGAGCCAGTCATAGCTTTTCATCCTTCCAGTGTCGATAAAGAATACTGTTGAATTTGGTAATAATAATGACATATTATCAGTGTTTGAACACAGTGAACTCACCAGGCTGTAATACCTTATATTGAATCTATTAAAAATTATTTTCGATGATGGTAGAATGGGCCATACACTTGACTGCATTATACGTTTGCATGGTACAATAACATTTAGATAGTGCTTCCCACAACAGGCCAGACGTTGAAGCGCTTGCCCACGTGATGTGTATGATACTCCATGTAGAGAGTGTGTGGTGCTTGGAAAGTGTATTTGGAACACCACTGTGTGTAGTAAGGTTACAACAGTGAAATAGACTTTTTTTTTTTTTAAAACACAAGCTTTGTGACAAGACAGATGAATGTTGTATTATTAGACACGTTTTTGTGAAATGCATGTGAAATATTTCATTCAATGATGTTGCTTTGCCAATTTAAATGCAGATACAGCAGCAATAGTCAATTCCTAAACTTATGGCAGCGCTATAAGAATTCACTTTCCAGGCCAAATGGCATTCAGAGTGACACTTTGCGGATCAGCTTTTGTTCGGCGGTGCCATGCGAAAGATGCACTTTTTTATTATTTGTGTAGCTCGATGCATCTCTGAATGTCCCTGTTCATCAAACCACTGCCATTTAAAGGACGGCATTCAGGATCGCGATCTGATCGCCCGTAACAGGGACCAACACAAACATTTATAAGCAGCACCGCTCGTACAGGATGTTTTGTTTGTGCTGAACAGCTTAATTTGGAAAAGGGACATATATCACCCCTAACCGGTACCAATTGCAGCACCAGGTCACACAGCCGTCTCTCTCCATAGGAGGCTTGATAAAACTGTACAAATGCTTGCAGACTCCCATGTAAATAAATCTCGTTTTACTTTTCACAGTGGATTCAGGCTGTCCTGTTCTCGATATCCTTTGCCAGCAAAACAGTTCCCTGCCCATCTGACTCCTCCTGAGCCCTCAACCCTGCTGTGTGATATCTTTATGGCCTGACAAATGGATTTCATGCAGCCTACATAAACATGTTTGCTGAAAGTAGGCACTTTCAAATGCAAGCCATTTGTCTGGAAATAAACAAAAACAAGCATTTGCAATGCGATAGGTCTCGCATTTATAAGAGTTTGAGCTATTGGCATTGTAAAATTACAATGCCTTTTATTTATGTTTTGGTTTTAAAACAAATAAAAGGCATTGTCATTTACAATGTCAGTAGCATAAACTCGCATAAAAGCAGTGTGCGGCGTGCAGCAGTGTGCGGCGTGCAGCAGTGTGCGGCGTGCAGCAGTGTGCGGCGTGCAGCAGTGTGAGGCGTGCAGCAGTGTGAGGCGTGCAGCAGTGTGCGGCATGCAGCAGCGCGTGGCGTGCAGCAGTGTGTGGCGTGCAGCAGTGTGTGGCGTGCAGCAGTGTGAGGCGTGCAGCAGTGTGAGGCGTGCAGCAGTGTGAGGCGTGCAGCAGTGTGTAATGCAGCAGTGTGTGGCGTGCAGTAGTGTGCGGCGTGCAGCAGTGTGCGGCGTGCAGCAGTGTGCGGCGTGGTTTGTAAACAACAAGAAAAGAGGACATCAAAGGAAGGGTGGGAGGGAACGAGCATATGGGGTGTGAGTTATAACGAAAGTTAATTGTTGTAAGAGGGGATGCAGGAAGTGAGGCCGAGCGCCCGCTGGCGAAAGCAGTCTGCTGCTTTCAAGTCCGATGCCAGATGCCAGCTTCGCGCTCGAATGCCTCACATGCACTGGCCATAAACCGCATTCCTAAGGTCTTGTGCCCCTTACTAAATCTCTCTGAATGCGTGAGGCGGCGCACGCGCAGGAAGTAGCTGGTGGCAAATGGAATGCGCGTGGTTGTGCGCGTAACCGCAACCCGATCCGCTCTTTGGGAGCATTTTCTGAAGCCCCTACATAAGTCTCGCTGAGCGATCGCTTACGCGATAGCCAGGCGAGACCTAAAAAGGAAGCTCGTTCAACTAAAATATTTGCCTAGGATCACACACGTTGGTCAAGCAGGGAAGCTGGGATTGAGCAAGGATTTCTGGTTTCACACTGCAATTCACCCACTACATGGGGATCTTTTTATCTCTCCTTCATCACATTGAAGGCTGATGTTTTATCTTTAATGTTAGGCGCCTGAGGGTACACCGTAGGTGGCAGGCAAAAGTCACATGAAATCTCAGCTCGTTTTGGGCTAGAATTCTAGAGAACCTACAGCTGAACTAGAGCCTGGCATTTGGCTTGAGCTTTCTGTGGCTCGCCCACCTCTCTGATCAGCTGGGCGTAGTTGCAAGGCTTTCAAACTCTCTGATTTGCCCCTCAACCGTTTCCCTAATGAATTTCAAAGTTTACTTTGTATTTCTAAAAAGCACATTGGTAACTGTTAGAAATGGGGGTCTCTAGTTGGCAATGGCTGGCCACTGTCCAAGTAGGGACCCTTCTTCCTAAGTCAGAGTAAGCAGCCTACACCCGTTGACAACCCCTGCTCAACCCTGTGGTAACGTAGCACGAGCAGCTAGGCTTATCTCAGAGGCAGTGTGTGAAGCATTTATGACCATACACAGTAATCTAATGAGGAACACTACAAATGGACACCACTCAAGTAGTTATGAAAAATAGGTATTTTTATATAGACTTAATCACAAGACCAATAATAGTAAAAATCCACAATACTATAAAAAAATAATTACTTTAGAAATGCTGCAAGGAAAAATAGTTCAGGATGCACAAAATGATGTTTAGTTCAAGGCAGGGGTCTCTGCGACCCTTTTACTCACAAAGTATCTGGTTCCTGGAGCCAAGCAACAAAAATGTTGCTAAGGAGCTGTAGCGAGAAATTTCCTCACGCTAACCAGCGATGCGTTGAATCCTTACCGCGAGGGAGGATGATGCGCTGGGTTGCGGGCAGGACAAAGCGACAAACTTCCTCACGCTAAGCCGGTGATGCGATGAAATCCTTGCCGCAAAGGGAGGATGATGCACCGAGCCTGTTGCGTGTGCGATCTTGCTGCGTTGACAAAGATGGCGCTCCGCGAGGGAGCGACGATCCGGATTCGATGCGGGGAAAATGGCGAACGCTCGGCGTCCGCGCTGCGATGATCCTGTTGCGATGATTTCAGATAGCGGGCGTTTTCAGGCCCGCAGACAGGTGCTGCGACGATCTTCGGGGTTAGCGAGCGCTCGGCGACAGCGGAGCGGCGATTTTTCTCACGCTCACCAGCTGCAGCGGCTCGCTAACGGAGGTTAGCGACGATTTTCAGCGCTCTCTTCTCAACAGTGGAAATAGAGGTCCTGGAACACACAGGAGCCTCACCTGCAGATAGTAATCCTCGCTGGGAGGAAACAGGAGGCTGATGGTGGAGTCTGATGTGCCTGAGACTCCAGCAGGAGGCTAGCTCTCTCCTAGCCCTTGGGTAGTTGCTGTAGCAAAAGAAATAAAAGTCCAATCAAAGTTCTTTTCCTCTTCTTGAAGTCCAGTAGTAACCACTGCAGGCCAGTCCCAGGAACAGCACTCAAGGCACAAGGACAGCCCTTCTCTTGCAGATTCCTGTAGCCACACGGACAGAGGTTCTTCTTGTTATCCAGGAGCAATACAAATTGTAGGGGTTTGTGCACAAATATTTATACCCCCAAAGTCTTTGTTCTTAGGGGTCCCAAGTCTCTGAACCCAGCCAGAACCAGTTCTGCCCAGCCCTGGAGCACTTTGTTGATCAGGCTGCATCCTTCCTTTCAGAAAGAGGGGGTCTGCCTCAGACGCACAGTGGGAGGTGGAGCCAGCATTCACCTTGCCAGGCACAGCCCTATTCAAGTGCAGGAGCTACCCCTCCCCTCACACCAAGGCAGGTCGCTCTATTCAACCCAGTTCTGACTCAGCCTGCCCTGTCCCTCCAAAACCAGACAGCCAATACACATCATAGCAGAGCAAACTGGAAGGCTTAGGCAAGAAAGTACCTATACTCTAAAAGTGGTAGTTTCAAACACAGGATATAAAAATAACCTTCACTAAAAGATGTATTTTAATATCCTGAGCTCAGGCATACTAGATTCGTTTTTCTACCATGTTCTGTGGGTCAGTTAGGACTATAGAATGTAATAGCCCAGACCTCCCATTCTGGCCTATGGAGAACAGGTAGCCTTACAGTAGTGAAAAACGAAATGGGGTGTAATTCACTACTAGGACATGCTACATACATCAGGGCATGTCCTACCTTACGCATACAATGCGCCCTATCATAAGGGAGGCTTACAGGATGCCAAGGGAAGGTTTTAGGGGCTGGGAAGTGGGTGCACTTCACAGCCAAGATGGCAGTTCTGGACTGCACGCAGACACTGCAGTGGCAGGTCTGAGACACACTTTACAAGCTGCTTCTGTGGGTGGCACAAACCAGTGCTGCAGGCCCACCAGCAGCATTCGGTTTACCAGCCCTGGGCACACACAGGCCACGCTACTAGGGACTAACAGGTAAACCAAATAAGCCAATCAGGGATGTACCAATTCATATGTCATCTTTACAAAGGGAGCATTCGCGCCGTGGCACTGAATGGCAGTGGCACAGCGCCCAGAGCATCTATAACCAGCAAAAACAGAGGAGATACAGCGGAAAAATGGAAGGGAGACTCACGCCAATGGTGCCAGGTCTAACAGTAACCATCAGTTAAATCTGGCACGAAATACTACAGTGCTTCTGCAAGGGAGACTGCTCTAAAAACGACATTATCACAGTATGTGTTTCGAGGTGCTAGACGTGGGGAGTTCTACAAACTTCCCTACCAATGTTCGTTACTTAAAAAAAAAAAAACACTTAACAGTACACTTCCTCTTTTGCCATCGCGCAAACGCTGCAACTAGCAGGATACCTAGAGTCCATTCGGGGTTTCTCCCAGAGCTCGGAAGAATTAAAGTCCAGAACGGAAACCTACTTCTGCTGCTCCGCCTATACCATACTAAAAACCCCAAACGAAGGTCCGTAACTGCAAGCAAACAGTTCCCTCACCTTCCGGTGTGTCAACAACTGACGGGCTCCTTGAAACAATCCTTTAAAACTCTACTTGCTGTCTGAAGGAAGTAACAGTGCGCATTACTCAGAGAAAACAAAAATGTTGGAAATTCATGCGTGGAAAAAAAGTTGATGCAGGCAGTATGGGAAAATACAAACAATACAGCAGGCTCTCGGGCTATGCTTAAGTTCAACGCCGCGGCAGGACTCTGCCCAGAAAGCAAACAGTTCTAAAAGGCGCTGCCTGCCAGCGTGCAATTCATTACCTCAACTCCGAAAACAAAAGCTGCGGCAAAGAGAAACATAATAAACTCGAGAGAAAATTCCATTCACAATGGCCACGGACCATTCCAGATCAAAAGAGCAAGAAGCACCTCAAAACAATAAGAACCTCTCTTCTCAAATCACACCCAGAGCAGAACTGCTACCTCGGCTTCTGTGGTGCGTACTGGGCAGGGAAGATGTTTTGTCTAAACAGGTCCTAGTTAAAACTGAAATATGATCAGTCCGCCTGGCACATGAAGATGAGCTAAGTGCCAGTTCCCGTGCACAGGAGCACAAGTTGCTTATTAATGCCGCAATTCCAAAATAGACTTACGGAGTTCTGCTGCCCTTGCCCCCGGCTGACTGGGTAACGAGCAAATAAACTCCTGCCAACACAGCACATTCACCAGGCAGAAGGGAACAGGGCGGGTTTCTACCTCAGCCCTTTGTCTTTTATGTAGTACAGTATAGTGGTTTGTCAAAGCCTGGGCACCAATGTTCCCTCTTTTTTGTCCTCTGTTTGGGGCAATAAAGGTGCTCTGTACGCTGCAGCCAGGGTTATGTGCACTGAAAATAAGTGACAACTTATTATGCGAGCTCAGCACGTGCAGTGTGTATGCTACCAAAATCAGTGGCAGAGTGAGTGCCAAGGGCCCTGAGCCAAACCAGACCAGCTTTGGCAACGCGGCCGCGAAAGTGACGCGGCCGCGAAAGTGAAAGCGATTGGAAAGACACATGGTGCTGCGCGCGTGCACGTTCACGTGCACTGAAGCTTTAGGCCACGGCAGCACTTTGAAAAGCCTGTATACAAAATGTCTCAGCCAGATCAACGCAAGCGCTGGATCAGGCGAGACCTGAACACAGGGCTGGTGGTAACAGATTCCATGGGTTGGCACAGACATGTTGCCTTAGGTTGTACTCCTTTCTAGTCTAATCTAATCTTTGAGAGAGGAGCTCCCAGGAGACCGCAATTGCCTTTGGTGCACTGTGCTCTTGTGAACAGGCCACTGCACTGAGCTAGCACTGAGCAGGTATGTTAAGAATGGTTATACTGAATAAGCAGCTACCTACGTCATTATCATATGAAATCTATTCTTTGATGTCATAACTACACTTTCACAATGGATTAATTAACCGTCTTGATTTCTCAAATTTGCTTGAAAATGCACCATTTGCCCACTCTTTTTAAAAACAATTGCCTGGGGGAGATCCCCCACCAGGCCTCTCTAAAGGCAGTCGGGCATGGTCTCTTCACTTGCTCTCCACATAGCATTCCTGACAAACTTTTACGCCTCACCACTTTCAGATGTCACCAGCCGCCACTGGACAATCAACCCCTACATAGACTTCACACCATACAGAACACCGCTGCAAGACTCATACTCAACCACCCTCTCCAATCCACATCTCACCCCACCTCTGAGAGCTCCACTGGCTATTCATTCACAAAAGTAGCCAATTCAAACTCCTCACGCACACATGCAAAGCTCTGCACAACACTGGTCTGGCATACCTAAACAACCGCACATACTTTAAACTGCCTGCAAGACGCCTACGCTGAGCCACACTCACTCGCACACACCCCACATCCACAAAGACAGAACTGGAGGTCGATTGTTCTCCTACACCGCACCCAAGACATGGAACAACCTCCCACAACACATCGGAGCCTCCTCCTCACTTCTTGAGTTCCGCAAGAATCTGAAGACCTGTTTCTTCGAATAGCTCTGTGGGGACCTCACTCCTATACACCCGTTCAAGCGCCTGGATAACCTCACAGGTGACTAGTGTGTGCTTTACAAATCGAAATAACATAACAAATGATTTCCCTGAGATGCCTTCTGCTTGAAAACCAAGGAAGAGCAGCCAATGCTGCAGCCCACAGACGTCTTAAAGAAACAAACATATCCCCTGTAGGAAACACCTGTTCTGGGCTTAGAGGATCTTTGTCCAAATACCAAGTAACACAAAAGGGTGAGAACTTACAAGTACACTCACTTAAAATAGACACAAAGGGATAAAGACTATCTTAGCTGTCCCAAATGTTGGTAACATTTGACCCTCTGAGATCAATCAACCCCGGTAGAACCAATAAAAAAGGCCTTTACAATGGAAAGGATGACTTTGAAGAGTCATTGATATTTAGAATGATAAGATAATTCCTTAATCTCTATAAAAATAAGTCACTGAAAACAATTATTAAAAAAAAACATATCTGCCACAGTACGAACTTAAATATAGGTGACAATAGAGAAGGGCCCCTCTCCAAATCCTGTGATGTGGAGAATGTTACCAAGATAACATTCTATAGATAGGAATATTTGTGAGTCTCTGTAAAGAAGGTGACCCTGAGAAGAGAAAAGTTTACTAGCAGAATCCAGGTCATGTATAAAACCAAAGATGTTTGTCCTCAAGTAACTACAAATTTTAAAGCCAATAGGACTGCTCTGCAGATCAAATGAAGGCTTAAGACGGCCACTTAACAAAATATTATCATAAGATTTTCTTGCAGGAGTACGTATTCCTGAAATCCACAAATTACAAGAAGATGGGGCCATATGTACGAAAGGATTTAGAATTCTTTAATGAACCGAGTCGCAATTTCAGTCCATTAAGAAATGCTAAATTGCCTTTTCATATGTACAAATGCAGATAGGAAATCGCAAAATTAGATTTCTACCCAGTAGAAATCTGGATTTCCTATTTGCGATTTCCTAAGCACATCTACAAGGATTTCCTAAATGCAAAATGGGCATTTAGGAAATGGTATTACCATCAACTCCATGTTGATGGTAACCTTGTACAATTTTTTTTAAATGCATTTTTTAAAGTGCGATGTAGCACGCACATGCCCCTAGGGCATTTGTGTGCTTTACATGTGCACCACTTTTTTTGGGGGTGCTTCGGGGGTGGGGGGGCCTTAGACCCCAGGGCACCCTTAGTTTTGCATTTCCTAATTTGCGATTTCCTATTAGGAAATCACACATTTCCTAAATATTACAATTCACTAAATGTTATTTTATAGTTATATTATTATCAATCATAATTATTAATTATCATTATAAATCTGTGAAGTGACCAGTATGTTGATGTATGTTAATAAAAAAGAATTTAAAAAAATATATATTATAAATTATTATTTTATATGTATTATATATTTATATTATTAGTTATAATTGTTAATGATAATATTGTTGCTTATAAATGAGAATTTCCTAAATAGTGATTTCCTAATAGCCATTCCTACTCTACTTCTATTTTTGTACATTCCATTTTGTATTTCCTAAATAGCGATTTCTTGGATTTGCTATTTAGGAAATGCAAAATGTTAAACACCTGACTCACCCGTTTGAAATACCTGAAGTCTCTCTTGGACAGGTGCAGAAGAGCACTCCGCTTGTTATCAGCGGTACGTATATTAGTATATTTGCTCCCCTCCTATGTCGCTATGTATCAGTTACCGGCCCATTCTTTGCTGACCCCAGGATGTGCAACCGGCCTCGTTATGTGAGCCCTATTCGATTCCTTGTTTTATATTCCCATTTGACTCATGTACGGAACTGTTACCTTCCTTTCCCTCAAATTGCAAAGCAGTCCGATATCCCTCGGGATCAAGTTCGCACTATATAAACCTCCAAAGACGTCTGGTAAGAGGAAGGGCACTGAATCTGGAGGCAGGAAAGGAATCCTATAGAAGCATGTTTCTTGGGGGGAGAATATTGACATAATCTCAAAACAAAACCAAGACACGAATTGGTAGAGAAACTCCACCTAGGAACTTCTTAAGCATTTTTCAAACAGAACCTGCAGATAAAACATCCCCTGGTTGGTCATTATCAAGAAATCCATCCCCACCTGAAGGAGGATTATATCACTGCTGAGGCCCTGAAACAACCTGCCGTGGCACCTTCTGGTACTATAGAAACCCCTGCATTCCAGTCTAGCCACCTCTCTCGAAGTGGAGCCCACGGGACTGGTTTACTAATAATTCATGTAAAACAAAATCCCATTCCATTGTGTCTGCCTCTGACAACATTTCCATTGTCTGAGACATGACTTAGTATGTGTACCCAATGGCACCCATTCCATCGACCCTGGAAGGATGAAAGGCCGAGAGGGCCCTCTAGGATTAAAACCTGTGGCCACCATGTCAAACACAAGTCCCTGGAGAGATGCATCCGTTACCAGAATCACCAAGCCCAGCGATCGTGTATCAGAAGAAAGCCATGTCTGAAAAGTGATTTATCGCTCACTACCCTCCCCCACCCCTTTTTAAGCTATTGGCATTGTAAATAACAATGCCTTTTATTTATCTGTTTTGATAATTAACACATAAAAGGCATTGTCATTTACAATGCCAATAACTGAAACTCTTGTAAATGCGAGACCTATTTATTTTCACAGAAGCGGCCGCCATCGTCCTGGGCTGCTTGGAAAGTGAAAGGGCGCATGGAGTGCTGAATGTTGCAGGAGAGCATGTCGTGCCTGCAGTAAGAGAAACTCATTCAAGAAAATAGTGCTTACAGACTAAATAAGACATACCGTGTAGCAACAGAAGTAAAAGGGCCAGTCCTCATGGCAGGTTACAAATGAAAAGAAGGCGGGACTAACAAGCCTGTTAATGAATCAGATGCCAGCATTTACAAAGGACAATGACACAAGCCGATGACAAATATGGGCAGGGAGTGGGCGGGGCTTCAACTCCATATTCTAATACAGCAAGCCTCGCAGAGCAGCGCATACGCTGCCCAGGCCGAAAAATAAGCTGCACCATTTGCGCTTTGGCCTGTGTCAAACAATTGACTGTTCTAAATGGCTGCCAAACCATCTACAATAAGTGCAGACTTTGTCATTTACAAGAAGAAAGCTTGATTAACATTTCAATCTGACCCATGCTTCTAACTGAACGCAAGGGTTTGTTGCAGAGAATTTATAACCCGCATGGTATTAGGTCATGTCGACATGCACTCATTTTTTGTTTAAGGGCAAATCTCCTCAAGCAATTGCCGCCTTCATAAAATGTATCGCAATAGCGGATAGGTTATTGGCACCGAAAGGCTAAATAACCATTTTGCAACAGGCACAATAAACAAAGCGAGCTACAGTTGTGAGGCTGTATCATTGTTCACTCTATAAAGAACATATGGATGTGGCGATACTATGTACATGTTAACAATTTTAATGCCATACACTTTTAGTGAAATTTGCACTATTATCCCCAGCCTTACCTTATCTGACTAAGGGAACATGAAAATATTGACGAAGAGCTTTTATTTGTATTATGTTTACAGCTCTGCACTTTCAGCGAGATTTTCACTAACAGCTTTGCACTTTAATTCAAGAACGTGGCTGTAATAACGTGAGACAACAATATTATCTCCATTAGTGTATAATTCTACGGCTTTTGCACTCTCCACCGAAATGTGCACAAATATTTGAACCTTTACTGCTGCTGGCCAAGCAAACAAGAATAAATGGATGTGGAGATCCTGCTAGTACTACTTTACAATTTTACTGTATTGCAATTTATAGCGAAATTTGCACCAATACCTTGCACTTTAATCTGAAAGTATGGGTGAAATAACATGATGTTCCTTTATCAGCATGTGTTAATGATGTTTAACATTTCAACTCTAGCTTCCATGTAGAAAATGTAATGGTTTTTATTAATTGAAATAAATGTACTTTGACTTTGGCTGTCTGACCCTCGTAAATTCTTTTTTTTTTTTTTTTTTTTTTTTTTTTTAGTGGCTAAAATGGGTTTGGTCTGAAAACGTACACTTTTCCGTATTCGTCACTGGCGCTTAAGGAAAGGATGCATGGGTTGCTTATAAGAAGGCAGAATGCGGTCACTTACACTAAAGTTAAGCGGTGGCTCCCGTGGGTTGACCCATTGCCCCATACTGTGGGGGGCAGAAGAAAATGTCAATGACAACAGACCAATGAAGGAAGAGGTCTGACTGAAAGCCATTATAAGTAAACGTATATAATAATTATAAGTATATTTTGAAATTCAAAAGTTCTTTTCTAATGCCAGACCTTGAGAAAAAAACATATCTTGGATGCCTAAATTCTGACGAATATTGCAGGGATGTTCTTTGAGTGGGGAGGGAATATAAGTTATTTAAAAAAGAAATGACCCCAGCACATGAAAAACAAACTTGGAGAGCTCGAAACAGGAGAGGGATGTTTGTGGGATATATATAATTAGGCTTTCCTGTTTTCAGTATCTATTTTGGTAATTTCTGGTGTTTTTTTTCCCCAGTGATTTTAATACCTTAAAAAAACAGTGGTTATCAGTGGTTACACATTTTCGCACCATTAAAAACAATAGAAACAGTGTTTATGGAACGTTTTGGTTTTATCATTGCTTGCTTGCTGCATTGATAGTGCATGGTATATAGACAGCGTACATACAATGTATATGAGGTCCAAATACATTTTTGGAAATCAAACTTATTGTAGTACACCATACAATACTTCTTCAGTGAGTCTTTGGTCATCCACACTCAATCTTTCCTTCCCATGTAAATACATTTTTATCTGTGAAACGACCCTCTCAATATTGGCACTTGAGACGGGCAACGCCAAAACAGCCAGTACACAATTTGCTAACTCTGGCCACTGACATAGCTTTCCATGCCAATACTGGTGCACCTGAAGATTGCGATTCTCTGGGACAGGTTCTGTAACATATGCGTTGAACTGGACGCTTAGGCCCTCACAGTTACTGAAGCGGTCAAAAATAAAGCAGCACTTTTCAAAGTCTGGAGAAAATTCCCCTTTATGGAAGGGATCTAGAACTTGAGCAGAGTACCACAGTGAGGCTTCATTGACTTCAAATGCCATGGTGGCTGAAGGGACTTTCCGATGCAGCATTGTAAAATACCATTTCCTGGATTGCTCCTCGGCATTGCTTTGCTTACCAAGTGGCAAGCACTCTAACATGGACCATGTTGCAGTGCCAAGGTCACTAAAAGTGTTGTCCAGTCTACTCTCAAGGAGATGTTTCACATCCATACCAATCATGCTGAACACTTGGCAGGCAAGGGTGTTTTCAGACTCTAGTTTTCCTGTAAAACTCTAAGAATGCAGTAGATTGTACTTTTTTCAAATTACTATCAATATACGTTCAGAGATCCTCCCATTTCTTGGCTTTGACACCATCACTAAGCAAAACATCTGTAAACGGTCACCACATGGATAATATAGCATTCACGGCTTCAGGACTGAGAACCATCGGTTTAATGACACAATTGGGATCACCAGAATTGACTACAAAGTCAATAGCATTCTTCATTAACTCATTCATCATACCAGCAAGCAGGTGGCAAGAATCACTGGCAGGGAAACACTTCAGCTCAGGTATCAATTTTTACAGGTCAACACACAACTTATTCATTTACATAGCTGAATCACTGCAAATACGAACAATATCACTCCAGTCTTTGTTGAACATGGGAAGATGTCTTTCTAGCAGTGTTCCATGTTTCCTTAAGTCTGGTGTCATGTTTTTACCACTATCCCAGATGCTTGGTGACAGCACTCTTTTCACATATACCCGTCACTACACATTGAAATTTTAAAGCCTGGGGTGTTTGACAATTCACCTACTATCAATACTGACTCGCTAGAAAAGAGGGCTGGTATAACGGAGGGTTTCACCCATTCTCTATCTGTGGGTAAATGTGATGGTACCGATTGGGAAAGATTCTTATTGAAACAGCCCTTTTACCTATGAGTGAAAGGATCAAACATATCCAAAATATCAAATATGATTTTGATATTTCTTGAATCTCTACAGTTTATAAAACAATAAAAAAAGACATAAAACATGCTTCTAAACCCTGCATCTTTAGACCAAAGACCACAAAACTGAAAAAAGGAAGAAAAAATATTTTAGTGACATTCCTAAACAAAACTCAAGCAGAAGGTTAGCCTGGTATTTTCTTGCTGCAAAGTTAAATTGTAATGGCCCCTTCAGGAAGAAATAAAAAAGACTCTTTCACTCTCCTTTTCCTTTCTTTGAATGGCATTTAGTTTGTGGTTGTGCAGGTGTCTTATCAGTATTTATATGTTTGCACTGGCGAGGGCTATTTCCCTTTCGGTGGGGTTTTATCAGTTATTATAGGTTTAAACCAAAAATAGGATAGCCTAGATATATTCAGTAACTCCAAGCAATGGTTGTTGAGAACAAGGGGGCGTGAAGTATACCTAGTGTGAACTAGAAATAAAAATGCTAATGCATCTTTTCTTAATGTGGAAGCTAACAATACCACTTTAAAAACTCGTGCTATAAAATCAAGTAGAGTATGTCCGTTCCTGCCATGGCTCGTGCCTAAAGAGAAGGACAACAGAGGACGCTGAGGCCTCCGATTAATTTTGCTAAGGCACTGTTAGCAGAAACAAGGCCCTAATGGGGAGCGCAGCGCCCCCTTCTTGATTTTAGCGGTTACTGCCTGAACAACACACAAGCAGAACTGTTCAGAAACAGATTTATAAATAACAAGCATTTACAATATAATAGATCTCGCGTTTACAAGAGTTTAAGCTATTGTCATTTACAATGGCAATACCTCAAACTCTTGTGAATGCGAGACCTATTTCACTTCAAAGAAGCTGCCACCATTGTCCGGGGCTGCTTGAAAGTGAAATCGGGCATGGCGAGGAAAGCACGTCATGCCCACAGTAGGAGAAACCCATTAAAGAAACAAGCATTTGCAATGCAATAGGTCTCGCATTATAAAAGTGTGAGCAGTTGGCATTGCTAATAATAATGCAACACTAGCTATTGGCATTTTAAATGATAATAGCATTTATTTATGTGTTTGTTTTATAAAATAGATAAAAAAGGCATTGTCATGAACAATGCCAATAGCTTAAACTTTTGTAAATGCGAGACCTATTGCATTTACGCAAGCTTGAGCTATTACCATTGCAAATAACAATGCCTTTTATTTTTGTTTTAAAAACTTAAATAAAGGGCATTGTCATTTACAATACCAATAGCTTAAACTCAAGTAACTGCGAGCCCTGCAGGCCTTTGAGAGGCATCAACCAGCCTGCCCAACAATCTGCTAGTTCCCCCACAGGGCCTGCACGCACCACTGACTGGCACCGCGTGAGCGCGCGTGTGATTGGTTCACATAGTTATTTTTCATGGGACATCGGACCAGAAAAAAGAAAGAAGCTGTGTTGGAGTGATATATTAAAGCTAAAGCAAAATTACAGTCTGTAAACTTTACAGAGTAAAGTATCGCTAAGTGGCGTGTTTTCAGAAGATTCATAGGTAGGATTTTACAGGATTACTTCAAATAGGATTAGAATAGAACAGTGATGTATATTAGGGAAGAAATCGCCATATTCCTGTACTTCTACCCTTATCAGTGCATACTTTAGACAGTATATGTAAGCAGAAACACTAAAACAAGCTCTGCAGCTGCCCGATGACCCCTGACTGAGAAAGTACACAAAAACAAAAAAGCAGTGTTAAAAATTAATATGGACGATTTTTATGTGACGTTCTACTGAAGAATCATGTCGTACGAGCAGTTACAGCCTATGCTGCTTGCAACCTTAACAAATTGCTTGAAAGATGGGGAAAGAATAACTAAATGTGTGCTTTTAAACAGTAAACAATCTATCATTGAAACCAAGGCAATCAGAAGTAGCATCCCGTGCAGCGAAATAAAGTTGGGTATTTCAGATTAAAAAAAAGCATGCTTCCCTATGGTAGATAATCTGCTGGCTCGAGAAGAAAATAAAGGGAATGTATAGATACCATGAAATTAGGGAAAGAACAATTTAAGCATAGCATCTGAAGTAAAAGTGAAAGCACAGCGTCCACATGAAAGGCTCCGCAGGGAGAGAGGGAGATAGTTGGGACGCTGGGATGAGCAGTTGGACACTCAAGAGGACAAATGCTCACTGCAGCAGGCTGCCCCCTTCCCCCACAACAGTTTCTAGGCAAGCAGCCTTGAGGAGGGATGGGGGAGTTCACAACGTTTAACACCACCACGCTTCTGATCAAAGCCTGCTTCCAAGTGCAATAAACACCACATTACCCCATTGACAGCCAGGGCTCCTAATGCAACAGCACTCTGCAAAATTACAAAAGTATCATTTGGAGCGAGGGTTAGGAAGACAGATTTCAGGTTGAAGGTGTGAGTGAGTGGCCGAGAACAGGAAATGCGCGCTCCGAGACTGGGAGTGGGGGGGGGCTGAAACGACGAGAGGCACCCAAGGGGCTACTAGGAATCAGCAAAAACTATTGCATTGCAAATGCTTTTTTTATTGCGCTGTCAGCTATTTTTAAGTTTAAGGGGATTGTCAGCCATGCAAGCACTGACTGCTTGTGATGCAGAATGTTATAGCGTGAGTAACATCAGTGCATATTCCTCTTGCATGCGCACTGGCCTAGTCTGCTTAAAAACTGCCAATGAAGCGAGTCAGAGGCAACAACTGTACGTGCAAGCGCCATTTACCCATAGTTCTTATTTGCAGAGGAGCACCATGAAATCAAAAGAAGCCAATGACCGGACCCATTTTCTGTCGCAGTCGGACCCGGATTGTTGCTCGGGCTCTATTTTACTGTTCATATACACCAAACACATGGACTATCGCAGAGGACAGAACACATTTCCAATTGCTGCTAGATGCAGACCTGAGACCGGTCCGGTATGTTCAAGAAAAGCAGGATATTCTGGGTTAAAAGGAACTCCGGAAATAGCGCTTGCAACAAATGTTTACCTCTTTTGATAGATGAATAAACCGGGGGTTGTAATTAGCATTACTGTTATTAAGGTCTTAATTCCTCGTCTGCTTTTAGAGTCAGGGCAGCGTGCGCAGCCGGGACAGGGGCTTTGGGAATGGTGGCGCGTGTTTAATTTTGCGCCAGGAGAGACCTAAAAACAATAACAAATTGCACCTGTTTACAAACGCTGACTGCGGAGAGGCCAACGAACGAATGGGCATTGAATTCAAGTTAGCATTAGTGAAGTACGGGAGGCTTTGGCACGAATTAGACGCGCGAGCAGTCACCAGTGGTGGGTAGTGAGAAAAGCTGGCACGGATAGGCAGAGTGGAAAGCTTCCATTGTTACCTCTTGTAAACATCTGAGGCAGGTAGGCAATGCGAGGAATAGCGTAGGTGGGCACGGGACTTGTGCTCCTTCCCTGGGTATCCGGGCAACCATAGCAACACCACCCACCCACCCCCACACACACACAGCAGCCAGCCCTACCTACCCTGTAATTAGAAGCAGTACCGTGGCAAACAAACAGCTACGAGAAGAGAAAAAATGCTTGTTTTTTGTTAGGCACGGGGAGATTAAGTGATTTGCCCCGAATCACAGCATGTTGAGTGTCGCTGCTGAGACTCGAGCCCGGTTCCCTTACATCGAGGTCGACCGCTCTAGCGGTTAGGCCACATCCTCCCACCAGTTTCTGCCTGCTTTTGAATGATGAATCCTTCGATACGGAGATGGAGGGTGAGTAACGTGTCTGAGCTCATTTCAGCCTCGTTCTTGTAAGAAAGATGCCAATCAATAAACGATATAAAGGAGGAATCAGTGATTTATGCACGAGACAGACATGTCTCACCTCAATCAATATCGACAACAGGGCATGCATATTTAATTGCCCACCTCGACACGGGGATATTTGTTTCCCCATCATGCAATGCTCTGGTAACGCATAGGCTGAGCTATGAATTTGTACATTTACAGGATTGTGCTGCAAATGGCAATCACACTCCATCTGCCCTCGGCTGTGGAATGATAAGGGTGAGGCCTGGTCGCCTGGCAGGCCCAGGCAGCAATCCTGTGTTTTCCATTTTCATTTTCTCCGTACACTTGAAAGCTATAATGCTGTGAAACCTGGGATTTCAATGTCTATTATTGACGCACGAATCCAGCATTGTAAATGTTTTCTTACGGGTTTAAATGGCTAGATATTTTTTGACCGACATCAGAATCCTCAGACACGTTTTGCTAATGCTAGTAGTAAATTTGTCAGTATCGTTTTCATAGTTGAAAACTCTGATTGCAAAACAAACAAGCGCGCACTGAAGTTGACGAGGAGGGAGTGGGAGGGGGGAGTGGGGGCGGGCACAGTGCAAATGGTGTGCACTTTGATGTCCTCAGTGGCCGCGCGGCTCACTGAGGACATCAAAGGGGCCGCGAAGTGATCAGGCAGTGCTTTTCAGGCTGCCAAATGGTGCGCACGGCCGGCGCACATGCACTGTATTTGGAGGCCTGAAAAGCACTGTTTGCACTTCCGAAACTCGCTTACTATAAGTCTCGCCAGAGCAGCGCTAAAGCGCTGTCTCAGGCGAGACCTAAAAAGTGCTTACAAACTTAATAAGACATGCCATGTCGCATCCAAAGTAAAGGGGCCAGTCACCATGGGTGTTTACAAATGCAGACAAG
This sequence comes from Triturus cristatus, assembly GCF_964204655.1. Taxonomy (NCBI): domain Eukaryota; kingdom Metazoa; phylum Chordata; class Amphibia; order Caudata; family Salamandridae; genus Triturus; species Triturus cristatus. The sequence continues at coordinate 1,219,694,769 of NC_140582.1, read as the reverse complement.
GCGGTACTAAGGAGGAACTAACAACCCTAAGAACAACTCGCAAGACAGCGTTTACGAAGGACAATGACACAAGCCAATGAAAAATGTATGGAGAGTAGGCGGGGCTTCTCTTACATACTCCACTACAACAAGTCTCGCAGAGCACCGCATGCGCGCTGACTCAGGCTCGACCTAAAACACAAAGCTCTAAACGGCCTTCGGCGATCACAATTGGAAGAACTGCGAAGATGGCTACTTGGTACAGGGGTGGGGGTCCGGCATGTGCAGACAGGGGTTCTTTCATGGGACGCAGAGGAGTAGATACCAGCACTACTTAAGAAAGGAAATCTAACATTTTCCAGTTTCTTCTTTCTATAAACTCGTGAGTAAGAGTGTTGCTGAAGTAAAATGTGAATATACTTCCTTATGCCACCCAAGCTCAGTCCAGATCTACACATCCGGCCACACCACCCATACAGGTGACCTCAATTCATCATTCATTCCATGCCTGCGCCCACCCAGTGTCCCCGCCCTCTCAGGAGGTGCCGTCATGCACTCTGCATGAGAAGTTAGGCTGATGTTCACTAGTCGATCATGAGGATTTGAACTCCAGACCAGCTACATGTCTGTGCAGCTCACAACATATCTATGTGTTCCCTGCAGCAACCCCAGCCCATCTGGATCCAGAAGAAGATTCAGTCTTAGACCAAAGAATAGCACATACCATCAGCTTCTATAGAACATGTTTGCCCCAGGCCTTGTAGCTCCGGTACAACATCTGGAGTCGAGGCTGTACCATTCACCTGCTCACACAAACCCCACTTTCAACTTATTCAAACGAAATACACCTTCCCAAATGTACCTGCTGCTCTGCTCCATCAACTCTATAGTCACATGGAGACTCTAGCGCCCTGACTGCACTGCACAAACACTGTGCTTGTGTGAGAGTCCATAGTCCTGTGCAGAATCTGTAGTTCTGACTGCACAAACACTGCACCTGTGTGAGACTCTATAGTCATGTGGAGACTATTGCCCTAACTGCACAAACACTGCGCTTATGTCAGACTGTAGGCATATGAAGACTATCGCCCAGATTGTACTGCACAAACACTGCGCTTGTGTGAGACTATTGCCTTGACTGCATAAAAACTGCACTTGTGTTAGACTCTATAGTGAAGGGAAGACTCTATAGCCCTGACTGCACAAACACTGCGCTTGTGTGAGACTCTATAGCCATGTGCAGACTCTATAGCCCTGACTGCACAAACACTGCGCTTGTGTGAGACTCTATAGCCATGTGCAGACTCTATAGCCCTGACTGCACAAACACTGCGCTTCTGTGAGATTCTATAGCCATGTGCAGAATCTTTAGCCCTGACTGCACTGCACAAACACTGCACTTGTGTGAGATTCTATAGTCATGTGCAGACTCTATAGCCCTGACTGCACTGCACAAACACTGTACTTGTGTTTGACTCTATAGTCACTTGGAGACTCTGCAGTCCTGACTACTGCACAAACACTGCGCTTATGTGAGACTATATAGTCATGTGGAGACTCTATAGCACTGACTGCACTGCACAAACACTGCACTTGTGTGAGACTCTATAGTCATGTGTGGATTCTGAAGCCCTGACTGCACTGCACAAACACTGCTCTTGTGTGAGACTCTATAGTCACGCGGAGACTCAATTGCCCTGACTGCACTGCACAAACATTGCACGTGTGTGAGGTAAGGAACAACAATAAATCAAAGCTATACTGATAAACTGTCGATCACTTAATAAACATGCTTTGCACATTTATGATATACTATCTGAGACCAAACTTGATTTTTTGTTTTTGACTGAAACTTGGTTCTCGGATTCATCCAATCCAACCATAGCTTCAGCCATTCCCTCTGGCTACTCTATTATAAGGAAAGATCGGGTTGGAAGCAAGGGAGGTGGAATCGCTATTATTAGCAAAACAGACAACCATTACTTGTATTCCCCTGGAGGAAATTGAAGGGGCAGAATGTCTATGTTTTCAGGCTACCCTGTCCCCCCCATCAGTGCCTGGCAGGAGTCCTTTTGTACAGACCCCCAGGGCCGGCAGGGGCTTTCTTGAAGTCCATTGGCGATGTCATTTCGCCTGTTTCTTCCAGATTTAAACACTTCTTCCCCTTAGGGGATTTTAACATACATATGGATCAACAGGACGCCTCAGAGACGATTTCCTTGATAGATTCCCTGGGTGTGCTCACTATCATTCCATGTATATTTGCCCCCACGCATGAGAAAGGTCATACCCTTGATCAGGTATTTGCAAATTGCTCAATTCAGACAGAGCCTCCTCTACCCCTTCTCTGGTCAGATCATTATCTGGTCAGTTTCAGGCTACCTAAATTGTTAAAGCACTTATCGACTCCGGTTAAGCAGCCATCTTCCACCTCCAGACCTCTTCATAAGATTACTCCAGATGCTCTTAAATAAGAATTAGACCTACATCCTCCCATACTCACTGGTGACAGAGTTGGATGCAGAGGCGCTTGTAAAGTGGATTGCACAGGGTACTTTGACCCTTGGCCCTCCTACCCCAGGCCTATTAAGAACAATCAGACGTTCAGTCCCTTGGTTCAACGACACCTTACGTCAGAGTAGAAAGGATTGTAAATGCCAGGAAAGAGTTTGGAGGAAGGATTTTAAGGCTGAAAATAAAAGGAACTACAAAGAGGCCCTAAGAGGCTACCACAAAAAGATACAGGTAGCTAAGCAGAACTTCTTTACTTTTAAAATCGAATCGGCAGGAAATAAAAGTAGAGACATTTTTGACATGGTCACATTTTCTCCTCACCTAGGGCTGTGTCCAGGTTATCCCCTCCCTCCAGTGAGTGGATTGGTAAATTAGCTAACTTCTTCTACACGAAGATCGTGACTATGCAATCCTCGTTTGACAGCCCAAGTGTGAATGATGGGTCGGCCACTCCTCAGACTGCCACTCAGTGCCAGGAGGAGAGGGCTTGCCTTTCTATCTTCCCGCCTATGCCTTTAGAGACATCACTGGCAATAATGAAGGGTTTGAAATCTGGCTCGCCCGTAGACACTTGCCCGGACACATTTTTAGCATCCATGGCAGAGATTTTGAATCCCATTGTCAACTGTGTGGTAAACACGTCCCTCCTTAACGGCCAGGTATCAGTATGCTGGAAGAGCGTGAAAATTATTCCTTTATTAGGTCTCGCTGGCGCCAATGAGACTTATTGTTGCCGTGTTTGCTCCCAAGGGAGACAGACCAGGGCACGCGCAGCCATCGGGGTCTGTGAACGCGCTTCTGAGACGCACAGACATACGCGCGCGCACACACCATCCGCGGCTGCCTAACGCGCGCGCACACACCTGTTGCTGACTTGCTCCACGGAGACAGCTTGTTTAAATTGTCCATGTGTAATATTTTGTTTGCATTGCATGAAAAGCTGGTCATGGTAATGCGCTAATGCGTAGCTTTTAGGCTCACTAGAAATATTTTTCAGTCTGCAGATAGGTGGCTTCTAAGTCTGGGCCCGCCCTGCTTGAGAACACACGGGTGGATATTAAATTGGTTGGAAACCTTTGTTTGTAAATGTTATGTAGTCGTGTGTTTCTGTTTCCACTTCAGGAGCTGTGTATGATGTGAGCCATTACAATGCCTTACTGAAATTTTACCTTCAGAACGAGCACAGATTCTCGCCCACCGACCTCTTGGCAAAAATGGAAGCTGCTAATGTTGTTCCAAATCGGGTTGGTATTCATTTGATCATTTCTGCACGGCGCCTCTTGTACTGTGCTGTGAACGGAGCTCATGCAGCCCGCAGAGCGGAAACGCCCGCCTCTGTGCTCTGGCCTGTCAATCTGACAACCATGCTAGTTTGCAGGAGTGCGCATTGGTGTGGGGGAAATCCTATATGATGCAATTTAGCACAAATCTATTGTCATTTTAATTACTAGCCACTTTAAAGCTGTGACTAATGAGCACAGGCAAGTTTTTCAGAACCAGCATAAGGCCTTCTCCCTACATTCACCTCACGTTAGGCACGCTTTTGTAAGAGTTTGCCTGTCTCCGCAATGGGTTTCTCGGTCCTGCTTAATGGAAGCCGATTGAAAAGAAGGCACATGATCATACAATGGTTACAAAGATGTATATAGAGAGAGGAAAGGCATTCCAGTACTGAGGTGAAAAATATGAAAGGCAGCGACCCCAAATTCCCATTCGGATGTTAGGCACCTCCGAGTAGGCAGAGCACCCTTATGTTACAATTTTGTTGTCCGCTTTCTGGTTTCTTTGGGTGCTTATTTTTCTCACCCTGGTCACATGATTTGTGTGCCGGACATCGACACGTGGTAAAGACATGCCTGCATTCAGCAGGGCACCCTACCATCCGTGCCGTGTTAAGTAAGTCTTGTGTCTAGTGTGACAATTCGGAGTCAGCGTGTGCTTAGTTTAAACTAGCCTTCCGTGGACTTATTTCTCCTTTGTGAGTTTTGTGTGCGAGTCCGCGGTGAAATTCCTCCACGAATCCTCCGTGTGAGTCGTTAAAGGCACACATGCATTTGGGAGGGAGGGGTGGAGGGGGGGAAGCAGGCCACTGACAAGATCGTTGTGTGTAAAAGGCCGCTTTATTGGAAACAGGTGCACATTACAAATTAAATTCCTTGGCCGAAACGCCTTCCAAAACTAGGCCTCACTAAATATAACATGCCTAGCCCCGCCCCCCGCCCCCTCCCCTAAATACCTTCGAGCCCACCCCCGCCCGTACATTACAACATTACAACAATATAAAAACATTATAAAACATTATAACATTACACTCCTGTATAACCCCCCAACAATCTCTAAATCCAAACCTTCTGTTAACCAAAACTCCCCTGCCTGCCCCTTTTCAGCTATCGGCCCCCAAACTGTGTAACCGAACTAAATTTACCAAACTAACCTTTTCCTGTCGATAACCCCAACTCAACCCCAATAACTCCACCAACTTCCGGTAAAACTGACCAGAAAATCACCATAACCCCCGCCACCCAGAAAGAGGGGGGCGGTGCAACTACCCTCCCCTCTTTCTGCCCCCCAACAAAAAGGGGCTTCAAACTTACCGAGCCTGATTCTGCCCCCTCAAGCACCGAGACAAAACCTCCCTGAGCTCCAACAAATAAAGATCCATGCCCAACCTCGACAAATGGACCCCATCTCCCCGAAAAAACTCTACTGCCTCAAAGCGGATATCTTTATGGGTGACTCTCCCGAAGCCCAAATCTCGACAAAACCGAGAAACCTCCAAATTCACTTTCCTCCTAGACCTATCAACCGCCCTGGGCTTCAACGCCCCTCTCCACACCCTCCGCGGGACCAATTCCGTCCAGAGAACCTGACAACCCGACCACTGCTCCTTCAACAACGCCAAATCTCTTTTCATGGCTCGCAACAATACCACCCCTTTCACACTACAAAGATCATTCTCCCCCAAGTGAATTAACAGAATATCCGGGCATTGACCCTTCACCATGGCTTTATTCAGACAGGGGATCAGCTCCCTCCAAAGCATCCCCCCCTTACCCTTCCATACCAATCGAAAAAGGCTGCCATTGAAACCCAAACTTTCCCCAAAATAACTTTTGCACGCCTGAACGTGCGCCCACTTGACGAAGGAATGCCCCACAATCCACACCGTCAACTCCCTCGTGTGTGGCCCGGCCACCGAACCTGAAATGAAAAACAAATATGAGACTCACACCAAAGCAGTAGACGCCGGCGCCAAAGGAGGATCCTCCCGTACATATTTGTGAAAGCAGGAAGAGGACCAACGCCCCAAGCGCATGATATCGCCCTGCGACCAACCCCGGTTATGCGCCTCAGTCGCTGCCCCAATCCTGAAAGAATGTGTCCCAAACTGCGCGCCATCCAACCCCAACCGCTGCAACCCCTTACGCAGGACCATGCGCAGCTGATAGTCAGAGACGCGCGCCCCGTCTATGTGTTGAAAAACTAACTGGCCCCCGTCCCCCCCCGAGAGCGACCCCCACTGCCTGGCCCAGCGCAGCGGACATGTGCAACTAGGGGATCCTGCCTCCAACCAAACCCCTTTACCAACCCCCTTCTGATCTGTTTTGGAACTGGCCAACCAAACATGTACGCCAGTGTCTGATATGAAAACATCCTGCCAACAAATACCCCGCTTCAACTTGGTCCCCAGGAGCTCCGAAACCCTGAAAGCTCCGAAAAACATGAAAACCATAAGGGTAGAAAACAACGCAACTTCAAAATCGTCAGTGCAAACTGCAGGCAACACAGCCAGCAAACGAGCCAGCGTCTGCCAGGAAATCGGCAAACGGGACACCCCAGTACCGCCCCGTTCTCTCGCCCACCCTTCAAGCATCCTGCGACCAATTTCCCCAGCAGACGGGGCATAACCCCAAAAAAGCTTCCCCATGAAAGCAACCCCAGCCAACTTCCCTGCTATAGTGACCCGCGACAGACCCTTCTCAATGAGGTCAAGGATAAATTGAACCACATCCTCCGAACTGCGCCCCGGCTCTACCCTCCTACTAGCACCTGACGCAAAAAATTCCTTCCATGCCAATGTGTACGCCGTACGCGTGGAAACCGACAAAGAACCTACCACCAGTTGAAACACCCTGCGTTGCCGACCGACCAGAGGTGCTCCGGCATCGGGGTCGGTGTCCTGTCCGCCTCTTTGGCCAGCCCATGGAATCTCTCCCACTGTGAACGAGACAAAGCATCCGCGATGTCATTGTCCACGCCCGGTACGTGCAAAGCCCTGAATGAAATGTCATAGCGCAAACAGCCCAGCACAAACACCCTCAGTAATTTCAGAATCTGCTCATCCCTGGCCGATTGTCTATTGACTATTTGCACCACCGCCATGTTGTCCACACGGAAAAGCACCCTCTTGTGCTCCAGCTCTTTGCCCCAAATGGTCAAAGCCACCAAAAGTGGGGCCTGGCCATAACGAGCGGGGACCGCTCTCCGCACGCACGGGCGTCCCCGCTCACTCACCGTCACTTGCCGCGACCGCTTCGGAGACGTACACGCTGCCACCGCCGCCGCCACTCCAGCCGAGGCCTGCCGCGGGGGCGCGACGGCCCCGCCACATCACCGATGACCAGATCCATCCGACCAGCCTCCGACAGAAGCCTGAGAGCCTCCAACACCCTATAGTCCTGAGACGCCATCGCAACCAAATGTAAAAAATGTAAAATGTTGTAGACTTGTAAAGCGCACAGCTGCCCCAGCAACGGGGCGTCCCGGCGCTGTAGACCGCTGGGGAACCCGTCCTGGCTATCCCTGTGAGATGGTCCCTTTCTGGGTATCTCCAAGGTGAAACCAGGCATCCCCGGCGTCTGTGGGGGGCCGTTGTAGAGATGAGGCAAGCTTAATGCCCAGAGTTGCCGAGTGTGTTCCTGGTTAGAGTAGGTACCGAAGCGAGAATTATCGAGTCCGTTTTGACCCTGGTCCACGACCCTGCCGCGTCGGGAATTGAACCCTGGTCCCTGGCCGATTCTCTGCTTACGGGTCTGCCGCCTCTAACCAGTGAGCCACACCTCTCCACTAAACACTAAATAAACCACACCGCTGACAAAAAACACGACACTATCCTCGCTCCCGGCCACCAGGTCACCAAGCCTAAAATGGTGGCCGGGGGCGGGCTCCCAAGGTATTTATACCTGGGCAACATTTTGCTACTTTTTGGGCTCTAATTGGGCTGCCTTTGGGCTATCTTTTCCCTACTAGCAAGCCCAAGTTCAAAAACCGCGCGGGGCCCGCAAACCCCTCCCTCCACACGCCCCCTCCCAAACTGCCCGGGGGTGGGGACTCCCTGCGGTCGCCTTCCCCCCCCAAGCCCCCCTTACACAGCCTCTGATACACACAGGTCGGTTTAAGCATCAGGGTTTGAGCATACATCTGTATTTGCATACGCGCTTTTTATTCCTCCACTACCTGACGCACAGTGCACTCGCCGCCCTGCTTATCAGTATTTCAGTTCGCCACAGATTTGCCACTCCAAATTAAATGTACACTCCCCATTAGTGGTCGCACCTTTCTTCCCTGCGTTTTGTGTTTTTTAATGTACTCCTTTTTGCAAATAATGAGTCTTGATTTTTTTTTTTTTTATGACAGGTTACATATCAAAGGTTGATTGCTGCCTTCTGGAACGAGGGAAATATTGAGGGTGCCAGGTACGACACAAAACCTGGCGCATATTTGTCAAGAGATCCATTGATGGTGTGATTTATGTAATGTTAATTTAGATGCAACACTTTCTATCTACTTTTCTGTGTAGATGTATGCGGTAGTAGTTCTATTTTGTAATCTGTGCAGCACTTGCCACGTTTGGAAGACTTCACCCTTCCATTGTACTCCTGACTTTGATCACACCCACACTTCCAATACAGATTTTTAATGTTAATCATGCAGTTTCACCAGTATTTTTGTATCTTGTTATTATTGACCCATTACTGGTTTTATAAGTGTTCTATATTTTTATAGGCATCCAACTAAAGTGGTCAGTCAGTATTGTCTTTTATCTTGCAGCAAAATTCTTGGATTCATTTAGAACAAAGATCTTCCAATCACAGAGGCAGTTTTCAATACATTAGTTACCGGACATGCAAAATCGGGGTAATGACGCATATACATTATATATATATATTTTTTTAAATGTAAAAGCACTGCAGATTTTATCTATTAGATAGCAGTCTTTCTTCAGTGGAAATAATTTAATTCAATTTGAACATAACTGAGAAGAGACTGAATACTACAATTTAAAGGCATATGGGACAAATCAAGCATGTTATGAATTTCTGGTTGCGTTCTAGAGTTTCTTTAACAAGGAGTTAAGAACGACTGTTAAGAGTTTAGCATGAAAGTATTAGTAAAGAGAAGTTTAGATGTAAAATGAAAGTCGGTCATTGACATAATATGTTAATCAGGTAGATATCCCTCATGTTTTAAGTTTCATACCATATTAATAATTCATGTGAAATGTAAAATATTCTCTCAAATCTGTTGTAGGAGCATTAAAGATCAAATGAAAAACGGATTAGCAATGCTCAATATTGCATAAATGGCAGGACGGAGCAAGACTTCACCAGGCTTCTTAATAGATTTACTAAACAGAACCTCTGTGAATTGTTGTGTCTAGATGCAGAGAAAGCTTTCAGTAGTGTCGTGTGAGATGATCTGTTTCTGCCGATTGAATAAATAAACGGTGCAAAGCTAGTATTTAGTGTAAACATTTTAGATGTCAGTCTTGAAGCTAGAGTTCATATAATATAAAGTTATCATCTAAATTTCACTTTGGAAGAGGCAGAAAACAAGTCTGCTTCTGCTCCGATTTACTTTTCAGTGTCAGAGGTTTTATGACAAGATGAGAATTATAGTGGTCTCTCACTATTTTGAAGAGAATATAAGGTAATTATCCCTGCTGACTTCAAGGACTATTGAACAGATATGTCCAGGTCCTTTAATGCTTATCTGGACATATCTGTTCATTAATCACTTTGGCATATTTTCAAGCTATCAAGCCAGTCATCAGAAAACTAAAGAAATGAACTTTAATAGGCAGAGGTGATCGAGACAGATAATGATGCACTGGCAATGAAAGTGACCATTAGTTTGTTTTGGGATACTCATCCATAGAAAATATCTCACTTCTCCTTAAACCAATAATCCACCAATTCACAGTGGGTATGAATAGGCTTTACGTTGTAAAATTTGATGTAAAGTGAAGAATTAACACCCTAAAATGAATATCCTGCTAAGATCTATATATGTATTAAGTAGTCTGTGTCTTAATAAATCCAAAAAAGTTTATGGACATTGAAAAATGAATCAGAAAATTAATGTAGCAGGGGAAGAACCTACATATTAATTGCAGAATTGTTGTGGCAATTAAAGGATGTCTCGGAATGCCCGACAAATTACTGTAGAGGTCCAATACTGGTGCAAACTAGTTTTACGTTTATTTGTACTAAAGAAGAAACACCAAAGTGGGTTATGTTAGTAAATAATGTACCTGGAATACGAAACATAGTGTTGCTCATTATGTCAAATATATTGGGCAAGATGAATCTGTCAGATGGCCGACTTTTGACATGGAAAGTTTGAGAAGTACAGGTAAAAGCGTATTTTAGGTTTCAATCATATTATTGGAATTTTAAAAAGTACAATAATACAAGGAGACCATATCCACTCACCAAGCCTGACTTCTCCTCTTCCTTATCATGAACTTCTTAGTTCACATGTCTTTATCTCTAGTCGCTTCCTAGCACAGATTCCCTTATGCTCAACAGGATGCCTTCCTAAGACTGTTATGTTGGCTTAATTCCCGCTGTTCGGGCTTATCTGCGTCATCCAACACGTCTCATACATTTTGTTTTCTAAAAGGCTTAACACCTTCAGCATCATCGGGTATGTTAGTCCCCTGTAGTCTTTTTTAAGATAGGTAAGCACCAAACCCCAACTTTTATTGAATTTGCTCCAAGTCCAGCGTGCCATAAGCCAATTTCTCATAATTTAAGAGCTGTCACAGCCTCTAAGAGTTCTGTTGTTCAGAACCATGTCTTTTTCCTACAGTGCTGCTGTAATAGCTTTGTCACAAACAGTAACAAGCATTTGCAATGCAATAGGTCTCGCATTTACGCGTGTTTGACCTATTGGCATTGTAAATGACTATGGCTTTTATTTATGTTTGAAAAACCAAAACTTAAATTAAAGGCAATGTCATTTACAATAAAAAAAATAGCTCAAACTCTGGCAAATGCGAGACCTATTGCATTGCAAATGCTTGTTAAAAAAACCTACGGCTGACCCCACGGTCTTCACTAACTATAGACCCATTTCTCTTCTGCCTTCATACGTTCATACAGTGATCAGAAAATTTTGCAGAGGCAATTAATCTGCTTCACTCTAGTCAATCTTGCTTCAGGCAGAACTTCAGTACAGAGACGGCACTGCTGGAGGTATCTGAATCTATCAAAGAGATCTCGGATGCAGGTGGCAAAGCGGTCCTGGTTCTCTTAGACCTCTCTGCGGCTTTTGACACCGTGAGCCACGGCCATCTCCTTCAGAGGCTGAGGGCGGGTGGTTTTGAGGGCAGGGTGTTGAAATGGTTTGCCTCCTTTTTAGAGGATTGAAACCAGGAGGTCTGGTCACCCTCTTTATCGGCCAGTATGCCATCTTTGAGTGTGTGTTTGCCGCAGGGCTCTATTCTGAGCCCCGTTCTTTTCAATCTGTACTTGGCCGCTCTGGCTACTTTGGCTGAAGAGAACGAGGTCTCAATAATATCGTACGCCAATGACACTCAACTGCTGATCACCTGTAGGAAGGGAGAAGAGTTCAACGGGGAGAAGATCAACAAGTGCCTAAAGGAAATCTTTGCTTGGTTTAACCATAACCATCTGAAATGTAACACAGACAAGTCCGAGATCATTTTCTTTGGCTGCCCCCCGCTGGACGCCTGGAAACAATGGAGGCCACAAGATCCGTCTCCTCCGCAGACTGCTGTTAGGACTGTGAAGAACCTGGGAGTAAAAATGGATGTCGCCCTTTCTATGGTAGCTCAGGTGCAGTCAGCAACCGGGACCTGTTTTGGTCTCCGGAAGATGCTTCGGAGGTTTTTATTTCTATTACGGACCGCGCACAGAAAAATAGTCAATCAGGCCCTCATCTCTAGATAGGACTATGCCAACGTCCTCTATCTAGGCCTCCCGGAGTCCTTACTCAACAGCTTGCAGGTGGTGCAGAACGCGGCAGCCAGGGCTGTTCTGAGTCTCGGGCTTAGAGAGCGGATTTCGCACCATTTTGATAATCTGCATTGGCTACCTGTACGCAGTAGAATTCGTTTCAAAGCCCTGCTTTTGGCCTTTAAGGCCCTGCATGGTGTGGGAGAAAAGTACATATGCAGAAGAGTTTCTTTTTATGTACCCCGCAGATCTCCTAGATCTGCTCATTTACATCTTATGGCCACCCCTAAGTACCTCAGAGCTCGCAAATGCAGTCGCTCTTTCCAAGTGCAAGTGTCTGGACTTTGAAATAAGCTACCTCTTCCACTTAGGCAAGCTACCAACTTGCTTGCTTTCAGGAAACAACTGAAAACCTGGCTGTTCCAAAAAACAATTTAATTCATCTTTTCTTTTTTTCCTTTCACTTTCCCTTCCTCTGGTTCTTCTTGTTTGCTTTTCTGTCTTAGATCCGGGACACTCTTCTGAGTAGCCCTGCACTCTATAAATCTACTTTAACATAACATATCTCTATAGTCATGTGGAGACTGCCACCCTGACTGCACTGCACAAACACTGCGCTTGTGTGAGACTCTATAGCCATGCGCAGACTCTATTGCCCTGACTGCACAAACACTGCGCTTCTGTGAGATTCTATAGTCAAGTGCAGACTCTATAGCCCTGACTGCACTGCATAAACACTGCGCTTGTGTTAGACTCTATAGTCACATGGAGACTCAATTGCCCTGACTGCACTGCACAAACACTGCGCTTGTGTGAGACTCTATAGCCATGCGCAGACTCTATTGCCCTGACTGCACTGCACAAACACTGCGCTTGTGTGAGATTCTATAGTCAAGTGCAGACTCTATAGCCCTGACTGCACTGCATAAACACTGCGCTTGTGTTAGACTCTATAGTCACATGGAGACTCAATTGCCCTGACTGCACTGGACAAACATTGTGCTTGTGTGAGACTCTATAGCCCTGACTGCACTGCATAAACACTGCGCTTGTGTTAGACTCTATAGTCACATGGAGAATCAATTGCCCTGACTGCACTGGACAAACATTGTGCTTGTGTGAGACTCTATAGTCATGTGGAGACTCTGCCACCCTGACTGCACTGCTCAAGCACTGCACTTGGGTGTGCGCTGGTGTGAGACTCTGTAGCCCTGGCTGCACAAAACAAACTCTGCTCTTATGTGAAACTCTATATTCATGGGGAGACTCTACAGTCCTGACTGTGCAAACGTTGTACTATTGTGAGACTCTTTAGTCAGGTGGGGACTTGATAGCTATGACTGCACTGCACAAGTACTGCGCTTGTATGAAAGCAGACGCATGTGAGCATCCATGAGTGTGGCATGTTGCTTGTTCTTCTAAATGGTGCACAAATCAGGAATCCTTACAGGATTCCAGAAAATATTGTTTAGGGGTATACTTCGGGCCTGACAAAGGCCCACAGACCTATAGAGGAGAGCCTAGCCGAAACATTTAGACCAATGATGAAAGAGTCAAAATCTGCTCCAAGCATCATCCCAGGTTCTACACCAGTACCACAGTTTTTCATTTATCGTTAACCTAAAATAAATTCTAACATTTAATGAATACCCTGGATAATTTTAGACAATCCAGTCCCTTCAATGTCAAGAGCTCCCTGAACCGGACTCAGCCCAACCAGATGTACCATCATTGTGAGAGAGGGCTGCGATGATGAAGCATGCAACGCAGTAGTCATGGGTGAGCATCCCTTAATAAACTTTTAAAGGTCAAAAAACTGTGTGGCGTTCGTCCCCATCATTCCCTACGTATGTGAGTACATTATCCTGATTGCTTAATATTGATGTCAAGTACAACAGTTTCAGACAGTCCCAGCTTTTAAGCCAACAGCACTTTGCCTTCTCTGAGGTCTGTGGTTTCACGTTTACTGTAAGGTAGTGTGGGCGTAGCATCCTGCCTTTGCAGTTTGAAACACCTAATGTGGGTCTATTAAGACATAAAAAACAAGCATTTACAATGGTCTCGGCATTGTTAAAGTTAGAGCTATTGGCATTGCTGATGACATTGATGACCCAATGTCCTATGTGCGTGCCTGTGTCTGTGAGCGCATACCTATGCGGGTTCCTGGTCTGGTGTGTGGCTGCATGCGACCGTCCTTGTGCCCACCCTGTGAGTTACCAGAACAAGAGCCGGCGCTTCTGCCAGAAGGCAGGCGCGAGGCTCAGCAAGGATAACTCTAAGACAATGTTACCTCTTGAGTACGACGAGCCTTTAAAAAATATATTTTTTTTTTAAAGAAGAAATGTCACTATCGCGTCGCATTAACCCAGAACAGTACATCTCACAAGCTGGTGAGGTGGCTCTGTGGGAGGAGCCTCGCTGCCAGGATACGGGCACCTCCAGAGCTGGCAGAGTGGGCATGCTTTCTCCCAGGGCCCTGCCGTGCGCGCCCCCGAAGGGTGTAGAGCGGCAGCTGTCAAAGACCGGCCTGAGCTTCGAGGACGCTTGACATTCGTAACAGTCACTCTAGTCGATGCAGCAGCAATACTGGCAGTAATAGCAATAGTAACACAGCTGTGTTTATTCTTTATTTTATCGTATTACTAATTGTTGCTAATAGTCAGGATGTCGTCATCATTCTTATTATTGTTGCTGTTATATTTACTTCTCTAGGAACAGGGAACATAGTCTAGGAGAAACGTAAATACCATCATCGTTTGGAATCGTTACGACACTTGTAATTTATAGCGCTTAGAAAGGAGCTCTAGCTGAAAAGGGAGGTCATTATATTGAATTCGTTCCCTGTAGACTGTTGGGTGGCTGTTCTCCGCGCGCACCGGCTGCTGTCCTTCTTGCGGCAGTGACAGTGTTTCTCTCGGTTAGTCAGGAGACGTGAATGTGATGAGAGCTCAGTCCCGTGACGTCACGCAGGCAGACAGGCCTGCGGAGACCCCGAGGAGAGGCTGTGCGAACGGAACGGGGTTTGTGCACGTGCCCGCGGTCTGACAAACACGCACGTGTATGTGGTACAGTCCGCACAGAGATAGAGAGGCATGTATGTGCCTCCCTCAGCGAGCAGAGGAAAACACGCTGTGTATGTGGCATGGTTGGCGAGAAGAAGATAGCATGTGTATGTGCCCACAGCATCCGAAAAGAAAAGCATTTGCAATGCAATAGGTCTCGGATTTACGCAAGCTTCAGCTCTTGGCATTGTAAATGACAATGCCTTCTATTTTTGTTTTAAATAACAAAACATACATAAAAGGTATTGTCATTTACAATGCCACTAGCTGAAACTTGTGTAAATGCGAGACCTATTGCATTGCAAATGCTTTTTAGAGTTATGCGTGATGCATATTTTGACTGAATCTTCGACACCACAGAGCTGCATAATGAAAGGCCCCGGCCAGGCACAAGGGACGGAGTAGACAGCAGCGCGAGTACTGATTGCAGAGCTGAAAGTCATTGAAGACGGTCATAGACTGCCCAGGCCCAGTGGCTCTCGTGGTTGCACCATATGTTCCGTAGAAGCGCCAACATACACTGAATGAGGTGCTATAGATGAGACAGGACAATACATTGATAGGTCAGCACTCGTTAGTCACGCGCCCTTGAAGAAAACCGCCCCATGACACACACACGTGTGCAGCCTTGTGTTGCTGTGATGTTTTCATTCCTCTTATTACAAGCTGTCCTTGTAGTGCTTATAGCGCTAAAAGCGCTAAAATCATGTTTTGCTGCAACGATAAGAGGAGCCTTCTTAACTGTTCAGTTTTATAGCTTTTATTGTAGCTCTACTAAATCCCAGTGAGTTTCAGGGCGCTTTTAAAAAACGCGAGCTTGGAACACCAGAGAATAATTGCGTACAAAGATGGCGTAAGGAGAGAGTAGTGAACATACTGTGTATTTGCATCAGTATGTAGGTACTGCACATGACACATACAACATTAGTAAATGTTTTATTAGCGAGACTGGAAACCACATCGGTGTGTGAAAATACTGGCCTGTGTATCTAGTAAGTGTTCATCCATATTTGAACAAAACTCTCTCTCTCGCTGTCCGAATTGCGCAGACCATCTGGGCAGTTTGTCTTCCGGTGACAGGGGTGAGTTCTGACCTTTCTTAGCACAGGTCAAGAACTCTTATCGTTCGGAACATGGCCTGTAAATGCCCATCTGTTTCACATCGAGCTTTGTACAGTGCTCAGCCTTTTACTCAGCTGTCCCGTTTTTGCAGATAAGGGACCCAAGACGCAGGCGACTTGCCCAGGATCACACTGTTGTACATCAGATCTCCGATGCCACACTCAGCACCTGGGACACTCATAATACTGATACAATCTGATGCTGTCCCATGCCGGCTTCTCTTTGCTATTATTCTGTCCCCTGCCCTAAGATGGGCAGGGGATGCGTTGTTTGCGCACAGAAGACCCGCGCCGGCTGCTCTGCGGGCTGCCTTCTGCGGATGAGAGATAAACAGAGGTGAGCTCCCCCAAGACACGGGAGCTGGTGTGAGGGGCATCTCTGCCTCCCAGAGCATCTTCAGAGCCAGGAATCCCTTATCTGCCCTGCGCACAGGCCCCCGCCGTGCCAGCGCTTGGCTGCCAGAGATGCGGGCTCACTGCTTTGACTTGTCCGTCTTTACCGAGAGCAGCCAGGGGCAGCTACACGGAGCTGCTAATTAGGAGAGCCTCGAATACCACTGTGACCTTGGGCTGAGCAGTCCCCATCCCTGCGTTTTTCTACAGCGCCGCGAAGTCTCTGTTTGTGGAGCACTGTGATTAACAGCTGCTACACTTACGTAGCTAATTCCTGCGCATGCTTCGGTCTCTCTTTCCTGATAGCAGGTGTCAATTATAACCTCCTTCGATGGTACTCGTTTAATCGACCCTAGAAGGATGAAAGTTTGAGTGCATGCACTGGGACTCTGACCTGTGACCTTCAGTTACGCATAGATCTCCCCAAGAGATGCTTTATTTCGCTGAGGTATCTCACTGATTCCCTGCACGTGCTCTCCTTGTGCAGCTTCACTTGCACCATCGCGCCCAAGCTTCCTCTGTATGTCTTTAATCAGAGCTCATGTCTTGTGCACAAAGCCAAATAATGCGCTTGCAAGCAAAGCGGCGCCGGAGTCCAAGGAGGTGGTGGACGCTGTAAGAGAGTGAGCAGAGCAGGAGTGGAGCGCGCACACCTTACCCTTGGTGAGGCCCTGGCCTTGCCATCTCTCTCATCACCGCCATTTTGAAGATAGGGTTACAGTGGTATGGGAGCATGACGTGCATAGAAGGACACTTTGTTATGACTGACTTTTAGCCTCTAAGCGGCAGGAGGCCACGTGTGGATCAGTTCCACTTTACACAAATGTAACATAGCACAATACAACAAAAGACAGGAACACCACGAGCTACGTTGTGACACAATCCAACGTGTTTCCTCTCCAGTCCTGCACATCTGACCTGAGTGCGAAGTCTGAAATATGGAAACAATTATTGCGGACATGGCAGCCTGTTGACACGAGCTGTGCTAAAGAGTGACCACACGCAAGTAAAGAGGAACAAGCCAAGGGCACCGGAAGACACCACTGCCTTTCTCCGAGGCGAAGCAGAAATGCCTCGGAGAAACGCAGCGGCGGTTTCCGATTCGGGGGCATGTTTTTCTTTTTCTCTCCTCTTGCCATTGGCTGGAGGAGATAATAAGAAAAGTTGCAAAAAACACGCCCCTGAATCCGAAAAGGACGGGGCCAGTTCGGAGTGACGAACCTCTTCTCCAATGGCTGGCCAGCATTCAAGAGGCCAGCCAATGGAAAAGAGGGGCGGGTTCAAGCCCCTCTTCTCCAAAACATTAATCTCCGGACTTCCGGTTCTGCCTTCGGCAGACCGGATGGTCCCGAGACCTAAAAAAACGGCAATTAAGAACTACAAAGTCGTATTCAGAGTCTTCACTGAAGAATGAAACGAGTCTATTTGTGCTTGAATTTTTCCTTTTATTCTTTTCTTTCTTCTTAAGATAGATAGCCAATGCGCTTTGCCCAACACATGGGCATCTTCAGGGATGCAATCATATCAAAAATATGTATATATAAATAAGTTATCTAAAACATTAAAAACAAACATTTAACATTCCAAAGGGGCCAAACTCAACAACAGGCACATGGCATTAGACAAAGACAGTTGGGGCGAAAAACGCCATATCTACACATTTAAATCACAGACTAACATGTTCACCCACATTTATCCAATGAAAACACATAAAACCCAAACAGAAAAATCACTGTTCAGATTGAGTCCACTTATTTCTTTCCTCATTCTCAAATTTAAACTCCACCTTTAATGTTGTTTGTAAATATATTCAGCATATGCAAAATATTAGGATAACAAGGCTAATGCCCACTGTACTCTGTGGGATCAGCTAACTTGCCGAAGATGAATTCTGAATAGAGTTATATTCTTGAATATGAATATTTTCACATAGTTATAATTTATGTCCAGTATATTGTGTTCTTTTGTTCCTTTGTCTAAATAAAAAATACATTGATAAGGACCATATGAAGAAATCTCAATATTTGGACACTTTACAGTTACTGATATTCTTTATTTCCAGGGTCTCGGATTTAGGTATTCGGCTTACATTTATTTCTTCTTCAGTGGTGCAGGTTTTATATTTCGACACACACTGCATTAGGATCCACCCATTTGGGTGAGTGTTTCCTTAATGCACGACTTTGGTGAAACAGTGATTCTTGAGCGCGAAGGATATTACAGGTGCACTAGGGATTAAAATGTGGTCTTGAGGCGTGGTTTTCGAGTGACAATTTTGAAGCATTTTTTAAGTCTTTTAGTTTCCTTAAAATGGTCAAGATTACATCTAACTTTCTCTCGTGGGCCAAATTTACAGTGTGGTTTATGGCCGAGGGCCGCACCGGTGGGGGCGGGGTCAGAGGGGGCGGGGCTAGAGGGGGAAAAAAAAATCACTACTGTTTCAAAACATTACTAGACAATGCTGTATTTTCAAAGCAGATGTAACTACAAGGAGCACTTTGTTATAATAATGTTTTATTAACAGACAATAGCAATCTCAAGTGGGATTGCATGGCAATTACACGTGTTTATTTAAGGTTTAATATGAGTTATTGACATTAAAATACATTCACAAAGTGGGATATGTTTTCAATCACAGAAACGTTCCAAATACGCCTAAAAGTGGATTCACAAGCCATTGGTCTCCGTGGCATGCAGTTTCTGTCATCAGCACTTCTCATCCCTTTTTCCACAAGAGCAGTTCAAACGAATGGGAAAATAGCCTACTTTGCAAGTGTTTTCCACATAATTATGGCTCTTCCCATAATACATCATCTGCTGCTTAATCTGACAATTTTAACAAAAAATTGTTTGTAGCTCAACTTTGCCCTCTATGTCAGCTGACATCTCTGCTTAATGCAGGTGGAAATTATTTTGCCAAACTACTGCTGGCTCTGCTAAATTCCCCTTTAGAACAACTGGAGGCCAAGAAGCAGCATTGTTTATATCAGGTCATAAGAACTGGGCACACTAATTTAGCATTGACACTACTTCAATAATAGTGATAATAATAAACTACATGGCACAGCTTAAAATCATATTATTTAAAAACTAGGAAATCCGACACATCAGTGAAGGTTTCTTAAATTTAAAATATGAACTCATATGGCAGCTATGTGTAGGTGAGGGTATATTTCACTTAAAATAACAACCATCAGCACTGCCTTGCCAACTCGAGACCTACTGGGTTTGTCCTTGCTCTTTTACACTTGTAGACCATTTTCAAACATCGAAAATGGTGTTTTCCTTTTTTTCCCCAATAACGTGTCTATCAATAGTGTGCAATTTTGGTATTTTTTTCCCCTCCAGTTTCTAAACTGCTGCAAAGCCTAACGCCTCTCTGACTTCCATACACATTAGTAATACAACAATTGAATTAAAGACTTCCAAACCACACCCTGTCTGTGGATCTGCTAATTCACAAAGCATAAATGCGGCCATCAAATTACAGTATACTTGAATAAAAGATGTAAACAGATGTAAACAAGATAAATCACAGAATCATCTTCATTGCCTTTGAATAGGATGCATGTGCAAAGGGCTATATTTAAACATTGCTGCTTTTTGTTCCATGCAGTTATTATACAGTTCATTAAAAAGCTGCAGAGGGATAAACAAGGCAGACATCCAGAGAGGGGGGTGGGGGACATTGTGAGACAGGTGGAGAGAAAGAGGAAGAGAGATGAGGAGTCTTGAGCCAGAATGAATGTGCAGGGTGAAAGAGTCACTGGGAAAAGTAAGAAAGAGACAGATGGAAAAACAGATGAGAGATTCTTAAATTGCATCCTTAAATAGGATCCTGTGCTTACCTGGGGGTGTGAAGATCAACCTGCGGCCGGGCGATGGAAATCAAGCTGGTCGTGGAGATGGCGGCAGACGTGGTGATGGAGCTGCTGCCAAATCCAAGCGGCGAAGAAGGGGCTGTGGGCCAAGGTGAAGTGCAAGCTGCCCCGTCCTGAGGCAGTGAAGAGGCTCCCGGGCGAGCAGAGTCTATGGTTGTTGCCCCAAGAGAGATTCACAGAGTCGAGTGTATGGTTGCGTTGTAATGGGCAGGTCAGCCAATCTCACCTCCCATCACTTTTTAATATTGTAATCGTGGCATTTCAGCCAGGGCTTTGAGGAGGCCAAATATATATGGCCTGGGGACCGATTTGTAATTCAGACACCAATCTGAGACTTTCCTTAGCTACTGTAGATCCATGCTAGTCCATGGGGCAGTACTTCTTGCCAGGCACCATCGAGAAATGATCCACATGCCAGAGGAGCAAGCGTGCAGCCACTGGGAGAAGACGGGCACTGCTCGGGGGTGGCGAGGCAGCAAAGATGGCTCCTAATTGGTAACTGAATGGGGGTCAGCTGATGTGCACAACCAAGGTGGTCAACCAAAATGGACACCAAGGAAGTTAAACAACACTACTCTATGGAAAGGACCATTTCCAACTTCATGTACAGACCAGCCCGTGGTTATAAAAGAGGCCGGTTTCTGTGCAAGTGTTAACATTGCAATAGTAATGCTGCAAGTTTTATCACCAGAATGATTCACTCAGCCTCCCTAGGTGTAGGCAAAACTTTGCAGAATCATTTTCAACATACCAAGTCAGCGAATGGTTTGGTTTTTAAGTTGAATGGAGACAAAATAAAAATGTTTTTTTTTAAACAAATTGTCAACCAGAACACACTCAGCTTTGGGTGTCACGAGGTCAATGGAAAGTGCACAGTGGCACGCTTCTAGAACTGTAGCGTTTGTCCCCATTAGAAGTGCAAACATGGCTCCCACCAGCTCTATGTTCAGGTGCGGGATGTCTGATCGATTATTTAAAACTGCAGCTCATTATTAGGTTTTGCCTGCCCAACGCTTGCAAAATCTCTTGTGAAGAAAAAAAAAATCCTAAAAGAGCATTGCTTACCCCAAAAAAGGGGAATAATCACAAAAACTTGTCGAGGGAACAGGAAGCGTTAAAGCGAAAAATCCGCATCATGCAGTAACCCAGATGAGGTCACAAACCACCCACAGGCAGTGCCAGGAAAATGCCAGGGTGGAAGGAGGGCTTGCTTTAGCCAGGAAGCCACTACTAGCGTGGCACAGATTTGGAACAGGATTGATGTACCCTACCAGCCGGCGCTCCATTGATTATTCAGCATTTAAACCAGTGAGCCACGCAACAACTGCTTGTGTATGTCCAGCAGCTAGAGTGGTGTAGGATTATCCATACAGTGAATGACAGGCGGGCAGAAGAGAAGAGGCTGCGGCGGAGAGAGGACATCATCGGCACCACAGACACATGAAGCCTTCCAAAAGGCCTTTTAAAAGACAGCTGTGAAAGCGCTTACAGCTGACTTTTAAAGGGCCTGTGCTTCCCGCCGGTGCTGTCCGTGACGTCACAGAGGCGGGCACAATCAGAGGCCAGCAGTAAACAGAGAAGATGGCCGCAGGAGCATCCGTAATGAATAGTATTCATTACGGATGCTCCTGCGGCCATCTTTTGTGTTTACTCGTAGGAAATGCAAGGCAAGGTCCGCGGGCCACCGATAAAGGCTTGCCAGGCCGCTGGCGGCCCGCGGGCCGTACTATGAGTACCCGTGAAACGTGTATGTTTTTTATTTTATTAGCACGGAATACACGTTTTAAGATTTCAGTGTGACATGCTTATTTATCCAAAACATGACTATTGCTGTCTAATTAGCAATGGTAAGATCTTGTTTGCTTTTTGTCTTGACTAAGATTTTCTGATTCAGCACGCCAGTATATCACGTGCACACTGAGGACCCTTTACCCCGTTTTCTCTTTTTTGTGGTTTCCATTTTGAGCGCAGCATTGAACTATTGGTTTTGGGGTATGTGTGTCACCTATTTCTTTTGCATTTGTGTTAATGTCTTTTTTGTGTTCTATTTTCCCTCATTTCCTCTGCACTTTCTTATATACATTCTTTCTTACACTTTTTTCCTTTTCACCTACTTCCTTTTTAGGTCGAGCCTAGCGGCAGCGGGCATGCGTTGCTCGCTCTGCGAGGCTACTGTATTAGGGTATGCAATAGTAGCTCCGCCCATATTTGTCATTGGCTTAGTGTCATCGTCCTTCTAAAATGGTGGCTTCTGATTCATAAATAGGCTTGTTAGTTCCGCCTTGGTACCGCCTTGTCTCCATTTGTTACCGCCCACAAGACTGAACCTTTTACTTGGCTCATTACTCTGCCTGCTTTATCTAGGGGGTGAGCACTATTTTTGTTATTGGCACTGATGGGGGCAATGGCGGCTGCTTTTTTGGGTATTTGCATAATGAGCGCGGCCCGCTTTAGGGACACTGCTTTCATTTTAAATTTTAATTCTATTTAACTTTCATGTTGAGCGCTTTGTCTACTTCTGGGACACCGCACTCTGTTTAATTTTTTTTTTTTACTTTCATAGTATATTGCGCTCGTTTTTTTTTTTTTTACTTTAAAACTGAGCGCGGCGCAGCTTTAAGGACACCGCGCTTGGTTTCTTTCTTTTTTTTTAACTTTAAAACTGAGCGTGGCACCGCTTTAAGGACACAGAGTTCGGATTCTTTATTTATTTGTTTACTTTAACACTGAGCGCAGTGCCAGCTTCAACGACACCGCTCTCAGTGTTAAAGTTAGAAGAAAAAGAAACCGAGCGCTCAGTTTTATACTTAAACAACTATTTGCAATGCAATAGGTCTCGCATTTACACAAGTTTAAGCTATTGGCATTGTAAATGACAATGCCTTACAGTAGGCATTCTCATTTACAATGCCAATGGCTTAAACTCGTGTAAATGCGAGACCTGTGGACTCACCCTGCTTTCTATGCTTCTCCAGCGCCAAGACACCTCGGCAATCGAGCGCTATATAAAACCCCTACTTACTTACCTATTGCACTGCAAATGCTTGTTTTCTTGGGGGCTCGTGGGTTTTTCAGGCCTGTTGTAGTAAAAAAAAAAAAAAAAAAAACTAAAAAAAAAAAAACGCTCTTTTCTCTGTGTCTGCTATTCAACATCAAATTATTTTTTGCAATAAGGAGTTTAAATTTAAGAACGAGGAAAGAAATAAGTGGACTCAATCTGAACGGTGATTTTTCTGTTTGGGTTTTATGTGTTTTCATTGTATAAATGTGGGTGAACATGTTAGTCTGTGATTTAAATGTGTAGATATGGCGTTTTTCGCCCCAACTGTCTTTGTCTAATGCCATGTGCCTGTTACGTGAACATGGATACACTGAATGTGTCCATGACTACGAGGCCATTTCTTCTCTCTATGTATATGGACTCGGTGTTGAGTTTGGCTGTTTTGAAATGCTAAATGTGTGCTTTTAATGTCTTTATACATGTTTTTGATGACTTATTTATATATATTACGTTATTTATATGATTGCAGCTCTGAAGAAGCCTGTGTGTTAGGCAGAAAGTGTTGGCTGCGGGTAACTCTGTCTTGAGAAGAAAGAAAATAATTTTTTTTTAAAAAATCAAGCACAAATCGACTTGTTTCATACTTCAGTGAAGACTCGGAACACGACTTTGCAGTTCTTAATTGCCGCTCATTTTTATGACTTAATAGGTCTAATATGCGACCAATTAGCAGCTTGGCATTTGAAGTGGCCAGTGTGATTATCTTACAGGTGCAGTGACTCAGCATTTCCGCAGACCTAATGCGGGTCCTTTGGCAGTCGCGGTCGGAAGTGGCCTCGGCGGGTCTTGTAACGAGAAGATTGCAACATCTCTCGTGTGTTGGAAACTCCCTTCTAAGGGAGGGGCTCTGAAAATAAAAGCAGCATGTGGGGTAACTGGAGTTTATGGAAATAACTATGGCAACAATGTCAGATCTGCCACAGCCACTCTGCTGCCAGTGGGTGCCTCTTTCTGCCCCACTTACCCACCTGGGCCCTCAGAATGCCCCCGCCGTTCTAGAACCCCCTCGCAGCGACAGCATGAGGATGGTGTTAACAGGATGTAGCACACCTCACAAAGAAAAAAAAAAATATAGAGAATAAACTGCGCACACAAACACACAGCAGCCAAAAAAGAGGATCATAAGGCAAGAATAAAAAAAGCGGCTAAAAATTAAGCTTAAATAAAATACATAAAACTGGCCTAGGAACCGGGCCACTGGAATTATGCATTTGTGCAACCGTGTCATTTTTTACATAATTATAAATTTGCCGCATTTGCCAAATAATCCACCATCTGCTGCAGATTTTAACACACAAAAATGTTTAAAAGTTGATAAAAGCGCAGTGACACGTGTTTCCGCGAAGTGGAAGGCGCTTTGCAAAGCTTGGCTGGTAGTCACCCTTCTGTTGTTTATTGTTATATTCGAGTGTTAAACGGGCGCAAATGAGGTGCAACCGAAGCCCGAAGAGTGTTAACAAGTGTAAAAATGACAAAATAATAATATTATATAATAATAAAATGTGCAGCATTTCTTGTAGATATCACTCAGCCACTTTTAGGAGGCGTTCCTGCGCCGGAACGCCCCCCCCAGTGCCGGAACACCTACATGTGGCGCAGGGCTTTACAACGTGACGCATCTCCCAGATGCGTCATGTTGTAAATACCCCGCACCATGGCGCTGGCTTTACGCCGCCGCTGCGTCACAAAAGTGACGCAACGGCAGCGTAAAAGAGGCGCAAGGGGCTTGTAAATCTGCCCCTATATATTTATTTACTATCTCAGAGATGTGAGCACACCGCAAGTTTCAACTATTTATGTAATATCTCAGGGTTGTGGGCACAGCTAGTACCAACTATGTATTTATTTACTATCTCAGGGATGTGGGCACCGCGAGTATCAACTATGTATTTAATATTGCAGGGTTGTGGGCACCGCGAGTACCAACTATTTATTTATTTACTATCTCAGGGATGTGGGCACCGCGAGTATCAACTGTTTATGTAATATCTCAGGGTTGTGGGCACAGCGAGTACCAACTATTTATATTTAATATCCCCGGGTTTTGGGTACAGTGAGTACCAACTATGTATTTATTTACTATCTCAGGGATGTGAGCACCGTGAGTTTCAACTATTTATGTAATATCTCAGGGTTGTGGGCACAGCTAGTACCAACTATGTATTTATTTACTATCTCAGGGATGTGGGCACCGCGAGTATGAACTATGTATTTAATATCGCAGGGTTGTGGGCACCGCGAGTATCAGCTATGTATTTAATATTGCAGGGTTGTGGGCACCGCGAGTACCAACTATTTATTTAGTTACTATCTCAGGGATGTCGGCACCGCGAGTATCAACTATTTATGTAATATCTCAGGGTTGTGGGCACAGCGAGTACCAAGAATTTATTTTTAAATGTACTTCAATATTATATTCCACCAGCAGCCAAATTACAGAACAGTGTTAAAAATATTATCAACCCTTTATTAAATACAAGAGGTGCAGTTTTTGACACTAATACAATCTCTAAAACAGCGTCTTAATAAACATCTTTCAATTCTTAATTCCCCTAGAGTTTATTCGATAATGCCTCCTTCTTAGTCCTTCTTCAGTTTCTAACATCAAGCCTCTCAGATAACTAGCATTGGAATCCTGAAGGGAGCAGCAGTTTCCGTACCGGGAAGCCATTGTTTGCCCTTGTGGAAGTTTCAGATGTTGTTCTTTCAATTTGTGGCTACTTGAACCCACATCCCTCAATCCACAAAGACACTTTAAAAGACCAGTATCACAGTTACCAAATCCCTGATTTCCCATGCCTTTACCTTATTATGAAATAACAAATGTATTGCCTGATTAATTAAAATTATCACAAAGAGATACATTACAAAACATTTCCCATGATTAAACATAAAGGGGTCGATTACAATGCCGTTCGGAAGGGCTCCAAATCGGATTCGGGTTTGCCAAATCCGATACGGAACCTTTGTTTCTGATTGAATCGTACACAGTTCCCAAAGACCGATTACAATGCCCGTAAACCATTAGGGCTGTCCGAATCAGTTCCAAAAGGCATTCGGATAGGTCACGTCTTTCGGACCCGAATCGTGTAGTCTATGGACTCGGTTTCCAAGCGAGCGATTAGGATGACAGATTCGGACAGCCATTCCAATTCGGTTTCTCTGTAACGAATCAGCTGCCAGAATCTGTCTTTAGTGGCCCATAGCAGGCCCCCGTTGACCAGGGGTCCTCCAACTCGGGCTATGGCGGTACCCAAGGGACCCTCCTTTCCAACAATGCACAGTGTGGCAGGCACCATGGGGTGCCTGTCGCAGGGTGCACGATATTCCCCAGCCACCCCTTACTTCAATGGGAGCCTGTGTTCTCGTTTGGAACACAGGCTCCCATTGAAGTCAATGGGAATCTGACTGAATGGCATCCGGAAGCATCCGGATACATCCAAATCGCTCGGTCCGACTTAACCAATCTGAGTCGTCCGGGAAGCGTTCCTTGACTGATTCGGTAGGAATGCTTTCTGGACAAGATCGTAATCAGCCACATAATGTTCCTGTATGAACCATACATCGTTGTGGGATTACTAGACTATTCGATTTAGAGCAAAAACACATAAAATCCATCAAGGTAAAAAATAAAGCTACATTTGCTCGAGCCATTTAAAAAAAACGTACAGGTTGCATCAAAGTGGCAAGTGCTTATAGACAGTATATGCGTAAATGGTCATCAAAGTTAGCGATGCATCAATGTGAAATTATTCAACAGTACAATTAATACCTATACATATAGATTTCATCACAATAAAAATAAAGCTGCATTTATAGGTGTCCACAAAGAGCTACACAAAGTGCCAGGTGCTTGTAAACATTATATACATAAAAATCATAAATTGTAAAAAAAAATCTTACGTCAAAGTCATACATAGAAATTTATCAGAGTTAAACAATTCATCAAGGTGCCATATGGAAATCATTCGTCAAGTCTGTTAGAGCCAATTCATGCATAATTCGTCAAGATACAAATAAAGCTGCAGTTGTTCTAGCCCAATATCTTGTTGTAAACATTATGTACAGTGAAGAAGAAGAAGCAAACGGCTGGTGCTTATGGTAAGATACTAACATTCTTCCTGCCATGGTCAAAAACTGGCAAGTCAATGTAATTGAAGCACCTGATAAGCATAATATGAGGGCCTGGGGGACTGATCTCACCCCAGCATCGAGTAATGATGTTCACATGCTTTAACAGTATGCGATGTCCAGTGAGCAGGTTTTGGCAGATGCGTACAATATGTAATAAAGTTTCTTGCGGAAGCCCACACAGTCTACAGTCTCTAGATGCCCACTGCTGAATCCATTTTGGAGTACCATTCTTAGTGGAATATCTGCCCAATCGCAATTTCAGAAATTTAATCACTCATACGTGATGGAAAATTGGAGGTTATATAAGGCTGAATTTCCAGTCTTTGGTGAGAATCACTATCCAGGCATGCTTTTTTTGCAGCTAATGCCTCCTTATCAGCAGTGAACGAATTCACTTTTATCCTTCTGTTTAGGAACTGTTTAAAACTGGGCTTATTCACATCCGGGAACCCCGACTGTAGATCGAAACTTTGGAAGAACTCTGACAGGTTATATCTCCAGGCCCCAGCGTATTCAGAATGATTAATTTTGTACCAGCAATTATTTGTTAAAGAATCAACTTCTGATAAAAACGAAGAATGCCTACATTTCAAGAACCACCCCCGGCTCACTATAATTTGTCTTCGGAGTCCAAATTCTAGACGTATTTCAGCTTGTCCAATAGCTTTTGGAATTTTAAAAACAGACTTGCAGGCCTTCATGCAATAGGTCCAATAGTTTGACATTCTTTTCCTTAATGATAATAGAGCCATAGGAAATAGTCAGGAGCAACTTGGCTCCGATAACTTTGAGAAGATGTTCGTACGACTGGAATTTTAGAGAATCTCGTGATGACTTAAAAGCGAATATTAGAGATTACGTTTTCACTCTCCGTACGATAAAATGGATTTTAAACAAGACTGTATTATCAAATAGGATGCCTAAATATTTATATGACTTAATTGGCCTTCCTCTAGCTTGCCAGGTATGAGATTTAGTAGTCGATTAACCTATTGCCATTTCCTTAGTTATTATATATTCAGTTCCAAACGATTTGCTGTAATTTAATAATCAAAAGCAGCGATTAGCCGCTTTAATCCTACAGGGATTTGGCTAAATTAGATCATATCGTTGGCATACTGAAGATATTTTAAATGGGAATTGGCAAGTTTAGGAGGGTGAGCATTAATGGCTTCTAGATGCCGATACAAATCTGACATACAAAGATTAAAAAGACACAGGGCCAATACACCACCTTGTTTAAGGCCATTACAAGTTTTAATTCTCCGAGACGGACTGGAGCCGTCCCCCAATTTAACTTGTACCCATGTATTTGATTACAACAGTGTGACGGCATCCAAAAGCTTTTGGGGAATCTCCCAGTGTAGCTTATGGAACAGAATCAAATGCAGATTTTAAATCTATAAAACAGATATATACATTTTAGTTTTTTTACAACGGTTCACTCTGCCAACAGGGTGAAGGTCAGTAAATTAGTGATAGCGAATTAGCCTTTTTGAAAACCCGATTGCTTAATTGGAATTAGCCCCTGTGCTGTTGCCCATTCTTTCAAGTCGACCAGTAAGCAGGAAGCAAAAACCATTAAGCACTATAAAAATGCAATTATAATACATTACATACGTAGATGTACGATCCATGTGCATCACCTTCTCATGAGCTTATTTCTGAGATTTTGCATTTGGCTCATAAGAATTTACAGAAGTTTATATTGTACGCTTTCACTGTGAGTCACCGTCGTCCATAGCTGGCTATACTTTGAGATATGGAGTGACCTTGCGGATAGCGGTGTAGACTTAGATAAAACTTTCCCTAAATAGAGATTCAGGAGCAGAAAATGGTGGCACTGCACACTAGATAACAGGGCTCTCGCACCTGCCACTCAGGGCTTTGAGTCTGGTTTATGGTTCCATTAAAAGTTACAAAAACAGGCTCAGGGTAGGTGACCGCAGTGAGCCAGCGAGTCATTCACTCTGTGCAGTGTTAGGAGGAGGTGTCGTATGATTACCACCCAATATTCACCAAGCAATGCTCGAATTCAGTGCCCCGGATCAGAAAACATAAAAAAATATGCAACAAAAGTATTTATCACCATATCAAAGACTTCAACCCCATCCACACCCACCACCTTAAATCAGCGGAGAGACTTTTAGGTGCAGGACAACGTACAAAGTATGGTAAGTAAATGTCAAATCTTTCCGATGAACCATATGTACCCATTCATGTCCGTTCTGGGGTCAACTAATAACATGATGTACCACTGCCCGTGTGAGCGCCTGCATCATCGAAACGCAGTATTCCAGCAGAGCTCCAGATTCTCAGGTACGGCATGCCTGCACCCTGTGCAAGGGTCCCACAGTGCAAGTACTCAGCATAGCGGGACTGGTTAGTTATTATTTTACCAAGGCTAATAACTTTGGCGCCGTTTGACGAATCTTCATGAAAAATGTTACAAAATGTTCATCCAGATGAGCTATGTACAGGAACAGTTTGGGGAGATTCGTCAAGCGGGGGGGTCGAGGAAAAACTGAGGTCTCAAAATGCTTTACCCACCATCATGGGCGTCCGCAGGGGGGGGCAAAGGGGGCACTTGCCCCCCCCTGGATCGCTGGTGCAGGCCCAGACAGGGCCGGCGCTAGGCATGGGCAGTGTGGGCAGCTGGACCTCGCGGCTGTCTAACTAGAATGGGCCCCCCACGAGTCCATCATGCTTTTGAAATGGTGCCATTGTAGTTACAGGTGGGCAACCCCCTCCCTTTGTTTCGCAGATTTGGTGAACTGTGAAAGACACAAGGCGGGGTGGGGGGGGGGTGAGGGGGGAGCCCTCTCCTGGGCCCGGCTGCCATGGGCTGAAATGGCAACATGACACCGCATCCCTTTGAGGTGCTGCAGACTGGGCAGGGCAGGGTTTGTGGCCGTGATTAGCTTTCCCTTTATCTCTTTCTTTTAGCTTAATCGCTGCATCTGCATGATAACAGCATTAGGCAGACACTTCTTGAACTGGGGTGAGGTGTGAAGTGAGCCCTGCCCCTGCATGAATGAAACGCAGAGCATCCTGCAGGGCTCACAACAAAAAAACAGAGCAACCTCACATCACAATGGGCGCTGCTCACTTCCAAAGAAGGGAAAGGGAGAAGAGCAGAAAACGGAGAGAGAGAGGTGGTTATAGATTTTTTTTAAATGTATTTAATACTTGTGCTCAATCATGTCGGAGGACGGTGATGAAGTAAAAAGTTTGCCCCCCCCTGGAAACATTTCTGCGGACGCCCATGCCCACCATGCAATTTCCATAGGGAAGTTTAGGCAATGAAATGCATGGTGGGGTAAAGTTATAGGTCGCTGAAATATAACTGGCGAATTTCATCATTTTTTAAAGTTCAAATGCCACATGGACTGCCATTCTTACCTAACTATAATGTCCTTTTAACCTTTGCTTTTTTCTTTGCATTTCTATTTTTGTTTTTAACGTAAGTTAAGGTCTTTTCTGTATACCGGACTATAACGTTACTTAAACTACACAAACATTAGAAATTTGTAGTTATAACTTAAATTTAGAATTTTAGCACCAACTTCAAATTAGTATAACTTTATTTGTTCTTCCTATACAAACCAAAACGTAAACTTTACAAACAATAGAAATTCTAAAGTTATAATTTACACATCACCGTCTAATTACTATAACTTTATTTTTTCTATGCAAACCAATCTTAACTACACAAACGTTAGAGATTCTAAGGTTATAGTTATACCTTTAATTTATAATTTGCGCACCATCTTCAAATTACTATAACTCTCACCTCTGGGATGCGCTGCTTATTCCCTTTCATATTCCATCGGTTATACCATGTGACATTTTAACATTCATAGCAACACTGATGACATCTCAAATGACATCATTTGTGAGAACAGCGTGTATGGTAGAGTGGCGGGTTAGAGTTAATGTAGTGTGGAGAGAAAGTCAACAACACAGTGTACGGAGGCGCGTGAGTTATAGTAATTTGAAAGCGATGCGTAAATTATAAACACCAACCTAAGCATCAGCTCCTATTGCAGTTAAGGGGAGTTTTAAATCGTCCGTGTTCCCACACAATTAATAGATTCCTTTAATAATGGGCTCTCGTTCAGTTAAAGTCATACTTTTTGCCACATAGCTTTCCTCACACTTACTCCAACCCTGTACTCCTGGTTGTGCGAATATTGGAACAAGCTTATGGGGGAAGTCCTATGTTGCAGGAAACCAAAATCACTAATAAAGATGCAGTCTCTAAGAGATGGCTGGGTAGATGACATAGCCCGCTAAAGAAAAACGGGTCATCAATCTCATTTCTAAAATATCTGGCTTATCACTCATGTCATCTGAACACGACAACAAAGATTGCTGACCCTTAACTGAATAACAACCAAGATCGCTGACCCTTAACTAGAGTAACGCATGGCGAAAACGATCTCTATGTTGTAAATCTATATGTTCTCAACGCAGACACCCCACAATTCTGGATATCTCTAAATTCAATCTAGCTTCTATTCCTCAAAGATGAGGGCTTGGCCTCCTTGATCGATAACCTGTCTCCTAATGAGGTTTCCTTCTCGGACAGAGAAACTCTCAATAGACCCAATATGAGAGGGGAGATTTCCACAGCAGTTAGACCCATCCTGACTGAAAAGGCGCCTGGACCAGATGGCTTACCCATGGTCTTCTACAAAACTATGCTTGAGACACTCTTATCCCCACTTGAAGCCGCTCTGAGCTATTTTGCACTAAATGGTAAAGTCTCTGGTTCGGCTGCAGAGGCTACCATAGGAGGGCAAGAATCACACAGATGTAAAAAAAAAAAAAATAAAACCACCCAATTTCTTTAATTAACTTGGGAGCTAAAAAATATGCAAAAATCACAGTTAAATGCCTGGAGCTGATTACTGTTAGATTGGTTCATAAATTCCCAAACAGGCTTACTAGAAGACGACTTGCTAGCGATAGTACACACGCCGTCTGCTACGTTATTGAAAAGGCCCAAACCATCACCACACCCGCCATCGCCCTTGACGCCGAGAAGGCCTTTGATAAAGTATCTTGTCCTCATTTAGAAGCGGTTCTTCAATCCTACCATCTAGATTCCTTTTTCATAACATAGTTATGGCTCTGTAAGACACCCCACTAGCCAGAATTAAAATCAATGGCTCACTCTCGGATCTCTTCCCGCTCCACCAGGGAACCCGATAAGGTTGCCACTTTCTCCTTTACTGTTCCTGTTGGCCAATGATCTTTTAGTGACACTTCTCAACAATTCTACCGACATAAAAGTTATTAAGTTTAGCTCAGCTACCCTAAAAACAACTGCCTTTGCCGAAAACATACCGATTCTCTCAGAAAACGTCGAGGTTGCAACTTGCAACCCCTGTCATTTCAAATATTATAAAGGAGTTCAATATCCCCACTTGTATTTAGTGGGGTTTATTTCTCCGGTTTATACAAAATCTCATTAAGCGTTGAAATAAAAAAAGGGGTGTTAATACAGGTTGTTCACCAAATCCTTGCCATCTCCGCAGTGCCCACAGAGAAATAGTCAGGTGTGCCATTTGCCAGTGTTATTCCACGTGTGTGAAGGGCATAAGCAATGGTCGTAATTCTGACAAGGAGGAAGTCACCGAAAATGTAGTGCTTAGAGGCGAGTGTGTGATGACGTGTGGTGTGAAGGGATACACGGGTGCGAAGCGAGACACTCTGAAGGTATGCCTAACACAGACCCCAGTAATGCTTAATTCACACTCTCACAATTTCAGAATGAAGACATTTTCAATATTATTTACAACAAAAACATTGTTACTCTTGTACCTTATACAGCTAATAACCATTGACAAAGACAATAATCCTAGTTTGTTTTAGGTGTATATCACTTATTGTGTTATTTCTGGATGCAATAACAAAGCACAGAGAAGCCAGTGAGCAGCAGATTATAGGAAGCATAGATTTTTAGTTAACTATTTGAACCACGATCTGAATTGCACAGGCCACGCCCCTTTAGCCCCTCCCCCTATCCTCACAGTTTTTTCATCGCACTTAAAGCCCTGGCTGTAGCACTCTGCTTCTCAACTTTGGGCTCCCTCTAGTTCCCAGGTAGGCAACCAGCCCTGGCACGTTTCCCAGGTCCATGCGCGATGTGCTGCTCCAGTCCAGATTTTTCTTTGAATTCTGGGACTTGTATTATTGTTTGTTCCATTATAAAACAAGACTACAAGTCCCAGAATTCACAGAAACAAAACAGTACTGGCACAGCACTTCACCCATAGGCGTACCTTCGGTTACTTTCATGTTTCTCGTGTGGTGTCTTCATGTATTACATCATGCACTGACACTTCTTAACATTACAACCTTTAGTAACATGGAGGCCTCGCCATGCCAAGATGGCTAGCCTGTTAACAAAAAGCCTGGAGGCCCCTCTGTTCTTCTTTCCTTCGTCACTCCTAAAAACGGGGAGACCAGGGGCCGGCAGCGCCAGGGGTGGCGAAGAGTGTGCCAGGGGAAGCGAAAGATCGGATGTGCCATAGGTAGCAGAGGGTATGCCAGGGGGAGCAGGGTATGCCAGGGGGAGCAGGGGGTGTAGCAGGGGGTGTGCCAGGGCCTCAGGGTAGCAGGGGGTGTGCCAGGGGAAGCAGCTGCTACTTCTAGCAGCGCCTTGAGGCTTCCGTGCTCGCACAGGCCTGCAGTCCTTGCCAGACAGACCGTACCTGTTTGAGGGTGAGCGCCGCAGGGGGGAGCCTCGACGTCACCATGCTGCAGGGCGATCACCCGCTGCGTCCTGCGCTCCTCTTCCCGTGCACCCCGACTCCTGCTGCAGAGCGCCGCGCTTACGCCTTCCTGTGCTGTAGGCGCACTCCTGTGAGCATGGACGGGGCAGCAGCGCCCCCTGCGTTCACAGCGCCTACTGCAGGACTCAGAGATTTGACGTCACTAGCAGGAGGGCATACATGCTTCACGGTTATGCAGACTTTTAATGTGCACGATTGCAACATCTTCTAAGGTGGAAATACCCGCCGCGCTCACGCCACCTCGAGGTTTGTAGCGCTTCCGTTCTGAAGACAGGCGGGGCGCTATGCGCCTGCTGATCACCACCAACAACAACTACATTTAAAGGCGCTGTTGGAACGCTAGCACACTCTTTTCCCTCGTCGGACTTACCCTGCACTGGGAGTTACTTTTTTGATGATGAAAACATCGATGTTGGTGTTTATCAGTGTTTTTACTCACATTTTTACATCAACATGTTGGTGTGTTTTCCCTTTGCCTCTCCTTTTACTCTCTAGGCTGCACTGTGCTCCTCGGTATAGCGGATCTAAAGAAAACATATAGGGACATATTATCAAGGACGGCGTTAAAATTATCGCCGCTTTAGCGGCAGGAAACTGCCGCTAAAGCGGCGATAATGGGCTTGATAATATGCCGCATTTCAGATTCTGGGCGCCATCCCTGAGAAGGTTCGGTTATATGTTTTCTTCTTGTTGAATCTTTGCGGTTTCAGTAGTGGGTTTTCCGCACTTCTTGAAGATCTGATCCCACCAGAGATCGTCAGTTTCTGTGCCAGATAGCCGGGTGTATTGTGATGCATGGCTTTGTGCGTCATACACGCTATTTTCAAATGAATTCTGGCTTCAAGAGGTAGCCAGTTCAAGGATTGTAGATCCGGGGAGATGTGAGAACTCCTTTTAGAACCAGTGATGAGTCTCGCTGCAGCAATGATTGAAGCTCTTAACGGTGCCGTTGAGGCTTTGGGTAGGCCACAAAGAGAGACACTTCCGTACTCCACTCTAGGTATAACTAGAGCTTGTACTGCCTGCTTGAAGTCATTGAATGGTAGGAAGGGTTTCAGCTTCCTCAGTGTGTTTATCTGGAAGTTTGCTCCCTTTGTAGCATTGCTGAAGTGTTTTTGCATGTTGAGGTTACTATCGAGAGTTATTCCTAGTGATTTCGCTGAGTCCATGATTGTAGGTTGAACGTTGAATGCCGTAAGATGTTTAATCCAGTCTTGCATTATGGGGACTTGGGCGGGTGCAGCTATTAGAAGGAATTCGGTTTTTAGGGCATTCAATTTGAGATGGTTTTCTGCCAGCCAAGTCTGGGTATTCCTAAGCGTTGTATTAAGCAATTTGATGTCTTCCAAGGTGTGGATCTTAAGGTATAGTTTTGTGTATCGTCGGCGTACATGTGATATTGCACATTAGACGCGTGTAGAATTTCGGTGAGTGTTTCCATGAAAAGATTAAACAATGTCGGGGACAGTGAGGACCCTTGCGGGACTCCCAAAGTTACTGGGACGGGTTTGGACAGGGCGGTATTGACCTTGAATTGTTGTGTCCGATTTTGGAGAAATGAGGTGAACCAGTTTAGCACTGCCCCTGATAGTCCCATTCTATGTTTCAAGAGATCTATCAGGTTCTCATGTTTGACCGTATCAAAGGCTGAGGAGAGGTCTAGCAGGATGAGTAAGCAGGATCCACTCTGATCAAGGATTTGCAGCGCGTTGTCAATTATAGGTGTCATGTCTGATTCAGTGCTATGACCTGCTCGAAAGCCTGATTGGTGTTTGTTAAGGAGGTCAAAGCAATCAATATGCCTTGTCAGTTGCCTTGCCCATGCACAATATGCCTTGCCCATGGACTCATCACCAGCAGACTGGACTAATGAAACGCATACTACGCCGACATTTACAAGTCCCTACTCCGCAAACGCCAGACATTACAGAACACCGCCGCCAGACTCATCCTCTGCAGTCCCCGGCAAGAACATATCAGCTAACGTCTATGTAGACTCCACTGGCTCCCCGTAGAGAAAGGAGTCTCCTTCAAAATCATCACTCACGCCGACAAAGGCCTACACAACAATGGACCCAAATACCTCAATGACAGAATCAACTTCCACGTACCCAAAAGAGACATTCGATCTTCCAAACTCGCACTGGCTGAAACCCCGCGCATCCACAGAGCCAGAGCAGGTGGCAGATCCTTCTCCCACATTGCATCCAAGACCTGGAACAAGCTGCCGGCAGACATCAGACACGCCTCCTCCCAGAACACCTTTAGGAAGACCCTCAAGACCTGGCTCTTCCCCTAACAGTTCTGCGCCCCCCCCCCCTCAGCGCCTTGATACCCTCTCGGGTGAGTAGCGCAATTACAATTCCCCTGATTGATTCATTGATTGAGTTATCATCATGTGATGATTGTTCCTCTTCTGCACTGCTTGAGGCGGTGGGGCAACGCTTTTCCACCATAGTGGAAGAGCCACTGATAGAGATCAGGGTGTATATAATATCCCTACTTCCACGGATAGAGTAATCTCACAGTTACACGCACATACATTCTTCATACACTAGGGCCCATTTCACTAACATACGCTCAAATACTCTACCAGCAATAACCTGTGGAAAGAAAAACTCCTAAACACCCTGCATCTATATCGAGGTCGATCAGATCTGGTTATTGAGACTGCCCTTAAACATAATCTAAACAATCTATACAATAATAATCAAAATATAATACTCAATGATTGACAAGAAATAATAACCAACACCATATTCAAAATTATATTGCTTTATCTAAAATTAGTCAAAGAAAATCAATCAGAATAAATCATTTTTCTCATAGTTACCTATTCTAGCTAAATGTCAGAACGGGTCAGGACCAGTCTCTCTGTAAAGTCTCTCAAGACGAAGTCCTCTCAGCAACGATCCTCACCAACGCAAATTCGGAACGCGGCAAAAGGCAAATGGCAAGTGGCAAAAACCCTCCCTAGGCTAACAATTCTTATAGTGAATTAAACAAAGGAAAGACACAATTTGTATTGACTTTTTCCGTCGAACCTCTGAGCAAAGCGAGAAGGAAAGGATGTAGCATCGCTACATTTGAAAATCTCCGCTCAGGAAAAATCACAAAATAAACATAACGGAACAGGAACCAAAAAATACATTTGTATCTTGTAGTTTCCCAATCAAACGAAGGAAAAATAAAAGCGGGTGGGCTATATTTAACGAGGTCCAGTATACAAGCCCTGAAGTAGTTATACGAGAAGGGTATACAGTTCCTCTAGTTGTACAAGAGTGTGAAGAGTACACTCATCCTTGGGATCAAGACAAAGTGGGGAGCAATGTCTAGTTGGCCTGAGAGTGTACTAGCATGTGTAGGATGGGGGAACCCACATTGGTGGAACTAAAACCCTCACACACCCAGCAAGCTAGGTGTCATGCTTCATCATCTGGGTTTTGCTCCTCGTCGGGTCGGCGCTGCAATTCCCGACGGGCACCCAAAGATGGGGCTTTTTAGCGGAGATCTTTTGTTCCTTGCCGAAGGTGAGTGCAAGTGAGGGCCCATCTTTGGAGTTTCTCTCTTGAAACGCATTAGTAAATTAATATGTTCTACATCTCTTATTTTATCTATATGAAAAATCTTTGGAAAGACCAGGCCCACATAACACGTGCCATACCAATGGTCAGGCAACTTGTAATAAGCCTTATTCCCACAAACATAATACACTCCTGGGAAAACTGTATCTTCTCCACCTCTGAAACCCCAACCTGTTGCAATGAAGTATGTATCATGGCACTCACTAGTCCCAACAAAATATGTATCATATTGGGATTTCCTCCTTGTAATGCATAGCTTACCCTTCTGTGGTGCATCTAGAGCTAAAGTTGGACTAGCCCCATTTCTCAATTCTTTTCCCATTTCAATGTCCCAAATTGTCTCACTCACTTCATATTTCCCTGCTTTCTCATGCATGTTCAATCTCCTTTCCTCTACCATATCCAGGAAAGCTTTCTCCTCTTCTTTCAGACTGCAAGTTAAATTATTCTTAAAAATGTAATCTAATGTTAATCCTTTCTCTTCAATAAAAATCTCACCAAAAGTGTTAGCTTCTTTAGCTGGATTCAGCTCTTTGTTCATTGGCAAATGCCCAAAAATACTATCTCTATTAGACATCTTATAATCTATCTTCCCTAACAAATAAAAAACACTACTTAATATACTACATGAAATACCATATGTAGCTGGCAAATGATGATAAGTAACACCCTCTGAAACGGATGCAGGTAATTGCATACAAACGTAGCAATCCCTAACTTCCATTGTTTTCACATATTCGTATAGCAATTTCGAAAAAACATTACTAGAAAAATTATTAATTGACCTATCTTTGTGTATGTAAGTATTACTAATTCTAGTCGGAACTACTTTTTGCAAATTCTTCTCTATATTTGTCATATTTTCTGTATGCATCTCAAATGTAACTTTAAAAGTAACTAATAAAACTAAAACTCCCCATAGTAGCATTAATAATCCAGTACAGCAGCAGCACATTCTACACCATCTTTTAAAGAAGGCACATCTACTTTGATTATCCTCTATGTTAGCCATTTTACTACTTTGACCTTGTCTTTTGACTTAGCCTCTACTACTCCACTACTGTAATTTCCCAACTTTGGATTACTTCAGACAACTGAATTTCAGACTTTCTCCTTTCACTTTTTCTCCAAGTGATTTCTCAGTTCATTCAATTTGGATATTCATCAGTTTTCACTCCTTCTTCTTCAGTAACATCAAATTGTATCAGATCATCAACAACATCTTGTGCATCATCTGACTCTTCTCCAATGTCAGTCAGGATAACTTTTAAGATTCCTTCTTTTTCCTCAACCACTTTTCTCAAGATCCCCTCCGGATTATCTCGAGTCACTGTTTCTTCTTCTCCTTCTTCAGACAGTGCCACATAAGACCATTCCGGTGATCTGTACTTTTGGTTGGGTCTTCTTATTCTTTTTATTTCCTCAGGTTCTCTTGATTCTTCTTGCTCCTTTCTTTTTACTTCATTTTGACTCGATACTTCATTCACTTGTTCAGCTTTTGATGTATTTGTTCTTATTACTCTGTATCTCAATCTCTTTACTCTGTTGTTAGGCCAACGATCTCCTTTTATCACCTTTTTCGGCCTAATTTCTTTATTATTTCTTTCTCCAATCCAAGTTCTCTTTCTCAGAACTCGACCTTCTGTTTGTTCATTCTCACTCTCATCCAATTCTGTTTCAAGTGCCTTCTGTTTTCTTTTTCTAGCAGTTTTCTTTTCCTCCACAGTTTCTTTCACCACTGTTTGAGACTTCCCTACTCCTGTCCCTCCTCGGGTCTCCGACACGCAATCTTCTTGCTGTCTACTTGTCCCTTCACCTAGCTTGTCAAGAATGTTCCCTACACCTCCTCGGGGGTCTTCCGCAATCTGTCCCTCTCTATCTTCTTCTGACCCTGCTTCTTCAAGTATAATCTCAAGTGGTTCTTCAGTCTCCTCCTCTTCTGATTCAGGAGTAATCTCTGTGGAATTGCTCTTTTCTTTTCTTTTTTCTTCACTGCTTTTTGAAACTTCAGGCTTTCTTACAGAATCCGATCTCTTTTCTGAGACTCCCAATGGTTCTCTTGAACTTGTAGAACAAGCTTCTTCTCCTGAACCTTGATTTTTTCTCACTGGTTCTGGGTCTTCATCATCACTGGAATCCGATTCTTCAAAGTACTCTTTACCAGTTCCCTCTTTTGGGTTTGGAACTCTCAGAGTATGACTTGCATGTATCCAGTTTTTCACACCAGCACACTTCACTGCAGTTGTCGTAGTTAGAATGACTTGTCTCGGCCTTCCCCACCTTGGAACTAAGCAATTTCTTCTTCTGTGCACCTTAATCCTCACCCAGTCTCCTGGACTCAGATCATGGGCTTGCTTCTTCTCAAGTGTGGTAGCTTCTTCTCCAACCTGGTGAAACACAGAATGAACTGCGTCAGCCAGGCCTTTACAGTAATCCAAAATCATGTCATCAGTTATTGTCATCAACTTATTGACAGGTACAAATGCATGGCGCATTGCACGTCCCATGATTATTTCGTGCGGACTTAAACCAGTAGTTCTATCTGGAGTAGATCTAATAGTCATTAGCACTAGAGGCAAGACGTCGGGCCATTTCATTCCAGTGGCTAAGCACATTTTACCAATCCTGTTCTTGATTGTGCCGTTTATCTGCTCAACCACACCAGAAGCCTCTGGTCTGTATGCACAATGTAGCTTCTGCTGTATGCTTAATGCTTCACAAATCAAACTCATGAGTTCATTATAGAAGTGTCCACCTCTATCAGACTCAATCGTTACTGGAAACCCATACCTAGGAATCAACTCTCTTAACAGTAATTTTGCCACTGTTACTCCATCATTTCTCCTAGTCGGATAGGCCTCAACCCATCTTGAAAACAAACAGACTACCACTAGAACATACCTCAGTCTGTTCACTTGGGGCATTTCAATGAAATCAATCTGCATTCTTGTAAAAGGACCTCCTTCTCTGCCTATTGTTCCCAGACTCACCACTGTCTTTTTCCCAGTGTTAAATTGCTGACAAATCAAACACCTTTGACAGATGCTCTCTGCAATTGTCCTGAACTTTGCATTGTACCAGGTCTGCTTGAACGACCTAATCATCGCATCCCTCCCCAAATGTCCCTGGCCATGATACATCCTTGCCATTGACGACAAAATGGAGTTTGGCATTACTGGTCTGCCATCCCTATAGACCCAAACATGGTCTGTTTCTCTTGGGGCACATCCTGCCTTAATCCAATCTTTTTTCTCTTCCTCTCCTGCCTCATCCTGCAACTGTTTCACTTCATCCCATGTCTCTAAGACATTAGTAAACATCACAGAGCAAAAAGACATTTCACCCTCTCGTTCCCGATTAATTGACTGATTGGTTTTTGCACAGTATTGCGCAATGTCATTAGCATAACGGTTTCCAACCGTTATAAAATCCTCTCCCTGTCCATGGGCAGCACACTTTACAACTGCTAACTCCTTAGGCAGCTGTATCGCCTCAAGTAATTTCCCAATCACTTCAGCATTCTTTATTGGAGTTCCACTCGATGTCAAGAAACCTCTTTGTAGCCAAAGCTGGCCAAAATCATGCACAACTCCAAATCCATACTGACTATCAGTCATCACAGTCGTCCTCAAATCTTTCCCAATTTCACAAGCTTTTGTCAATGCCACCAATTCAGCAACTTGTGCAGACTTCACTCCTTTCAATGGTGATGCTTCCATAACTTCTGAAACTTTGCACACCGCGTATGCTGCACATAGCACATCATCATCATTTCTCAGGCATGAACCATCCACAAACAACACATGATCACTCTCATGTAAGGGAAGATCCCTTATGTCTGTTCTCGGTTTTGTACAGTAATCAAGCACATCCAAACAATCATGATCATCTTCTGTCTTCACACCCACATTTTCAATATCCGGCAAAAGTGTCGCTGGATTCACATTTACACATCTCTCAAGAGTCACATTCGATGCTCCTAGAATCACTTTCTCATATTTAGTCAGCCGACTATGTGACATGTACTGAGTTCTGCTTCTTGTCAAAAGAATTGCCACATTGTGAGGTACGAATACCCTTACAGGATATCCCATTATGATTCCCTCACTCTGTTCCAGACTCCTGCATGTTGCAGCCACAGATTTCAGACAACCTGGTAAACCCACAGCTACAGGGTCAAGTGTCGATGAGAAGTACGCAATAGGCCTTCTCAGTAATCCATGCTTCTGAATTAACACTGAAAGTGCACATCCATTTCTCTCACTGCAGTACAATTCAAACTCCTTTTCGTAGTCAGGCATACCCAAAGCTGGAGCCTCACACATTCTATTTTTGAGCTCTTCAAATGCTGCCATTTGTTCTCTATCTAGTTCCAATGGGTCTGTCATCTCACTTTTTGTCAGTTTAATCAGTGGCTTTGCTATCAGCGAAAAATTAATTATCCACTGACGACAATAACCCA
Organism: Triturus cristatus; assembly: GCF_964204655.1. Lineage (NCBI taxonomy): Eukaryota > Metazoa > Chordata > Amphibia > Caudata > Salamandridae > Triturus > Triturus cristatus. The sequence goes on along the minus strand of NC_140582.1, from coordinate 1,219,652,572 downwards.
CCATACCCAGGAACATTCTCACTTCCCTCTGGGTCTTTGGAGCTTTCATTTCCCTGATGATTCTGATTCTGTCATCAGTCACTTTTCTCAGACCTTTTTCAATATTGTGTCCAAGATAATGCACCTCTTTCTTGCAAAATTGCAATTTGGCTGGAGATACCTTTAACCCTCCATCTGCCAGATGATTCAGTAAAGCTATGGTATCTACTTCACAAGCTTCACGTGTCTTTGATGCCACAAGTAGGTCATCAATATATTGTACTAGTACTGAGTTTTCGGGCATGATCAAACTTTCCAACGATTTTTTCAACAACTGATTGAATATCGAAGGACTCTCTGTATACCCCTGTGGGATTCGACACCATGCTAAAATACGCTGGCCAAACCTAAATGCAAAAATCGGCTGGCTGTCATGATGCAATGGAATTGAAAAGAACGCATGACACAAATCAATCACTATACCACTCAGCATCATGTGGAATCTGATACAGGATCACTGATGGATTTGGCACGATAGGACAACATGCCACCACAATTTGATTAACTTTTCTCAGATCCTGTACGATCCTAAATTTCCCATTAGGCTTCTTTAGCCCCATTATCGGTGAATTACACGGACTACTCAGTAGTTCTCTCAGGACTCCCTGCTGAATCATTTTCTCAATTATAGGAGTTATTCCTTCAATTATTTCTGGTGTCATTTTGTACTGAGGAATGTTAGGATATGTAATTCCCTCTTTCACTGCAATTTTCACTGGATCTACATTATTCATCAATCCCACATCCTCTCCAGTAAAATCCCAAACTGTCCTTTTCACTGTGTCCCTCAGCTCTCGAGGCAAATCCTCTGGATCAAACACAGCAAATGCACCAATTAACTCACTTTCCCTATTTTCTAGAGTCACTCGGTACAAAACATCCTCATCTGGTGTTTCAAAAGCTATTCCATCTGGTGTACAGAAAATTGTGCAGTTCATCTTGCACAACAGGTCCCTACCTAACAGGTTCACTGGACTCGTGTCACAGACAATAAATCTGTGCATGTCTGAAAATTTCCCTATCTGTACTCTTACTGGTTCCGTAAGACGTGTTCTGATTTGTGTATTGGCTACACCAACTACTTGGATTGCTTCATCCGAGAGAGGAAGATTTCTAACATCTGTTGACCTGACAGTTGATCTCGTCGCACCTGTGTCTACCAAAAAAGTAACACTCTCTTCATTTATTTTCCCATCTACAAATGGTCCTGTCTGGTCTATTTCTAGAGTTGCACCAAGTATGCACTCTTCCTCCTCTCTTCGGCACCGTCAATAATCACCCTCAGATTCACTCCCTTCATTCTTTAACAAGTACTGTTGTACCTGATTAGAACGTCTTGGTTTGTTTACCTGTTCATCATTGTAGAATCCTGAATCCTGATTATACTTTTGTGCTCCTCTATTCTGCGGCAAGGGCGGTTTTGGCTCTTGACTCTGCTGTCTCACAACTTTCTGTTGTTGCTGCTGTTGATTTTTCCCCTCGTTCTGCACCTGTTGATTCAAGGAATTTCCCTCATTATTCACTAATGGTGGATTGGTACACTCAGACCTCCAATGTCCCAATTGGCCACAGTTGTGACATGGGAACTTCTTTTTTGCTTCCTCAAGATTCCCCTTTCCTTTCCCTGCATATCTAGGTCTATTCCCTGCATTATTTCCTGGATTATTTGCCTGTTCCATCAACTGTGCTTCCTGTCTTTCTGCAACTTTCACTTGTGCCCACATTGCTTTCTCTTTCAGCTTTCTTTGTTTTGCTTCAATTTCATCACTGAAGTATTTTGCATGTCTCAAAATCTCATCTATTTTCTTACTCTGCCAATCCACTGTGTGCTCACGAATTCTCTCACCAATTTCAGGTCTCAGGCCATATACAAATCTGTATACAAAATGACTCAAATCTTTGTCACCCAGGTGTTCATCTCCACTGAATTGTTTAAACGCCAGTATCAGCCTTTTGTAAAAAGCATGAACTGATTCTTTTGCTTCCTGTTGTGTTCTATCTATTTTTACCCAGTCTGTCTCTTTTGCAGGTACTTTACTCTTCAGGTATACCATCACCTGATCATACTTTCTCATTACCTCTGGATCTGGTGCCCCTGTTCTTGAATCTCTTGGATATTCCTCAGTAGGCCAACTCACAACTATTTTACACTCAGTCCACAAGTCTGCTGGAACAATTATATCAAACAGACTATTCAGGTCAATCCACAGCACTTTTGACAATTTCACAAACCTGTCTACCTGCCTATACCACTCGACGGGCTTTTCTCTCAATCGAGGGAAATCATTTGTAAATGATAAAATATCCTGTCTGGTCCATGGAACATGTACATATCCTCCTCCAGGTATTTCTCTCATAGGATAATTATCCACTGGTTTCTCTTTTTCTCTCACTGGAAATTCTGAATAAGTTGTTCTATCTTCAGATTCCTCTCTTTTCTTATACCACCTATCCCTCCATTTTTCTACATCTCCCCATCTTCGCAATAATGCAACCATTTCTTTAATCTGTCCTGTTCTACCAGTTGCATTCAAATTTTCAATATCCTTTTCTGTAAAATCCATCCTGTAGGTTTTTTGCAAAGATTTCACTTTATCAATGTCAACTCCCTGCTCATTCGCTATTGCTCTTAACCTGTCATGTGTATTTCTCGCTCTCCATGTAATATTTTTACACATGAACATTAATTCACCATCATGATGACTCTTAAGAATTTCTGTTGGAACTGTCCCTGTAACAAGCTCTTCTAATTCTACACGTAACCTAGCCACATCAATTGCTTGTGAATCTTTATCCTTTTTCTGAAGAACTTTCATCCAATCATTCAAATCTTCAGCTGTTATTGCAGTAGTTTTTCTCACTGGAACCACTCTCTTTTGCGGTTCTAAAATTGGCATCCCTGAACAACTAGCTTCACTAGCATCCAATATTTCACTACATGTGTCATGTCTGGATTGTCTCAGGTCACTACTTTCTGTCCTTTTTCCTGAATCTCCTGAAGGACCAACTGAACTTATCAAATTATTCCCAACATATGGAATCACCAAACCATTTTCACCTATTTTCTGCTTATCAAACACAGGCATAACCGGACCTATGGTTACAGGCACCGTAACAGCTTCCAGATTCTTCGTTAACTCCCTAATCTTTTCGGTCAGCTCTGTTGTAGTTCTGGCTAGTTCTCTTGCATTTTCGTCACCACTTCGATTCTCTCTCTCCCTGAAAGAATTACCACTTCTTAATTCAGGTGTCACATTTTCTGTCTCAATGATACAAACTGTATCTCTTATCGGAGAAACAACTGGTGTACTCTCTTCTGGTTCTGGTCTATATGGAGGTGGTCTTTTGTAAATCATGTCATTCAAGACCTCATCCTCATATTCATTAACTCCATATCTTCTCATTTCTGACTCAGGAACCCTCTCTGCTCCCCCTTCAACTGTTCTCATCGGATATAATCCCTCTGACATACTAGCATCTCGCCACCTTTTCATTCGATCATGATGAGTCTCACGATCATGTCTCCTCCCAAACATGTACCTGTACTGTCCTCCAGATCTCTGTTTTTCTCGCTCATGTACTTCCTCTTCCCATTCCACTAAAGCCTCAAACTGTGTAGGTCTTGGTTTCGGGTCTAGACATAACATCTTTTCCCGTAAATTTCTCAACACGGCCAAATTAAATGAACCATGTTCTGGAAATGCTAGAACACCATCCTCTTTGGTATACCTAACCCAATTCTCCAACCATATACAGGTATGATACCCATATCTTGCAGCCATGTAGGATGCAGGTGTTTTCGGTGGAGGTAACAATTCACCCTCTCTCGTCTTAACATCTTTATCCTTGTTAAACCACTTTTTAATTTTTCCAAAGAACGTTTTCTTCTTTTTCTCTTCTTGGTAATACATTTTAGCTTTTACCAAAACTTCTACTCTTTTCCCGTATTACAAATATACAATACAAATTTTCAACCAATAACAGCGCGACTCACACTAACGCACCAATCCTGGAGCGTCTACGTCACTAGAATAGCTCTTCCAATCCTTGCGCGGCTCACACCAACGCACCAATCCCAGCGCGAACACTATTCTGATTCACTATCCAATCAGAGCGCGATCTTCCTGACGTCAGCAGTCGCTGCAGTCGCTTGTCTCCTGTCTCCTGTCACTCGTCTACCCCTCCTTTACAAAATCTTTTCAGTAGACTTCGTGTCAAAATTTCTACAAAATCTATTAGTTACAACATATAAACATCTCCATTGTCTGCTTCGCTAACCACAGAATAGTAAAGAAAATCTATTTCACAAGAACCATCAAATTTTCATACATTTCTTAACTGTTTCCTCCAGGACTTATCCAAAGAGTCTTACAATCAATTAAATGTATATACATTCACTCACATTCATACAAGAAAATATAGTACATACACACAGAATCCTGCTTCCCGAGAACAGCGAAACAATCTGCTCCACTACAGAATTATAACACACGTTAGCCAAGCAGCTTACCCCTGCCCAGTTCCTCAAACAAGCTCAGAGAATACCTATTACTCCTCCCGCGATAAGCTTTAACGGTAAACCTTACGGATCCCTGGGACTTAAGACTAGAGTTTCACAGATAACCTTCACTACCATACACACTCCTTATATACCAGAAATATATTCTTTTTTTTTTTTTGTTGAAACATTTTTTATTGTTTTCATAGCAACAACACAGTACAAACCCGCCTCCTCCACGGCCAAAGAATGTTTAGTACACATAAAGTTACCAGCCAACAACCGGGAGAATGAGCTTCCGGCCCTCCCCCCTCCCTCCCCACCCCATGTCAGTGATACCAGAAATATATTCTAATAGTAACATACAATAATGTCACTGATTCCAAACTCAGACAATGTGAATTTTCCTGCATACATACAGGACCAACAATCCCGTCTTTCCCGAGAGCAGCATATACTTCCCTCTGCCCTACTACGGAACTGCTACCAGCTTCCAAGTTCCAGAAGCACTACATATAACTCAACATGACGACTCCAACATATAGTATTAGTGCATATACCAACATCAATAATCAATAATCAATATGTAATCTAATCAGATCAAGACAATCATCAATAACCATCCTACTCTGCTACCAGGAAATTGATAGAGATCAGGGTGTATATAATATCCCTACTTCCACGGATAGAGTAATCTCACAGTTACACGCACATACATTCTTCATACACTAGGGCCCATTTCACTAACATACGCTCAAATACTCTACCAGCAATAACCTGTGGAAAGAAAAACTCCTAAACACCCTGCATCTATATCGAGGTCGATAAGATCTGGTTATTGAGACTGCCCTTAAACATAATCTAAACAATCTATACAATAATAATCAAAATATAATACTCAATGATTGACAAGAAATAATAACCAACACCATATTCAAAATTATATTGCTTTATCTAAAATTAGTCAAAGAAAATCAATCAGAATAAATAATTTTTCTCATAGTTACCTATTCTAGCTAAATGTCAGAACGGGTCAGGACCAGTCTCTCGGTAAAGTCTCTCAAGACGAAGTCCTCTCAGCAACGATCCTCACCAACGCAAATTCGGAACGCGGCAAAAGGCAAATGGCAAGTGGCAAAAACCCTCTCTAGGCTAACAATTCTTATAGTGAATTAAACAAAGGAAAGACACAATTTGTATTGACTTTTTCCGTCGAACCTCTGAGCAAAGCGAGAAGGAAAGGATGTAGCATCGCTACATTTGAAAATCTCCGCTCAGGAAAAATCACAAAATAAACATAACGGAACAGGAACCAAAAAATACATTTGTATCTTGTAGTTTCCTCATCTCCTCGGCAATGAGATCATAGTTCAGAGTCTCTCTTTAAATCTCCTTTGTTTCCCAAAGCTGCAAGGACGTTTCATTTCATCTGGAGATCGCCCAAAACTGCTGCTGTCCTCACGGAAAGTTTTAACCAGGCAAAGCAAGGACTGTGGTCAGCTGACTTCAGGACCATATTCAGCAAGGCTCTCTCTCGTCACAGTTTTCTACTCGAGGCCAGGCTCTACATGTCGGCCATCTTTACTTAGGCCACAATAGGCCACAATAGACCATCTTAATTTAAAAGAGACAAAAACAACGTTACCACAGCATAGTGATTGAACAGTGTTAACCCCACTAATACCCTTATGTGTATGTAATTATCTAGCTCTTGCAACATAGAAAAGCATTAATTCAAAAAGCGTTTTGTGCTTAAAAATAAACAGCACACAGCAATCTTTAAACATGTAAACACGCACATTATTATTAAACAGCACACTTATGCATTCCCACGTGTATTTCTCTCTTGTTAAAACAAACGAGTTGATTAGTATAAACACTTACACAAGACAAATAATTAATAATTAATAATTAATAAATTAATATAACAAATAGACATGCCAGAGCTTCAAAACCCAGTTAATTTTCAAACTGAAAACTCTGCTCTAGCACCACCACTGGGGGTGTCAACTACGTGTGTTAGGCATGAGCGACTCACTCCCCGGACCTCTTGCGCTACGCATCTCACCTTCTCCTTACCTGGACATTGACACTGTGGCACAGTCCACTGCACTCTCTCCAAATCTGCGACTCAGCCAGCAGGAGCCTCAGCCAGGTGTGATTTCACTCGGCTGGGTACAGCAGTTGCCGCCTAGTACGCTGGTGGACCTCCCGTCGCTGTTGATGCAGCAGGGTCCCCTTAGCCGTTAAGGCACAGCGCTCACGCCACACAAGTTCACTGTAGCACTGGGGCCTCAGCCTCCACAGTGTACACCCAGCCCAACATCATACGGCCTGTGATGCAGGGAGACGGAACACACCGTTGGTAATCCCCTCCGTGCACCCCGGTAAAGTGGTGGATTGTAGTATGCGATGCGAACCTCACTACCTTGGTGCGCAGAAGCGCCTCTACCATTACCTGCTCCAAGGGTCGCAAGGCGGTCTTCTCACACAGGTCAGCTACGTGGCTCCAGGCGACCTGCCATACTTCACCACCAGGTACTGGCGATCGTCATGCATCAATGTCTCCCGCCACAGCTCATCGACTCCACAGCTCCTCCACATCCAACTCCAGGCTCCAGACGCAGGTCCAGTGAGGCATCCAGGCTCAAGCCGCAGGTCCAGCGGGGCATCCAGGCTCCAGACGCAGGTCCAGGGAGGCATCCAGGCTCAAGACGCAGGTCCAGGGAGGCATCCAGGCCCCACACCCAGGGCCAGTGGGGCATCCAGGCTCCAGACCCAGGGCCAGTGGGGCATCCAGGCTCCACATGCAGGTCCAGCGGGGCATCCAGGCTTCAGACGCAGGTCCAGGGAGACATCCAGGCTCAAGACACAGGTCCAGCGGGGCGTCCAGGCTCCAGGTGCAGGTACAGGGAGGCATCCAGGATCCAGACGCAGTTCCAGGGAGGCATCAAGGCTCAAGGCGCAGGTCCAGCAGGGCATCCAGGCTCCAGACGCAGGACCAGAGGGGCATCCAGGCTCCAGGCACAGGTCCAGGGAGGCGTGCAGGCTCCAGACGCAGGCCAGGGAGGCATCCAGGCTCAAGACACAGGTCCAGCAGGGAATCCAGGCTCTCATCCTGGTCATCCTGGATGTTGGGTGGCTTGAGGGGGTTGTTGATGTGTGCTGTACTTGGCCCTGTCTGCTCCAATCTGCATTAAACTTTTTTTGGGGCATCTTTACTATGGGAGGTGGACTGTTAGGCTATTTTTTAAGTTAGAGGGAAAAATAACTCATGTTGGGCTGCCTAACGTGCGTTTTTTTTATCGCTAATGGGTTTATCACCACTTTTTTAACGTTAGCGTGAGGATTTTTATCGCCATCTCCCAAATTTTTTTTGCCAGACATTTCAGCCGATAAGAGAAACTATTGCGTGTTAGCGGCGTGTTGTTAATATGCCGCTAACACGGCGATAGTTTCCCGCGGTAGACGGCAATAAAAAAAGTCACGCTAACGGCGGTTAGTGATAATTATCACCACTTCTTGATATTATCCCTCATAGGGGCATATTAGCAAGGGTGGTATCGCCGCTTTAGCGGCACTTTTTGCCACTAAAGCAGCAATATTTCTATCCCCCTATTAGCAGGCTGTCGCTAACAGCTGTTAGCGAAAGCGACCGTTTTGGTGCCGCTTTGCATGTCAGCGATATTTATCGCTAATGACGTGCAAAGTGGGCGTTCCTCCACACAACTCCTTGGCAAACACTCGCTAGCACAGCTTCGGGATATTAGCAGTGCTGTACAAGACCCGCGATGCAAGCTTGTAAGCCGCACTAAGCCCCCTTTATCGCAGGTTTTTAACACCTGCTAAAAATACAACTTAGCCATCTCTAACATGGGAGGTGGATTGCATGGCTGAGTCTATGCCTGCCTATCAGCAAGGTTTGCAGTATCGCAGGGAAATTATCTCTTGTTTTGCCGCGATACAGCATGTTATCACGGCTATCGCTGAATTTAATATCGCCTTGGAGGTACACGTTGCTAATAAAGCGCTATCTCGGCGATAAAATCCAGCGATATCCGGCAATAAAAAAATGAGCGCTAAGCGCGCTTTGCAATATTTATCGCAAAGCGTTACTAATATGCCCCATACTTGCATTACCACCGTAAATGCACAATGAATCTGGAATATTCTGTTTATTTGAACATGAGTGATAAAGGCCTTTATGGTTGTTGCTCTGTCAGCATCTTATTCTTACACGCCTCCTCTCTGCCTTTCCACATTGTGGGATACCAAAGGGGATGATGGACGGAGCGTTTGAGCAAATCAAACACTCACCCCCAGTCAACTGATCTGGGTTTAATCCATCATCATTCTTTAGCTCACTCCACCACCCCAGTTCAGACATGGCCATATGCAAATCAGTCTGACCCTGTGCCTCATGGGAACAGTCCAGCCCGAACTGCCAAGCCATGTCTTCCCTGGACCGGAATCAAGCATCCTGGGACCGGTTTCGGGTTCATAACCCTCGTCAGCCAGGCTATCTTGAATCCAGTGGCAAAGTGAGCAAGGGACCCACGTCTGGGCATACCCTGACAATTTAGGGCGAACAAAGCGATACCAAAGGGGATGATGGACGGAGCGTTTGAGCAAATCAAACACTCACCCCCAGTCAACTGATATGGGTTTAATCCATCATCCTTCTTTAGCTCACTCCACCACCCCAGTTCAGACATGGCCATATGCAAATCAGTCTGACCCTGTGCCTCATGGGAACAGTCCAGCCGGAACTGCCAAGTCATGTCCTCCCTGGACCGGAATCAAGCATCCTGGGACCGGTTTCGGGTTCATAACCCTCGTCAGCCAGGCTATCTTGAATACAGTGGCAAAGTGAGCAAGGGACCCACGTCTGGGCATACCCTGCCAACTTAGGGCGAACAAAGCGATCCCAAAAGGGGATGATGGACGGAGCGTTTGAGCAAATCAAACACTCACCCCCAGTCAACTGATCTGGGTTTAATCCATCATCCCTCTTTAGCTCACTCCACCACCCCAGTGCAGACATGGCCATATGTAAATCAGTCTGACCCTGTGCCTCATGGGAACAGTCCAGCCGGAACTGCCAAGTCATGTCCTCCCTGGACCGGAAAAAAGGGTCAAGACTGATTTGCATATGGCTGGGTCCAAACTGGAATGGCATGGTGAGCAAAAAAACGATGGATTTAGGCCCAGATCTTTGTACTGGGGGGAATGTATGACATTGTTCTGCATTCTGTCCATCAATAGTTCTTTTTGCATTTGTCACCCTGAGTGGGACGGGTATGCTCAGGCGTGAGTCCCGTGCTCTCCATGCCACTGGAATCAAGCTATCCTGGCTGAAGAGGGGTGAAACCCCGAAACCGGTCCTAGGATGCTTGTTTCCAGTCCAGGGAGGACCTGGCCTGGCAGTTCGGGCTGGACTGTTCCCATTGGACACAGGGTCAAGACTGATTTGCATATGGCTGGGTCCAAACTGGAATGGCATGGTGAGCAAAAAAACGATGGATTTAGGCCCAGTTCTCTGTACTGGGGTGAATGTATGACATTGTTCTGCATTCTGTCCATCAATAGTTCTTTTTGCATTTCCACATTTTGGGGCATATTAGCAACGCTATGTGATAAATATCGTAAAGCGCGCTTAGCGCTCATTTTTTTATCGCTGGATTTGATCGCCGAGATAGCGCTTTATTAGCAACGCGTATCTCCAAGGCGATATTAAATCCAGCGATAGCCGTGATAACATTCTGTATCACGGCAAAACAAGCGATGATTTCCCTGTGATACTGCAAACTTTACTGATAGGCAGGCATGGACTCAGCCATGCAATCCACCTCCCATGTTAGAGATGGCTAAGTTGTATTTTTAGCAGGTGTTAAAAACCTGCTATAAAGGGGGCTTAGTGCGGCTTACAAGCTCGCATCGCGGGTCTTGTGCAGCCTTGCTAATATCCCGAAGCTGTGTTAGCGAGTGTTTGCCAAGGAGTTGTGTGGAGGAACGCCCACTTTGCACGTCATTAGCAATAAATATCGCTGACATGCAAAGCGGCAGCAGAACGGTCGCTTTCCCCATAAAGCTGTCGCTAACAGCATGCTATAGGGAAATAGAAATATCGCCGCCCTTGCTAATATGCCCCTGTGTATCCAGCGTATGAAAAGATATTTTTAAGAATAGTTTGAACACAATGTCATTCTCTCATTTACAACATGATACTTCGTTCTGAAGCTTGGTTTTTCATGCTGTGTTTGCACAGTCACTGCTTTCTCAATGTGTCAACTATTGGGACCTCAAAGTGAGTCTCATGAGAACTTAACCTGGACTGTAATGTCTAGATCACATACCATAATCTTCATTACAGACGTAGCAACTTGAACAAAAACCTCACTGAGTGAGGAGGGGGTATGGCCTTGGAGGGGGCCGGGCCTCGAGCGACAAGTACCTATTTTATATTTATTTAAAAGTTTTATATAGCGCTAGCTCGACCCGAAGGTATCAGAGCGCTTTACATACACACTGTAAAAAACAGAAGGAAATTGCATTACATAGTAGGAAGGCAGTAAGGAAGCAAAACACAGATAAAGAAATAAAACATGAAAAATAGGTAAACAGTGCAGCGGAGGGAGAGAAAACAAACGAAGGTGGTTAACACAGTCCGATCACCAACTATCTTTGAATGTCAAGGGAGAGAGGAGTCAACTCAGATACTGAAGTGTAGGTTAGTTGACGTTGGTCAGGAAAGTATTTGTTAAGGAGATGTAGTTTCAGGTCCCTTTTGAAACAGGAGAAGGAGGGGTTGCATCTGAGGACTCTAGGGAGAGCATTCCACATCCTGGGAGCGTTGCCAGAAAATGATCGGTATTGGGTGGTTTTCTTTTTTCAGTTTCGGGGGGATAAGAAGGAGTGAGTTGGAGCTTCTCAGCGTTCTGGATTGACCTGCTCTTACCAGTTTGTTGTTCAGGTAGTTGGGGGCCGGAGAGTGAAGGGTTTTGTGTGTGATGCAGGCCAGCTTGTAAATACACCTCCCTTCCATGGGAAGCCAGTTGAGGGAGTTGAGAGCTGGAGTGAAGTGTTCAAATCTTTTTACTCCAGATATGAGTCGAGCGGCCATGTGCAGCACTGACCTTAGCGGGGCTAGGTGAGCTTTATGAGTCCCTGTTAGGATGGTGTTTCTGTAGTCGATTTTAGAGAGAACTAGGGATTGAACTACTGTCTTGAGGTCATCATAGGGAAGAAAAGGTTTCAATTTCTTGAGGTGTTTTAGAGAGAAAAGAGCACTTTTTGCTGAGTTTTTGATGTGGGCCTCCATAGATAAGTTCTTATCAAGGGTGATGCCTAGAGACTTAACTGAGTCGGATAGGACGAGGGGGCAGTGTAGGGCAACCAGATTCTTGAGCCACTCTTGGATTGGTCGATGGTTGCTTTTTGGAGAAAATAGGATTTGTTCTGTTTTATCTGGGTTGAGCTTTAAGTGGTTTGCGTTGAACCAAGTTTGGATCTCGGTCAGAGTGAAATTGAGGTGTTGGATGTCGCTGGGAGACTTGATTTTGAAATAGATTTGGGTGTCATCAGCGTAAAGGTGGTAATTCACTCCCGCTTTTTTCAAGATGATTGTGAGGGGCTCCATGAAGAGATTGAAGAGGGACGGGGAGAGGATCGAGCCTTGCAGGACCCCAAGTGTGACTTTCTAAGAGGCACTTTTGCCTGCACCCCACCCCCAACACCCCTCCTCCAAAATAAAGAATAATAATAAAGCGTGCCCATTCCTGGGGTGTTTTAATACCCCTTAATGGACGTCTGCAGTTCAAAGCCTCAGAAAACGAGTTGAAATCCACTATTTACAGTGTTTTTCAGCTCATTTTCCTTGCTGACCAGGGCCGGAATGGGAACACAAACCAGCCCCGGCAATTCTACCGGCCTGGCAGGAGGGTGGTGGGCAGGGGAGCTACTTCCGCGTTAGCACTGCTGCAAAACCGGCCCCAGTAACAAAACCAACCCCCACCGCTCGAAGTCCGACCCCCACCGTTGCAGCCCACCGGGAAAATGACCGGTGCACGCTACGGCCAGTCCGGCCCCGCAGGTGACCGTGTGATGGGAGCCGATATCGTTTGTCTTACTGCGGCACCGTGTGAGCTGGCAGGTGTGTCATCACTCAGATTCCTTCTTCCTCCTCCCAGTAGTTATTCATTGAGGATTTATCCTCCTCTCACTAAAAAGTCACCACGTCCCAAACTATTTTTTTTTCCCATGGATGATGTCCGCCATCCTCCTATACTCCCCCACTGCCTATGAAGGTATATCCTGGTATACAAAGCCCTCTAACAGATTGTTGCATAAGACTCTCAGGCGCGGAGGGAGGGTTGTAAGTACTGGGACGAGGAAGGAAGAATCGGGTTAATGAAGATTACAGGTAAGTAATCTAGACTTTACCTTCTCTTCTACTTTCTCATTCCTTACTCATTGTGGATATACCACAGCAGTATGCCTTCTGCAATGGTGCGTCGCGGCCGCACTGCCTGCGGCAGACACTTCATTGCCTCACAAGTGTGTCGTACATGAAAGGGCTCGCGCAGTGTAGGCCAAAGACAGATCACACGGAGCCAGTGTAAATGTGTACTAAGCTCCCGCATATGCGCACCTCTGGCGTCACATCCGCGCGGGCTCGGCTTTATTGATTAGGTCATGTGACCTCCGACTGTACCAACACTTCACCAGGTCTCGGGGGGTTTACATGCACTCTGCCCCAGACCTGGGCTACCAATGACCCCGTCTCAGGTCATGCCTATTACATCATAGGGCCGACACTACACCTTCATCACAGTCTGATAAAAACAACTCTCCAGACACACTCGCAAGACAACATCAAACCTGGGTGCAGAGACATCAGAACTCTATAATGACTACAGGTTGGTGGAACTAAGACAGCCTATGATAAGCTCAATAATGACTTGCAAAATGGCTGCATTAAAAGGCAACCCTAATTACAAAATACAAACACTCAATCAGAATTCAGAAAAAAACAACAGTACAGAAACAGCACTCAACACAGCCACTGACTACATCCAGACAATCCTGGACCGAGAAGAAACAGGAGCCCTCATCCTCCTTGACCTGTCCGCCATACAGAACACCGCTGCAAGACTCATACTCAAGCTCCCTCTCCAATCCACATCACACCCCACCTCTGAGAGCTCCACTGGCTATTCATGCACAAAAGTAGCCAATTCAAACTCCTCACACACACATACAAAGCTCTGCACAACACTGGACCGGCATACCTAAACAACCACTTTCACCTGCCTGCAAGACACCTACGCTGAGCCACACTCACTTGCACATACCCCAGATCCACAAAGGCAGTAGTGGAGGTCGCTCATTCTCCTACACAGCACCCAAGATATGGAACAGCCTCCCACAACACAGCAGAGCCTCCTCCTCACTTCTTGAGTTCCGCAGCTTAAATATAGGTGACAATAGAGAAGGACCCCTCTCTAAATCCTGTGATGTGGACAATGCTACCAAGGAAACACTCTATAGGTAGGAACCTTTGTGACTCTCTTTAAAGAAGGGGACAATGAGAAGAGAAAAAGCCACTCACAGAATCCAGGAAAAGTATAAAACTATAGACGTTTGTCCTCCAGTAACTACACATTTTGTAGCCAAAAGTACTGCACTGCAGATCAAATGAAGGCTAAAGACGGTCACTTAACGAAAAATGATCATAAGAGTTTCCTGCAGGAATACGTGTTCGTGAAATCCACAAGTTATAAAAATATGGGGCCACATGTACAAAAGGATTTAGCATTTCTTAATGAACTGAATCGCAATTTCGGTCCGTTAAGAAATGCTAAATTACCTTTCAATATGTACAAAGGCAGATAGGGAATCGCAAAATGTGATTTCTACTCAGTAGAAATAGCATTTTGCGATTTCCTAAATAGGAAATTGGGATTTCCTTTTTGCGATTTCCTAAGCACATGTACAAAGTATTTCATAAATGAGAAATGGGCATTTAGTAAATGCTTTTTCCATTGATTCCATGTCGATGGTAACCATGTGCAATTTATAAAAATGCCCCCAAAATGCATTTTTTAAAGTGGCACGTAGCCCACACATGTCCCTAGTGCATTTGTGTGCTTTACATGTGCACCACTTTTTTGGGGGTGCATCATGGGAGGCCTTAGACCAGGGGTCTTCAAACTGTGGGGCGCGACCCCCAGGGGGGCCGTGGAGTGATGCAAAGGGGGTCGCGCCTTCCCAGTCACACTTCTGCCCAGGCCCAAGGGCTTCAGCCCCCCCCCCCCACACTTCCCCTGTCTCAGCCCGGGCTGCTGCAGTGAAACTTGAGCTGCTGGGGGGCTCAGCTGGGCAGTGTCTGGAGTCTTATCTCCGGCACCCCCGTGTTTTTCACAGGTCCTTAAAGAACATTTGCATTTTTACATGCCTTTGCAAACTGGTTACAGAGGCTTAGGTTTTTTTGCTGGTTCCAGTACCCCTGGGTCCCCACTGTGCCTATTCCTTACATTTGGATTTTACATTCACTGTGGTAGTGTGAGAATGCATTTCATGGAAAGGAATACAAAGTTGGCTTCCTGGGGGCGCTGTGTTTGAAAGTTTATTGTGCTTTTGAAGCACCTGCTGCAGCGTTTCTTTCCTCCGGCAATTACCAGGCCTCACATAAATGTCAAGATAACTCGCGTGATTAATTATCTTCCTGGAGAGAGATCAGAATTTTGTATAGTTGAGGTTTTGACTTTGGTGAAGTTAGTGCAGAGGGTTAATATGCCTGCTGCAAAGAACGTGTACCAAGTAGATTACAGAGTGCCTATAATGTGAACAGATCAGCAGGTTACTGCTTTCAAAAGAGACATCCTTTTGTTACTTGCAATTTATAACTTAAAGTCAATATAGAATAGTGAGCTATTAACTTTCATCCTAGAACTGCATACACACTGCAAAGTATACATTATTAGACCATTGATTAATGTTGCAAAAAGGGTTAATTTGGCTAGAAATCAATTCTTATTATTAAAGGAAACTCCCAACTATGTTGTTTCTTTTTCGACTCTGAGTTTGTGCTTCTCCACACCAAGCACTCTAAAACTATACTGCCTACCAGTATGGATGACATGTGACTCCTACACTTTTAGTCATTTGGCTTATGTAACATTTCCTATACACTGATTTACACACGTATGATTGATTGTCTCTGTGTAATGTGCGTGTGATGCAAAGTGCTCAGATACCCTACACTGGTATGAGTGGCGCTATATAACTAATTCAATGCATCTGAGAGAGTGTGGTTATGGAGACTTGGTCACTGTTAAAGGGTGCTAGTGAGAGAATCCGTGGTGGGGGTGGTCATTGGGTGGGCACCAACAAACATTGTCGCACAGGGCACCACCAGCACTAAAGCCGGCCCTGGGAAGTATGCACAGATAAGCGCTGAAAATACCGTTTTAGGTGACTGCTTTTTTTTTGTACCGACTGGGCCATCAAAATAATCTGCTGGTAACCCTAACCATAGGACTGGAAGTTTGTTGCAGGATCAGCACATTATTTATTTCCTTCACCCTCGATCCCCGATTAATGCCGCAATAGTTTAACTTAGATCTTAAAGTCTACGCCCCCGTCAATAACATGCTGAGTTACTTCATGGGTCTGGGAATGCACCCTGCATTCAGACAACTCATTCCTCATTCTCGCCCTTCATTTTCACGCTCACCCTGCACTCACAGTGATCACAATGCACTCACACTGATCACCATGCACTTGCACCATTCACCCGCTCACCCTGCACTCACAGTGATCACGATGCACTCACACTGATCTCCATGCACTTGCACCATTCACCCGCTCACCCTGCACTCACAGTGATCACAATGCACTCACACTGATCACCATGCACTTGCACCATTCACCTGCTCACCTTGCACTCACACTGATCACCATGCACTTGCACCATTCACCCGCTCACCCTGCACTCACAGTGATCACTCTGCACTCACAATGCACTTGTGCTGCTTACACTATACCTCAACCTGCAGTCACACGAGTACACTACTCATCCTGCACTCATGTGACACTTCACTCAACTGTCCCCCTCACTACTCAATATGCAACTCGCTCAAACAAGCCCATCAGTAATCATACATTCATTCATTCCATTCTGAACTTGCATCCGGACCCAAAATGAGAGAGGACAGCAAGGGAGTGAGAGAATTTGACTGAAGAGGTCAGGGATGAGGAGAAATGTGAATTGCCGAAGAGAAGTGTGGAGACGCAAGAAGTGAGTGTGATCCAAAGGTGAGGGCTTCTGTTAAAACAAAGGGGAGATGTGAAAGAGGAATGGGGGGACTGGAGAGGTGTAAGATACAAATAGACAAAAATTTGAATGAAGAGACGAGGTGAATGAGAAGCGCTGAGGGGCACGGGAGGTGACAGGGCCAGAGAGGCCATGAGATAAATGTGAGAGACTGTTAGAGATGAGGGCAGTGAAAGGACAGAATGGCAAGAGGTGATTAAAGGTGAAGTGAGAGGTTGAATGGGGAGGGTTCAGAAGTTGTAAAAAGGGGTGAAAGAAAATGACCTGCAAAGTGAGAGAGGGATCTGGGGTTAGGAGAGGAGAGAGGGATGGAAGGAAGGGGGTGAGAGGAAAGCTGCATGGGTAAACGGCTTAACTCTACACAAAACCGCCAGGGTTTTAAGGGACCTTTGCTTCTCCCGGTCAGGGCCAGGTGAGCTTCTAATGTGGCAGCACGTATTGCTGCAGAGTGGAAGGCCCTTCACAAAGGTTGACTTGAAATCTTTCTGATGATAATTGCTGTATTTTGGTTATAAATGGGTACTGATTGGGTAAAATCTTTCCTCAGTGTTACTGTGTGTAACAAATATCAAAATAATGAAGCAATGCTGTCCCAAAATACGCGGCATCACATAACCTCATTTACATTTTCATCCCATGCAATTTAGTCAACAGGTTTAGACATTTTTGTCAGGAGGGGGTCCTTACGCCTCAAAATGTTGACAGGCGGGGTCTCGGCATCCAAAAGTTTGAAGACCTCTGCCTTAGACCGATACGCACCCTTGGATTTGCATTTCCTAATTTGCTATTTCCTATTAGGAAATCACAAATATGAAAATGCAAAACTATTCATATTGCTTGGGCTTTAGGTCCATAGGAACGAATGGTTTAAAATTTCCTAAATAGCCATTTCCTAATAACGATTCCTACTCTCTAGGAATGGCTATTAGGAAATCTCTATTTTTGTACATTCCCTTTTGTATTTCCTAAATAGCAATTTCTTGGGATTCACTATTTAGGAAATGCAAAATGTTAAACAACTGACCCACCCGGTTGAAATACCTGAAGTCTCTCTTGGCCAGGTTAAATACCCAGGAAGACCATCCTACAGGATTCATCAATCCAAGTTGGAGCTCGTGTACTGCGGACCTCTTAGATGACAGAGTGTAAACGCGAACTCTTATTCCAGGTGTTCAGGGATGATTTACTGGGGTACCCGTTCATGAATACCGTATGACTGAAAAGTATGCCTCATCTAATTATGACAAAGATTTATGAGTTTTTTTCACAAAAGAGAGTGAGAGAAGAGCAGTTGCAATCTCCCAAATAGTTTATTATCACTGTAGGCAACTGCTGTTTTCTGTTATCCCATATGGGTATACAGTTTTTTTTAGAAAAACCAGATATCAAATCAAGTAATCCTTGTACAGTTTGTCTGTCCACTAGACACTTAATAAGGTGGAATATCCCAAGATATTGGATAATGGAAGGGACAATAAAACAAACCCCTTTCCAGGCATAATAGCATGCCAGGGCCTTAATGGGACAACTGTCTTTATTGGGGACACATTGTATATTAAAAACACAACTTTAGGTGGTCCTGAAATAACTCGATTGTTTTCCCTCCAAAGACGTCTGGTAAGAGGAACGGCACTCAATCTGGAGGAGGACCAAGAAGCAGGAAATTCATCATATATAAGTAGGTCTCTTGGGTGGACAATGTTGACATAATCTCAAAACAATAAAAGTTCCTAGGTAGAGAAACTCCACCTAGGAACTTCTTAAGCATTTTTCAAACAGAACCTGCAGATAAAACATCCCCTGATTGGTCATTATCAAGAAATCCATCCCCACCTGGAGGAGGATTATATCACTTCTGAGGCCCTGAAACAACCTGCAGTAACTAGTGCGGCACCTTCTGGTACTATAGAAACCCCTGCATTCCAGTCAAGCCACCTCACTCGAAGAGGAGCTCACGGGACTGGTTTACTAGTAACTAATGTAAAACAAAATCCCATTCCATACTGTCTGCCTCTGAAAACATTTCCGTTGTCTGAGACATGGCATGGTACGTGTACCCAATGGCACCCATTCCATTGACCCTGGAAGGATGAAAGGCAGAGAGGGTCCGCTGGGATTCAAACATGCGGCCACCAGGTCAAACACAAGTCCCTGGAGAGATGCATCCCTCCACAGAATCACCAAGCCCAGCCATACTATATCAGAAGAAAGCCATGTCTGTAAAGTGATTTATCGCTCACCACCCTCCCCCCTCACACAGCTTTGGGCGCTCACGCAGCATTAGGGCGACCGGTGAAGCCACACCTGGTGCCGACTTAGATGGGGGAGGGGAGGTGCTGTGTTAAAAAATAACTTTATTTTTTAAAAACACGTGAACTTCCTTGTGTGTCCATCAGCTTTCAGGCAACAATAAATATGCCAAGATAATTCTGGTGATTAATGTTCCTACTGGTGAGAGATCAGAATTTTGTCTAGTGGCAGTTTTGACTGATCATAAAGTAGCACAGAGGGTTAATGTGCCTGCTGCAAAGAACCTCTACCATGCAGATCACAGAACAGAATGTGAGTGAACTATCAGTAGGGTTATGAAAAATGTAATGTAAGTCAGAGACAGGCTATGGAGAGATGAGGGGCCCTGTTGGAGAGTGGTAGTAAGGAAATTCTTGGGAAAGAGGTGGGGGTGGAGGGGTGGAGCCAAAAAAGATTGCAGCACCGGGCGCCACCAGCCCTACAGCCGACCCTGGTACTGACTACGAGGTGTCACAGGAGCACCGGGATTGGAACCCCATGATATTAATCTATGGCACAGCGATGACAAATATGATTTTGAACAGGATTGGGTGGGATATTTGGGCCTTTGAGGATCACTCCAAAAGCATACACCTCATTGTACTTTATACTATAAAATGAGCCTCACAAACGTGCTCCATCTGAAAGCGTCGTATTCAGCAGCACCTGCGCTGCACATAACCACTCCTGAGAGCCTGACGCCAGCATGCCAAATCTCAAGTTATATTTCATAATGCGCTTAAATGTACTCATGATATACCTGATAATCATATGTGTGAGGTCTTAATATCTGATGTCACTTCTTGTGATGTCACTTCCAGTGAGGTCACTTCCTGTGATGTCACATCCAATGTCACACGTCTTGACATCATGAGCTGTGATGGCACACGTCATGATTTCACTTGCATACTGCCTAACCTGGTTAGTCCCCCCCCCACTTGTTTTTTTTAGGACTTGTGCCCTGGGGTGTCCCAAACATTCAGCCATTTAGGCCTCAGATCGAAGATTATTTGAAGACACACTATTTTATTAATGCTTCCCTCACAAACCTTTTGTCACTTTTACATACTTCAGAATTTCCACCTATGTCTGCTCACGCCTTTAAATTGCTTTCTACTGCTATTAGATTTGCAAAAATTTCATAATAAAGCATACCATTTACAATCATAAAAGATGAACTGTAAGGTCCAAGTAGGATGCTTTCTGTAATTCCTGGGTAGACTTCAACCAGAAGGATCTTGATAAAGCTGAATCCCCCCAATGGGGTCCGGGCAGGGCTGCTCCCCTCAATGATCTCCTCACCAATCACAAGCTGACCACAACCCACGCATGGAAAGAAGCAAGCTCGAAGGCCTGGCGTCCCCAGCAGACCTTCCGGGACATCTCCAGAATCGATTACATCATGGTAGGTAAAGCAATGGCGGCTAGTCTGAAAGACTTTGTTGTCGTGGATAGGACTGAAAGCGACCACAGGCCATCAAGTGCAGTGTTTCAGCTGGAAGTACCCTCAGCCACCATCCTCCAAGTCATTGGAGAGTCAAGAGGGGACGAAAAACACAGTGTCCTGAGGAGGATCAAATGGTCGGATAAGATAGGCAAGAAGCTCCAAACCTGGTTGGATCAGAACCAGGAAGGGAGATCATCAACGTCGATCTCACCCATAACGAACTGGGAGAACCCAGTAGAAGATCAACAAGAGAAGATGGGTCAACACCAAGCCCCCAGGTCCAAAGTCCAACCAACTTGTGGAAGCATTTGCCTAACCAAAGATATAGGTGAAAGTAAACGGCTCCTGCGCAAGGCACTCATAATAAAGAAAAAAGGGGGCGGACAAACGGAGGGTCCATCAGTCGCATCACTGAGGGCAGCCCTAAGGAAGAAACTGTGGGAACATAAAAAAGCCCACATAGAGAGGGAATGGCTCTAAATCTTCTCCCTACTTAAGCAGAAGAATCCAGCAGGATTATGGAGACATATAAATCAGCTGAGCAGTAGAGGAGTTCTAAGAGAAAACGGAGTAGCCGAGCAAGACTGGCTGACCCACGTGAACCAATTATATTCAATAGCCCCTTCACATAGTGCCAGCCCTGAAGAGACCACCCTTGGAGCAGGACAACCTCAACACTCCAGTGCAAAGCCAGGAGCAATGACTCCTAGCCCTGGCACCACCCCCACGGGACAGAACGCACAGGCCGAGGTGCATCGTACACCGCCAGCCCAGATAAACTCTCAAATGATCATCAAGACCCCCAAGAAGATGAAGAACGACGGGGCCCCCGGGCCCAATTGGCTACCAGCACCGGTCTTCAAAAAGGCTCCAAACTTTTGGGCAACAACATTAATCCCTCTCTACAACTACATTTCCTCAACCGGCAAAACCCCTGATTCTTGGAGGGGCTCTATACTGGTCCCTATTTTTAAAAATGGAGACCGTCTGAAGCCATCAAACTATAGGCTCATCACCCTGCTTGATCTGGAAGCTAAGGCCTATATCTGCCTCCTACTGAAGGATCTTGAGACTTGGATGATGGAGGAAAAAAACATCATCCCCTTCCACCAGACCGGCTTCAGATCACAATCATCGACCATGGATAATGCACTGGCGCTAGTGCACCTATCAGCCCAGGCAGCAAGGAAGAAAAAGCCCCCACTTTTCTGCTGCTTCATCAACAACAGCAAGAAAGCAAAAGACACACAATTGATGGACGGAATGCAGAACAAATCAAAACATTCACCCCCAGTCAAGAGATCTGGGTTAAATCCATCATTCTTTTGCTCACCATGCCACCCCAGTTTAGACCTGGCCATATGCAAATCAGTCTTGACCCTGTGCCTCATGGGAACAGTCCAGCCCGAACTGCTAAGCCAAGTCCTCCCTGGACCGGAAACAAGCATCCTAGGACCGGTTTCGGGGTTTCACCCCTCTTCAGCCAGGATAGCTGGATTCCAGTGGCATGGAGAGCACGGGACTCACGTCTGGGCATACCTGGCGCACTTAGGGCAAGAAAGCAAAAGACACATAATTGTTGGACGGAATGCAAAACAAATCAAAAATTCACCCCCAGTCAAGAGATCTGGGTTAAATCCATCATTCTTTTGCTCACCATGCCACCCCAGTTTAGACCTGGCCATATGCAAATCAGTCTTGACCCTGTGCCTCATGGGAACAGTCCAGCCCGAACTGCTAAGCCAAGTCCTCCCTGAACCGGAAACAAGCATCCTAGGACCGGTTTCGGGGTTTCACCCCTCTTCAGCCAGGATAGCTTGATTCCAGTGGCACAGTGAGCCCAGGACCCACGTCTGGGCATACCTGGCACACTTAGGGCAAGAAAGCAAAAGACACACAATTGATGGATGGAATGCAGAACAAATCAAAACATTCACCCCCAGTCAAGAGATCTGGGTTATATCCATCATTCTTTTCCTCACCATGGCACCCCAGTTTAGACCTGGCCATATGCAAATCAGTCTTGACCCTGTGCCTCATGGGAACAGTCCAGCCCGAACTGCTAAGCCAAGTCCTCCCTGGACCGGAAACAAGCATCCTAGGACCAGTTTCGGGGTTTCACCCCTCTTCAGCCAGAATAGCTTGATTCCAGTGGCACAGTGAGCCCAGGACCCACGTCTGGGCATACCTGGCGCACTTAGGGCACGGAAGCAAAAGACACACAATTGATGGATGGAATGCAGAACAAATCAAAACATTCACCCCCAGTCAAGAGATCTCCATGCCACTGGAATCAAGCTATCCTGGCTGAAGAGGGGTGAAACCCCGAAACCGGTCCTAGGATGCTTGTTTCCAGTCCAGGGAGGACCTGGCCTGGCAGTTCGGGCTGGACAGTTCCCATTGGGCACAGGGTCAAGACTGATTTGCATATGGCTGGGTCCAAACTGGAATGGCATGGTGAGCAACAAAACGATGGATTTAGGCCCAGATCTCTGTACTGGGGTGAATGTATGACATTGTTCTGCATTCTGTCCATCAATGGTTCTTTTTGCTTCATCAACGACAGCACAGTCTTAGACAAAGTTGTACGCAGAAGACTATGGTGTAAACTAGAACAAGCATTGGCATAGCGAATCGGGCTCGCCTTTGGGACCATATAAGTGTTTAGCCATACAACAGTTGATGTTGTTGCACCAAGGATATTGTGCTGGATAACTAAACACTTATAAGGTCTCAAAGGCGAGACCTATTGGCTATGCCAATGCTTGTTTCAAGTCTTCAGGACATTACTGAGAAAGCGCCATCTAAGTAGACATCACAGACTGTATCTTCCTTCACTCTTCCTGTGCACATAGGCAGGTATTCGATATACGCTATCCGAGCTCGACATAAAAAAGTAGTGGAACTGTGATTAAAAGTGGAGTGAGTTGTTGAAACCAGATTATACTTCAGATTCCTCTCAGATCAACAGCAGCAATTACAAGCGTTCAATAGCTACGCACTAACAGCAAAAAGAAATTACCGAACACTAAAAGTGACTACAATGGAAGTCTTTCTAGTACAAATTACGACAAATGACCAGATAAATGGCGATCTTTACCAGAACCCCATGCTCTGAGTAGAATGTACTCATGTAAATAGTGGTCAGTGCTCGTTTGCATTGAAATCTCTAAAACACATTGATCCACTTTTTTTCTGACTACGGCCATTGACTTTAACAGCGACTTTAAAATGGCTACGGCAAAAAACATGCAAAGTGAGAAGATACATTTCCCTTCATCATTTGATTCGCCTTATGGGCGGCTTGTGATAGAGAACAATCCGGAGAGTGATCGAACCCACACCGTATGCCCCAGACGTAGATCTCTGGATTATTCGGCCCTTCGAACAGATGGCCTGCACAATGACAATTGCTAAGCGGCAGAAGTGTGGTTGTCTGATGCTCTCGGATCTATATCCGGTGGCTTTTTTTTATTACACTAGGAGATGCATTGGAGAAGTTCGGACTGGGCTCCAGACAATTTCTTCACTTTGCTAAGATTGCTTCGATAGCACGACAGTTGTGGTCTACATTCCCGGAGTTACCTGCCTCCACAAGGACATTACTGACTATGCTTTCAATGTCCATGGGTTGTAAGCTCATAACCCAAATCATACAGTACTCTAGATTCAGATAGATGGTATGTATGCCCCCCTTCTGCCTGAAGACGCCTGGTAGCAGGTGTGTGAGGAACCCCTTTACCATAAAGATCGGCCAAAAATACATGCAGTGGTACGTACAGTGGCACTGTGCGCGAGATTCAAGCTTATACATTACTACATGGTGCATATGGCATACCCCTCTCCTAGACGATTCCAGATAATATATTCTGACAGGTCCCAAGGCTGTGCGCGATGTTGGGCAACAGTGGCAGACTTTGTACATATGGTTTGGCATTGGCCAGTTGTGGGGGAATATTGGAACGCTGTTCTAGAACTTATTGAGCACTTGTCCAGCTGGCTGACGATTAAATAATGCATTTCAGGCATCCTTCCTAAAAACCCCAAAAAGAAAATGAGGAGACGCTTCGCCAAAAACTGATTTACTATTGGTTGGCTGAGAACTTGAGCCCTTACACTGACAGACTGGAGGAGGAACATTTTGGAATGAGCTGGAGCTAAAGAGACATATATGCGGAGGTCCCGAAGGGATGAAAGGGTCTGGGATGATTTGTTGGCCTGGAGTGCTACTCAAAATATAATAGACCATTGCCACACAAATCTCACAAGCAAAGGGCAATCGGGGGGGGGGGGCCCTTGGTGAAGATGGTGTGGGAAACAATGGGACTAACTCTAGTATCTGGAGCTCCCCGAGATATAGGACTCAGGAGTCAACTGACGGTCCTCCTCTCCAGCTCCTCTGCTCATGGTGGCAGCTCTGGAGCAGGCCAGGTTTAAATTCTGCCACAGTGCGGAGAGCAATCTTCTCCTAACCCCTAGTTGATTTCCCAGAGGCCACGAGAGTCCAGAAAGGACCACTCATTTAAAGTGCCTCCACTCATTTAAAGTGCCTCCACTCATTTAAAGTGCCCCCATCATCGGCTTCCACAAGAACCCCCCTCGCTCTCGTCGTCCAGAATGCAATCTGTGCTACAACCCAGACGAGCCACAGATGTACTCAACAGGGGCGGCTCTAGGCTCATGGTGGCCCTGTGCAGGGAGCGCAGGTAGGGGGCCCCGGAAGAGGGGGTCCGGGCGGGGCGGAGCTCAGGAAGGTGTTTTAATAAAACGTCCAGAAGAGGCGTTAGATGACCAGTAACATGGTAACAGAAAAACAACGTTTACTTTTTGAGTGCTCATCACTTGGATACTTTATTTTAGAATCTGGGTCTCTGGAGGGACCCCTTTCAACAAGAAAAACACGTTGCGCGTCCGTAAGAGAGTTCGGCCACAAAGTAGGATCCCTCCAATCACATAAATCATATTCAGAACACGGGTCTGTAACATGGTCTTGCTCTTTGGCTTCCTTTTCAATACCAGCATCATCCGTCTGTAAACTCTGAACCTCCTTCAGAATGCCAGATGTTGATGGACCGATGAATGATGTTTCAGTTTCTCTGTCTGAGGGTCTTTTGTAATAATCCTCATCCTGAGTTGGTAATTGCTGCATGTTTGTATCAATTTCAGAGTCACCTTGTTCATTTTCATTGGTCTGCTCATGAGTATCATTCTGCTCATGGATATCATCATTTCTTTGTTCTTCTTTATGGTCGTCAGCGCCTGTTTTTCCTAGTGCATCAGCAGTACTCTGGCCAGAGGATTCTCCATCTTTAGGTTTCCCTTGGGTGATAAAGTTCAGGATTGCTCCTTCCTGTGACACTACGAAAGCCTGCTGAGCCACCTTTCTCTTTCGTTTCGAATAACCAGATTTGTGTACTCGAATTCTCTTCATTTTGCTTGCAATGCAGCGGGCGAGGCTAGCAGTGGGTAGGGAAAAAAAGAAGACAATCAGCAGTGGCGGCTGCTGAAAGATTTTGAGGTGTCATTTTTATTTTCTTGCAAAAACAACAGTTGATGGACAGAATGCAGAACAATGTCATACATTCACCCCAGTACAGAGATCTGGGCCTAAATCCATCGTTTTTTTGCTCACCACACCACCCCAGTTCAGACATGGCCATATGCAAATCAGCCTTGACCCTGTGCCTCATGGGAACAGTAGTGGGCAAAAGAACGATGGATTTAACCCAGATCTCTTGACTGGGGGAGAATGTCTGCATTGTCAGCATTCCGTCCATCATCTGTCTGTTGTAACGCTTTTCGCCCTAAGTGGGATGGGTATTCCCAGACGTGGGACCCGTGCTCACTACGCCAGTGGAGTCAAGCTAACCTGGCTGATGACGGCTGATAGCCAGAAACCGGTCCTAGGATGCTTGATTCCGGTCCAGGGAAGACATGGCTTGGCAGTTAGGGCTGGACTGTTCCCATGAGGCACAGGGTCAAAACTGATTTGCATATGGCCATGTCTAAACTGGGGTGGTGTAGTGGGCAAAAGAACAATGGATTTAACCCAGATCTCTTGACTGGGGGAGAATGTCTGCATTGTCAGCATTCCGTCCATCATTTGTTTGTTGTAACGCTTTTCATGGGAACAGTCCAGCCCGAACTGCCAAGCCATGTCTTCCCTGGACTACACAATGAAGGACCAGCATACCTTAATGAACGAGTGAATTTCCACCAACCTACCAGGAAAATATGTTCCAGAACCATCTCCCTAGCAGCCACCCAATGCAGCCGCTGATAAAACAGTGGAGGCCGCTACTTCTCCCACCTGGCAGTGAAGACCTGAAAACCCTCCCCCTGCACCTCAGAGCCTCACCATCGCTCCAGCAGTTCAGGAAGGACCACAAGACCTCGCTGTTCAACCAACAAGCAGCATGATCCAGCAGCATGAATCCCACACCGCCTCGAGACCCTTATGTGTGAAGCAGCTGAGCTTTACAAACCCTGACTGATTGATAGTAATTACCCTTCCCACTACATGTATGACACATTATGAGGACTAGCCACATATGGAAGGTTCATTTGAAGAGTGTTATAAAACTATAGGGTAGATCATGTGACTTGGCATACAAGGTCTGTTTTCTCAGTCCACTGAGAACAGTAGAGCCTGGAGAATAGTTCATGATCTATTTGGGAAGTGACCTTAGCAGGAAGAGAGTAAGCTACCTTGAAATCATGGCACACAGAGACCTGTCTCAGTACGTCACTAACTGATCCTGAAGACAGCCTACAGGTAACCAAAGACTCGTCCACTTTACCACATTGTCAAAAGACAAATTACAATATATTTAATTAAGGTTTCTTGTATAGTGCCATATTCCAGCAACCAGTTCTGCTCGCTTTCAGAGCACCTATTAAACAAGGATTAATTACAGTGAGTCCTAAGGCTATGAAAAGGCACTAGAGGTTCACTGAAGCAAAATTAATGTGCAAGGAACATCCAGTCAGGAGACAACTTTCAAGCAGACGTACGAATCACTAGCACAGCATACCAACGACCCCATAGGCCGTGGCATAAGCAAGGAAAATGGCCCCTTTGGCTGCTGCTCAGGAAGTAAAATATAGCAATTATCAGGGTTCAATGGGCCCCTGAGGGTTTTGGGTCTCAGTACCACTGTACTTGCTGAACCAATGGTAACTATACCCCTAGTATGGACAGAGAAGGCTGCTTCACCAATTGCAAACTGAGGACTAGTTAAACTAGTTTTCTCTGCTAGTCACATGACAAGCACTGGAATGTAATTAAAGAAATGATCAAGAAGCCAGCCTCCTACCAAGGTCTCTGCAAAAGGTCATTAGATTGAGTTAACATGGGTAGGCACTGCCATTCTATTCCAGGCGTCCATCCATAGGTGCTTGCATTTCATGTCTGCCTCAACACCATATAAACAGACATAACCAAATGCCAAGTACATTCGAACACTCGATGTTTTAAAAGATTTGTGCAGGCAGATCCACTCATTAGATCACAAGTATCAGCTTCATACTCTGTTTTCATGATTGTTGATAAGTAATTGTAATCATTTTAATGAATCCTTAACATTACGTCTAACACCTCGTACCCTGCTCTCCTCTTCCCCCCAATACGACCGTGCCTCCCAAGTTACACCTCCAAAAGTCACCATGCCTCCCCTCAGCCACAAGTAAACACCACCCCTGCACTCCTGACTCACTCTTCCCTCAACATACAGCGCCGATCTGTACCACTCCCTACCCCTAGCGCACGGTGACCACCTCTTCGACCCGCGTCCTCTCAGAGATGAATCGTGAGAGAGAGGCTCTCTCTCACGATTCATCATGCCCTCCCTTCCCATGACCACCAGAAAACCTCCAGCTCGCCACCTCACATGGCTTACCTCCACCCAGACCCAAAGCACACACCATCTACAACAACATCCTCACCCAACCTTCCCCACGCCCCCGGCTCCTCACCCCCACAGGCTGGGATACATTCCTACGCCTGATCTGCCCTCCTCCCCAGGGCTCCCCACACCCTCGTCCAATGGCTCACCTCCCTCGGGTTCACTCTGCAGTGGCACACGCTGACCTCCTCACTCCCCCTCCCCATGCCCTGACCCTCGGGCTGCTCACCTCGCAGCTGGCACCAAAGGTTGCACACTGGCATGCTATCCTCTGCAAGGCGGCCTTTCTTGCCCAGGGTCTCTAGGCGCGCCGGTGCATGGCCTCGGCCGGTCTCGGTGCTGCTCGCTGCACGCCGGGCACGGGTGCTGCCACCCCTCCTGCCGCCAGTGATGCGTGGTGCTTCTTTAACCCCTTCGCTGCAGGACTCGGGGGCACTGCGCATGCGCGCGCATTCGAGCCTCCGGAGGTGCCAGATCTGGACTATTAAAACAAGCTCGATTCTCCTGGAAAAAAGTTCTAAACAAGCACAAGACCTACCAGAAGAGCCCGAAACAAGGCCGACCCCACACAAAGACGAGACTGGGTTAGAAAGGAAAAGAGTATAAGAACAACCATTCAGCGTGCATCACATTGGATTTAGCACGCCTCAGTCGTTCATGCTCCAAATCCCTGCCAGGGGCCGCCACGAATATGTATTGTATCCGATTCCTCGTGGTGGCCCCTGGGGTTTGGTGGCCCTGTGCAGGTGCACAGCTTGCACATGCCTAAGGCCGCCCCTGTACTCAAATGCTGCCCTCTGCACAGCAGTGGTATTCTAAAGCAAGAACCGGGCCCGCCTTCTCTTCCTCTTTCCATGAACCCCAAGTGCCTCCTTTCCATATCTACCGCCTCTCTCCGCATTATGACAGTCGAGCCATTTCAGGAGAGCACTGATTCTGCAACAATAAACTTGACACGTCTAGCAGAGGACACGGTTTATTTTCTAAAAAGAGACGATCTATGTCTCAGCCTGGGAAAAGGCCTGGGACTCAATTCATAAATCGTACGAAGCGTGTATACGCTTCAGACTAATACTGAAACTATGTGTACACAGAGGGGGATGCAAATACAAGCAGGTCTCCCCTCCCTCCTCCACGGAGAAAACATAAACATGACATGACATGAAATCCTGTTACAAACACGCAAACAGCGAGCACGGCCTGCCTGCTGCTGTCTAGGAGCTATCTGGAACATTCAGGGGAGTCTCCATCGAAGCTGCTCTCTCGGCACCTACCCCCTCAGCTCAAGGTGAACCCCCAGAGCAAAATGTACACAGCCAGAGATCAACCATCAACAAGCATTTACAATGCAATGGTCTCGGCATTGTTAAAGTTAGAGCTATTGGCATTGCTCATGACATTATTTTTGTTTATGTTTTTGTTTTTAAAACCTTGCCTGGGATTCTGTGTTATGGAGTGGAATTATGTGGAATGGTATTTTGTTTTGTGTAGTGGTATGGTGGAGTTTAACTACGTGGTGTGTTGATGAATTTGATAGGATTATGTGGTATTCTGTGGCGTGGATTGGATGTATGTGGTGTGTTGTGTATATGTGTTGTTGAGTTGAATTATGAGGTGTGTTGTCGAATTGTGTGGTGTAAAATGGTAGTGTGTGGAATGGAATGGTGTTGCGTGGAACTGTGTGGCGCTGAATGAAATCATGCTGATAGGAGTTAAGTGGCATGATGGCTCTGTTGGAAGGAATGCAAGAGAGAGGCGACAGAGAGAAGGAAAAGCTGGTAAGGATGAGAGTGCATAACATGGGAAAAAGACAGAATGAAGGGGAGAGAAGAAAAAGGAAGCAGGAAAAGTGGATAGAGCGGCAAGTGAGAGAAAGGCTAGAGGATGGAAGAGCGAGTCGGGCAGAAAAGGGAATGAAAGGAGGAAAAGGGACAGCAAGAGGAGTGCGAGAAAGGAGAAGGAAGAGAAAGAAAGGAGAAGAGTGGTAAGAGTAAAGGAGGAGGGAGGCAGACTCAGAACGGGGAGAGCTGAACCGGCTGCAGTCAGTGCAGTCGATGCTGGTCCGCACATGAGCCTCACTGAACTCTTGATGTAATCCCTACATGTTCATGTTAAGCTTTCGGATTTTCTTCCACCGGGTGGTATGCACTTTCCGTGATAAAACAATGCTGGGAAAATTTTTGGTATAAGGGGCACGGTCACTTTTTGGAATGTTATAGCGTGCACAGATATGGAAATGGCACATGGTTGTGAATTGACGTATATAAACTCCTAGTGTCACAATATTGTGTTTGCTGAAGGTAATGCCCACACTAGTCTTTTCAGGCGTGTGCTGTACAAACCACACTATCACCGGCGTGTGAACGATCAGAAATCAAAGCTCAGTTTCCACTGTGCACAGCAGAGTCTAATAACACTGTGGTGCTTGCCATTTTAAACATGGCATGAGCAACAGAGGACGCAGGCAGTATGCAGACAATATTAAGGAAACTCGTCTTTCTCAATGAGGATTTCCCAAAAAACGATACTCAGTCTAAATGAACATCGAAATCAGCTAGCCGGAGTTTGCTTCCGTTGCGGAAAGGAGAGCGGCGCGGGCTGAAGCTCTGTAGCTGGCTGAGTGCAGACGAGAGGGCTGAGAGGTAGAGAGGTGATTTGAGAGAGAAGTGACGTAGATGGAGGAGATATACAGATGAAATGTAAACATCACTGTGGTAGAATGATACGCACCAGGTAGAGAAGAGGTCGAACATAGGGAGGGTTAGAGAGGTAGAATTCAGAAACTTGAGGTACAAGAGCAGCTGGGTCTTCGCGCCTTTTCCTTTTTAGTCAGTGTGCACAGCATCAACAAAAAGTATTGGCAAAGCCAATAGCTCAACAAGGGAAGTAGTACTGGATTTGCCAGTGCTTGTTTTCCAATTGTTCCTTTGCATTTTATACGTCTGGTGCACAAACGTGTAACTGAAATATCACAAAAAAATATATTTAAAATGTTTTTGTACACTGCATAAACAGGCACTCGTGGAGAAAACTACTTTACAAATAAAAAGTCAAACAAATGGAAATGTACATGAAAGCAAACGATGCTCTTTATTTAGAGGATTATGACGATTACTCCGTCAAGAACATGTCCACACACTCTTCTTCTGAATGAAAATAAAGAAAACACATGCTATGAAGCCATAAACACACCGCTCTGCAACTAAAAGCACTATTAGGGGAATCACAGATAAGTAATATGCTAAAAATAGGAAATATCCTTCACCTAGGAAAGAACGTCTAAAAACCTCACAGCAAATCATGGGTACGGACCGTGTTTTGTTTACAAATATACAGAATTGCAATGTCACACTGTCAAAACAACCATGTTTTAGAAAAATTGAACAACAACAAAATACACAATGGTGATAATGAGTTTACCATGGCGTATTAACACACAGAGTGAAATTAATGTTCTCCCGTGCTTGTCGCGATGGGGGGTGGGCTTAAGAAAGATTTGAATAGTCGCTGCCCTGCCTTCCTAATTAAAGACATCAAATAATGGTCCAGAACGATAGCATTTACAATACTACAAGGGGAGCGGAAAGAGAATATGAAAGGCGCGCCAGCAACTGTCATTATAACAGAGCCACAGACCAAAGCGTAGGAAGGAAAAACGCGCGCACTTCGTTCAACTGCGAATCCTGCGAGGAAAAGCCGCGTTAACTGCGCACCTCACTGGTATATTATGCGGCGTTAGATCACAGCTCAGACCGCCCAACCTGAGCTAACGCGACACAGGCAAACTCAGTAGCAGAAGCACAAACCATGCGAGCCACTGCCCCAGACATGGTTTGTTTTTGATAAACAGTAGAAATGAAAATACATGCTGCAGTGCGAGGTGCTGAATGCGACGGGAAGGTGTGTGGAAATCAAGAAAGGAGTTCAGAATGCAAAAATACAGCTCTAAACAGTGGAACAGCAGGAAAATATGGGCAAAAAGACTCATGAATGTCAGACATGGAAGAGCCAAGATCTGGCAAATAACGGGTAACTGCAAAATCCCCTTACCATGTATGCTCGTGAACAAACCGTTTTTATGAAATGGGCATGTATGATGTTTCATAAAGCTGGGGTCTTAGAAGACCCAAAGGTTTCGCTCTGCAATGGAGCTACAAATGTCCCACTTTGCCTCACTAATCTACTTCTCCAACGGAAACTACAACAAGTGACCATACAACTGACCTCACGCCGCTCTTCACTGATGATGCCCGACAGGGTGGAAACGAGTCTTTCAAAGGGGAAGTAGGTAGGAGACACCACCGCCTTTCTCCGAGGCGAAGCAGAAATGCCTCGGAGAAACGCAGCGGCGGTTTCAGATTCGGGGGCGTGTTTTTCTTTTCTCTCCTCTTGCCATTGGCTGGAGGAGAGAAAAACACGCCTAAAAAAGGGCGCGGCTAAAAAGTGGAAAGAAGAGCACGGAACACGCCCCCGAATCTGAAAAAGACGGAGCCTATTTGGAGGGACGGCTCTCTCCTCCAATGGCTGGCCTCCGTTTAGGAAGCCAGCCAATGGAGGAGAGGCAAAAAGAGAGGCGGGCTAAATAGCCACTCTAAGCATCATAAGATCTTCGGACTTCCGGTTCTGCCTTCGGCAGACCGGACGGTCCCTCGACCTAAAAAGGCTCGCATGTAAGCCTGCGCAGATGTACCCACAAACGCACTATCAGCAAGCCTGCTCGGTCAGAGCCGACCCCACTCGGCCACCGGCGTGTTCCAAGCCCTGCGCCACGACAGCTGTACTTCCACACAGCAGAAGGTCCTCCTGACGCCTGCTCAGCCGCAAAGGCAGTTTGTGTGCAGCCCCTTGATGCTGGTTCATAGCTCACTGTGCTATATAAGAACTGCAGCTTATAAACTGCAAGTAACAAAAACATCCTTGACAAAAGCAGTAACCAATGTTTTGTTTTTATTTACATAGAATACAAATCTGTAGGTTACACAATTTGCTATGTAGAAGGCACAGTAACCGTCTATGCTATTGTAAGAGAAAAAACTGTGACTAGACAAAACTCAGATCGCTCCAAAGAGAGCATTAACCACAAGAGTTCTCTTAGCGTGCTATTTGCCCCTTAAAATTGGTGGGGACACAAGATCTGCAAATGTCTGAGTGGGAATCTGTAGGAGCAGGGGATGGGGGACTGAGGGCCAGCTGGGCTTCTCGGTAATGGAAAAGGAACCCAACTGTGTCTGTGTCTAAACGGGACTGATCTGTTGCCTTGCAGCAGCCCTCAAAGCAGCCATACTCCTTAACCCCAGCAGCCCCTCAACCAGCCAGGACGGGAGCCGAATTTCGCAGACTGTTGAGGCCTCCCGAACTCCTGCCACAATTCTGTATCGACCTCAGAAAGATAAGTGTCGACATATCCAAGCAGGGACTGGAAGCTGTGAGTTTCACGTTACACCTGGGGCCAACATGCATAGACCCACCGAGTTATCTTACTGACTTACTCTCTCGAAAGTGAGTCACGTTCGGAAATGGAATCTGCGTGGCGAGTGACAGCTCAGATAAAGGATTTGCATTTAAGCGACTGCCGTCTCCACACGATAAGATTTCCAGCTGCAGGCATTACAAATATATCTTTCTGTGACGTTTAGTGATTTTTAACAGATCAATCTATTTTCCGACGAGGCCCTGCTGAGGATTTCAATAAGCTTGGCTGAAAAGCGGTATATGGCAGCAGCAGCCCTGTTCCCCACCCTAACTACCCCAACAGACTTCTAGCTCAAGCATCAGGTGTAACAGCAAAACTATGGTGGCCCAGCTCAGAGTGAGCGTGAGCACCAGAGAGTGACAGCAAACAGACGAATGGCTCCGCACACGGCAGAATAGGGAAATGAATGAAACGATTTTAGGTACTCGATTTTGTACCAACCCCTCCCAGACCTGCAATTGGCCCTTGTCCCTCCCGCTAAAACCTGCGCATCTTTCTTCCCTTTTTAGAAGTACACACTGGAACCGCTTTTGGTGCTGAAAAGCCGCTGTTTATTTCACCGGGCAGAAGTAAATCTCTTTTCAGGTTGGGAATGCACAAGGAACACCATCGATGTCAAGACGTCGATTCTCCACAGAGGCAGAAGAAGCTTATTCCCAATTCCTTCCTCTCAGAACACACTGCGTTAAGCAGCTGCTCTAAGCAGGGGGAAAGGGGAGTGGACAGAGAAGAGAAAGACACTCGAGCCGGACCTGAATTCCCTTGTCTTCCGTTTTCCTGTCTTCTGGGATTCCTAATGCACATAAAGGGGAAAGAAGCATTCAATAAACATAACAGTCCTGCTCATTACTTAACAGTTCATTTCTTAACTACCAGGTTTGGCTGGAGTATAGGCTCCTCTTCTGTATTGAGGTGTCTCAGTCCCTACTGACCTGGAACTGCAGCTTCCTAACACATATAGAAGATACCACATTAATATCACACCACAACGTTTAACCTTTCTGCTTACTAACTGGGAAATTGACGTTTCCTACCTAAATGATAGCTGGAACTATCTCATATGGTACTTATCCAATGTTCAGCATAATAGTCTAATTGAATGAAGGTCTCTCATGAAGTCTCTCTTCCTGAAGTCTTGTTCTGTCCACCTTGTAATATTATGTGGATTAATAGCTTCTGGAAGGTACGCGCAAAAAGGGACAAGGAAGGAAAGAATGGAAGGAAAGGAGAGGGAAGTTCGCAAGGAAGGAAGGGTACAGAAGCAAAACGCGCTGCTCCAAACTTGCAGTCTCCTTAGCGCAGATGCTGAATTAATTCTTGGCTTACTTGGCTTATTTGGCTGTGAAGAATCAGGGCACACCAACCTTAGACTCACAAAATTCCTGGAAGGCTTCTACAACTAGTCTCTCACAATGCGGATATTGCAATGCCCAAAATAAGAATAGGACACTTGTACTCCGCCAACTTAAAGGGGAAATAATCCCCACTACGAAATTTTATCTTTGAGAAAACGCCGCTTCCGCTAGATATTTATAAAGAAGCGCGCTTCGGAATCGGACTTCTCTTCCTCAGATACAAATTGAAGTGCGCAGTTGAGCGCGCTCGCGAGCCGCATTATTCCGAAAAGCCTCCAAGACTAGAACGTCACTTTTGGAGGCTCTGATGCCTTGTGGGCCACTCGGCGGCCATCTTGAAATGGTCTTTTTCGCCGGGTGTACATTAAACCAATAATTCACAGTAGAGGGTTTGATTACTACTCTATGTCTTTTGGGATAACACTTCCCTATGGTAAGGGTATTCACCAGGTTCCTGACAGTACCCCCTTCCAATGACCGATTTATCGGTCTAGGTTTGAGAGGGTTTTGCAAATGGAAGCGTTTAACTAATTGGGAAGCATGTACATTTAAGGCCGGTTCCCAGGATCTCTCTTCAGGTCCATACCCCTTCCAGTCCACCAAATAATATAACTTCCTTCGAATCCTTTTTGAATCTAAGATTTCCTTGACTTCATATTCTGTTTGTCCCTTGATTCTCACTGGAGGGGGAGGAGTACCCTTACGAAGATGGGGGGCTGCTGGCTTAAGGAGGGATACATGGAAAACTCGGTGAATCTTTAATTGCGAGGGCAATTTTAGCTTAACTGTCACTGGCCCTAACACCTGTTCTACTGGGAAGGGACCAATATACCGTGGCTGAAATGTTCTATTTCCCTTCAATCGCAGGTGACGAGAGGATAACCACACTGAATCTCCCACCTGATACGGAGGGGCTTTCTTTCTGTGTTTATCTGCTTGTCGCTTGTAACTCTCCTTAGCCTTTAGAATATTGGACTCTGCAGATTTGTGAGCTTGGGATAATTCTTTCAAATACTGATTAGCTGCAGGAACCCCAAACTCTTCTTCAAAACTGAAGGGATTTGGATGTCTTCCAAAATTGAGGTAAAATGAAGTGAACCCAGTGGAGACATTCTTCGCATTGTTGTGAGCGAATTCTGCCATCCACAGCAAATCCGACCACTCACCATCCCGAGCCAAAAGGAACAGGCGAAGGTATTGTTCCAACTCTTGATTTACTTGTTCCTTTTGACCATCTGTCTCGGGATGATAACTGTAGAGTGCCTGACTTCTACCCCTAATCCCAGCATAAAGGCCTTCCAAAATCGAGAAATGAACTGATGGCCCCTGTCAGATATCAAAATCTTAGGCACCCCATGAATCTTAACTATGTGCTCACTGAAGGGTTTGGCTATTTCTCTAGCTATGGGAACCCCTTTTATAGGAATTAAGTGACTCATTTTAGTGAAGGTGTCCACTACAACTAAAACTGTATCATAACCCTTGCTTACTGGGAGGTCTACAATTAAATCTAATGTGACTGTGTGCCAGGGTTCTGTGGGAGTAGGTAGGGGTTGTAAAAATCCTTGGGGAGCTTGCCTACTGGTTTTCCCTCGAGCACAGAGATCACAAGATTCCACATAACGTTTTACATGAGCTTTCATATCTGGCCACCAGAAATAACGTTGGACTAAGTCAAGAGTCTTAACCATGCCTTTATGCCCCGCTAATGGTTGATCATGACAGTCTTTCAAAGCTTGTTCTTGAATTGCTTTGGTGGGCAAATATAACGCACCTCGATGATAAGGCAAAGAGTTTACGATCTCTCGGTCTGTTTCTTGATTCGCCCATTCTGACATTTCCTCGGTACTCATTTGTCTTCCAATTTCTTCCTTATAGTTCGTGAAACTAAGAGTGCATACAATCTTGGATTCAGGAATATTTGGATGTGGTTCCACCAGAAGTTCTGTGGCCTCTGTTTGAATTCGGGACAGTGCGTCCGCTTTGCCACTTTTACTGCCAGGGCGGTACGTAATCATGAAATCGAAGCCGGCAAAGTAAAGGGACCAACGTAGTTGGCGGGGAGTCAAAGTTCTGGCTGATTTCAGAAACTGGAGATTTTTATGATCCGTGAAAACTGTGACGGTATGCTTGGCTCCTAATAAATAATGCCTCCATTCCACGAAAGCATCCTTTACTGCTAGCAGTTCTTTCTCTGCAATGGTATAATTTTGCTCTGCTGCATTCAACTTTCTCGACCTGAAAGCTACTGGATGCAATTGTCCAGTAGATCGGTGCTGCTGAGACAGGATTCCACCGATGGCTTGATCTGAGGCGTCCGCTTCAACAAAGAAAGGTTCAGAAGGATCTGCATGAAGGAGAATTAGGGCCGATGAAAAACTGGTCTTGAGATAGACAAAGGCCTGCTCCGCCTCTACCGTCCATTGAAATTTTTCTCCTTTTTTTAACAATCTTGTGATGGGAAGAATCTGTTGAGAAAAACCTTGAATGAATCGACGATAAAAATTGGCAAATCCCAAAAATCGCTGTACCTCCTTAACATCTGTGGGTAATGGCCATTCTACCACAGCCTGCACCTTTTTTGTGTCCATTTTGATTCCGTCGGGCGACAGTACAAACCCCAGAAACTCTACTGTGCGAACACTAAAAGCACACTTCTCTAATTTTACATAGAGCTGATGTTGTCGAAGTCTTTCAAGGACCAACTTCACATGCCTCGCATGTTCTTGAGGGTTTTTAGAATAAATCAAAATGTCATCCAAATAGATCACCGCTACCTTATCCAACAAATCTCCCATGGCATCATTAATAAAATGTTGAAAAGCTGCAGGAGCATTGCACAACCCGAAGGGCATCACCTGATATTCGAAGAGCCCGTACTTGGTTCTGAAGGCAGTCTTCCACTCATGGCCCTCCTTCATACGGGTAAGATGGTAAGCTCCCCGAAGATCTAATTTCGTGAATATCTGAGCCTCTTTGATCTGATCCAGAAGAACAGAAATCAAAGGTAAAGGATAGCGTTTTTTAATCGTTGCTCTGTTGATTGCTCGATAATCGATGCAAGCCCTCAGAGACCCTTCTTTCTTTGGAATAAAGAATAATGGAGAGGAGACTGGAGACTGGGATGGTCTAATTAACCCGTTAGCCAAGTAACGATCCAAATA
The DNA here is from genome assembly GCF_964204655.1 of Triturus cristatus. Taxonomy (NCBI): domain Eukaryota; kingdom Metazoa; phylum Chordata; class Amphibia; order Caudata; family Salamandridae; genus Triturus; species Triturus cristatus. The sequence goes on along the minus strand of NC_140582.1, from coordinate 1,219,614,066 downwards.
TTCCTTCAAATACAGGTTCTCAGCCTCCGTTAGTGCGTATATCCGACTGCAGGGCAAAACGGCCCCGGGTTCTAGGTCGATGGCGCAATCATAAGAGCGATGGGGGGGCAATCGTTGCGCCTCACGTTCACTGAACACATCGCCGAATTCCTTGTATTCCTCCGGAACCAGAATAGACTCAATAACCCTAATGGAATCTCCACCGTAAGACAACAAGGTGGCCGTGGAAGGTTCAAAATTCTTCTCGTCTGAAGAGAAACAATGTTCAGAACAAAACAAGGAAGTCATCTCAACGGTCCGATTTTCCCAGTCAATAGTCGGATTGTGTGTGGAGAGCCATGGAATACCCAAAATGATCTGAAACTGTGGGGCATCAATCAGGTTAAACCGAAGATATTCTCGATGTCCATTGGATTGAACCAATTCTAACAACTCAGTGTGATGGGTGATGGGACCCGAAGAGAGGTTGGTCCCATCTACTGCTCGAACCAATTCCTTCTTTTCCTTTAACATCGCTTGGATTCCCATCCTCTTCGCATACTTGATGTCACAGAAGTTCCCAGTAGCACCTGAGTCAATCATGATGGCTACTCCCGTGATTTCTTGTTCACGGAACTTCAGCGTCATCTGTAGAATCAAATGTGGTGCTTGAGTTTGAAGGGTGTTCATTATACAATGAGATTCTGGAGCCTTCTTCTCACATTTCGCCATCTGAGCGACTCCTCCTACAGATGGTTTTGAGAGTTTCCCGACACAAAAGGCTTGGGTCTTTTTGGACACTCTTTCACGAAATGTCCTGCTGCTCCACAGTACATACATAATTTCTTTGCTCTCCTCGACTCTTTTTCTTCTTTACTTAAGGGACCCCTCACCGTTCCAATCTGCATTGGTTCGCACTCTGATGAGGATCCATTAGTTTTACTCCCTTCGACTCTAGGTCTATCAAAACGTGAAAAATTCCATTTGAAATCTCTAGACTTCTTTTCTCCTTTTCTCTCCGCACAGCGAAAATCGATTTCTAACACTAAATCTACCAATTCTGTAAAATAAGTAGGTCGGTTTAGAATCTGTGCAAGCGTATCCTTAATCTCGTCTCGTAATCCTCTATAGAACAGTGCAGCCCTCTTTTCCTGTGGCCAATTAGTTTCCACTAACAGTTTGTTAAATTGAGTCAAGTACGTGAGGAGATCTTTGGATCCCTGACGCAGTTCCAAAAGTTCGTTGTCAGTGGCCTGGGAAATTCTTCTCCTGTCAAAAATACGAAGAAACTCAGTTTTGAAGCGATCAAAATCATATAAGAAAGGATCATCGCGGGAAACCAGAGGCATAGCCCAATTGGCGGCATCCCCACTAAGATAAGACAAAATGAAAGCCACCCGGGATTGAGCGTCTGGAAATAGGGTTGGGTGACACATAAAATGAAGGGAACACTGAGTGAGGAACAGTTGGGCCTTTTGAGGATCCCGGCTAAACCTTTCGGGTGACGCTAATGGAATAAGAGGGGAAACCGAATGAACAACTTGGGCCACAGTTCGGGGATTAGTATCTGGCAAGGAACCCCTTAAATCTGCTACAGAAGGAGGAGAAGCTGGGGACGTCATCTCACTAACTCTTTGAGATAGTATCATTGTTTCCTGCCTCGAATCTACCATCTCTTGTTTAAGACTCTTATTCTCTGCACTAAGATGTCCTAAATCCCACTGAATTCCCTCTAACATGTCTCCTAACGCCTTCAAACTAAAACCCTCCGCCATTCTGCCTGGGTGGAGTAAAGTCGTGGGCACTTCAATGTGTCGAGACGTCGATTCTCCACAGAGGCAGAAGAAGCTTATTCCCAATTCCTTCCTCTCAGAACACGCTGCGTTAAGCAGCTGCTCTAAGCAGGGGGAAAGAGGAGTGGACAGAGAAGAGAAAGACACTCGAGCCGGACCTGAATTCCCTTGTCTTCCGTTTTCCTGTCTTCTGGGAATCCTAATGCACATAAAGGGGAAAGAAGCATTCAATACACATAACAGTCCTGCTCATTACTTAACAGTTCATTTCTTAACTCTATCCTACCAGGTTTGGCTGGAGTATAGGCTCCTCTTCTGTATTGAGGTGTCTCAGTCCCTACTGACCTGGAACTGCAGCTTCCTAACACATATAGAAGATACCACATTAATATCACACCACAACGTTTAACCTTTCTGCTTACTAACTGGGAAATTGACGTTTCCTACCTAAATGATAGCTGGACCTATCTCATATGGTACTTATCCAATGTTCAGCATAATAGTCTAATTGAATGAAGGTCTCTCATGAAGTCTCTCTTCCTGAAGTCTTGTTCTGTTCACCTTGTAATATTATGTGGATTAATAGCTTCTGGAAGGTACGCGCAAAAAGGGACAAGGAAGGAAAGAATGGAAGGAAAGGAGAGGGAAGTTCGCAAGGAAGGAAGGGTACAGAAGCAAAACGCGCTGCTCCAAACTTGCAGTCTCCTTAGCGCAGATGCCGAATTCATTCTTGGCTTACTTGGCTTATTTGGCTGTGAAGAATCAGGGCACACCAACCTTAGACTCACAACATTCCTGGAAGGCTTCTACAACTAGTCTCTCACAATGCGTATATTGCAATGCCCAAAATAAGAATAGGACACTTGTACTCCGCCAACTTAAAGGGGAAATAATTCCCACTATGAAATTTTATCTTTGAGAAAACGCCGCTTCCGCTAGATATTTATAAAGAAGCGCGCTTCGGACTCGGACTTCTCTTTCTCAGATACAAATTGAAGTGCGCAGTTGAGCGCGCTCGCGAGCCGCATCATTCTGAAAAGCCTCCAAGACTATAACGTCACTTTTGGAGGCTCTGGTGCCTTGTGGGCCACTCGGTGGCCATCTTGAAATGGTCTTTTCGCCGGGTTTACATTAAACCAATAATTCACAGTAGAGGGTTTGATTACTACTCTATGTCTTTTGGGATAACACTTCCCTATGGTAAGGGTATTCACCAGGTTCCTGACAGTACCCCCTCCCAATGACCGATTTATCGGTCTAGGTTTGAGAGGGTTTTGCAAATGGAAGCGTTTAACTAATTGGGAAGCATGTACATTTAAGGCCGGTTCCCAGGATCTCTCTTCAGGTCCATACCCCTTCCAGTCCACCAAATAATATAACTTCCTTCAAATCCTTTTTGAATCTAAGATTTCCTTGACTTCATATTCTGTTTGTCCCTTGATTCTCACTGGAGGGGGAGGAGTACCCTTACAAAGGTGGGGGGCTGCTGGCTTAAGGAGAGATACATGGAAAACTCGGTGAATCTTTAATTGCGAGGGCAATTTTAGCTTAACTGTCACTGGCCCTAACACCTGTTCTACTGGGAAGGGACCAATATACCGTGGCTGAAATTTTCTATTTCCCTTCAATCGCAGGTGACGAGAGGATAACCACACTGAATCTCCCACCTGATACGGAGGGGCTTTCTTTCTGTGTTTATCTGCTTGTCGCTTGTAACTCTCCTTAGCCTTTAGAATATTGGACTCTGCAGATTTGTGAGCTTGGGATAATTCTTTCAAATACTGATTAGCTGCAGGAACCCCAAACTCTTCTTCAAAACTGAAGGGATTCAGATGTCTTCCAAAATTGAGGTAAAATGAAGTGAATCCAGTGGAGACATTCTTCGCATTGTTGTGAGCGAATTCTGCCATCCACAGCAAATCCGACCACTCACCATCCCGAGCCAAAAGGAACAGGCAAAGGTATTGTTCCAACTCTTGATTTACTTGTTCCGTTTGACCATCTGTCTCGGGATGATAACTGGTAGAGTGCCTGACTTCTACCCCTAATCCCAGCATAACGGCCTTCCAAAATCGAGAGATGAACTGAGGGCCCCTGTCAGATATCAAAATCTTAGGCACCCCATGAATCTTAACTATGTGCTCACTGGAGAGTTTGGCTATTTCTCTAGCTATGGGAACCCCTTTTATAGGAATGAAGTGACTCATTTTAGTGAAGGTGTCCACTACAACTAAAACTGTATCATAACCCTTGCTTACTGGGAGGTCTACAATTAAATCTAATGTGACTGTGTGCCAGGGTTCTGTGGGACTAGGTAGGGGTTGTAAAAATCCTTGGGGAGCTTGCCTACTGGTTTTCCCTCGAGCACAGAGATCACAAGATTCCACATAACGTTTTACATGAGCTTTCATATCTGGCCACCAGAAATAACGTTGGACTAAGTCAAGAGTCTTAACCATGCCTTTATGCCCCGCTAATGGTTGATCATGACAGTCTTTCAAAGCTTGTTCTTGAATTGCTTTGGTGGGCAAATATAACGCACCTCGATGATAAGGCAAAGAGTTTACGATCTCTCAGTCTGTTTCTTGATTCGCCCATTCTGACATTTCCTCGGTACTCATTTGTCTTCCAATTTCTTCCTTATAGTTCATAAAACTAAGAGTGCATACAATCTTGGATTCAGGAATAATTGGATGTGGTTCCACCAGATGTTCTGTGGCCTGTGTTTGAATTCGGGACAGTGCGTCCGCTTTGCCATTTTTACTGCCAGGGCGGTACGTAATCACGAAATCGAAGTCGGCAAAGTAAAGGGACCAACGTAGTTGACGGGGAGTCAAAGTTCTGGCTGATTTCAGAAACTGGAGATTTTTATGATCCGTGAAAACTGTGACGGTATGCTTGGCTCCTAATAAATAATGCCTCCATTCCACAAAAGCATCCTTTACTGCTAGCAGTTCTTTCTCTGCAATGGTATAATTTTACTCTGCTGCATTTAACTTTCTCGACCTGAAAGCTACTGGATGCAATTGTCCAGTAGATCGGTGTCGCTGAGACAGGATTCCACCGATGGCTTGATCTGAGGCGTCCGCTTCAACAAAGAAAGGTTCAGAAGGATCTGCATGAAGGAGAATTGGGGCCGATGTAAAACTGGTCTTGAGATAGACAAAGGCCTGTTCCGCCTCTACCGTCCATTGAAATTTTTCTCCTTTTTTTAACAATCTTGTGATGGGAAGAATCTGTTGAGAAAAACCTTGAATGAATCGACGATAAAAATTGGCAAATCCCAAAAATCGCTGTACCTCCTTAACATCTGTGAGTGATGGCCATTCTACCACAGCCTGCACCTTTTTTGTGTCCATGTTGATTCCGTCGGGCGACAGTACAAACCCCAGAAACTCTACTGTGCGAACACTAAAAGCACACTTCTCTAATTTTACATAGAGCTGATGTTGTCGAAGTCTTTCAAGGACCAACTTCACATGCCTCGCATGTTCTTGAGGGTTTTTAGAATAAATCAAAATGTCATCCAAATAGATCACCGCTACCTTATCCAACAAATCTCCCATAGCATCATTAATAAAATGTTGAAAGGCTGCAGGAGCATTGCACAACCCGAAGGGCATCACCTGATATTCAAAGAGCCCGTACTTGGTTCTGAAGGCAGTCTTCCACTCATGGCCCTCCTTCATACGGATAGGATGGTAAGCTCCCCAAAGATCTAATTTCGTGAATATCTGAGCCTATTTGATCTGATCCAGAAGAACAGAAATCAAAGGTAAAGGATAGCGTTTTTTAATCGTTGCTCTGTTGATTGCTCGATAATCGATGCAAGCCCTCAGAGACCCTTCTTTCTTTGGAATAAAGAATAATGGAGAGGAGACTGGAGACTGGGATGGTCTAATGAACCCGTTAGCCAAGTAACGATCCAAATATTCCTTCAAATACAGGTTCTCAGCCTCCGTTAGTGCGTATATCCGACTGCAGGGCAAAACGGCCCCGGGTTCTAGGTCGATGGCGCAATCATAAGAGCGATGGGGGGGCAATCGTTCCGCCTCACGTTCACTGAGCACATCACCGAATTCCTTGTATTCCTCCGGAACCAGAATAGACTCAATAACCCCAATGGAATCTCCACCGTAAGACAACAAGGTGGCCGTGGAAGGTTCAAAATTCTCCTCGTCTGAAGAGAAACAATGTTCAGAACAAAACAAGGAAGTCATCTCAACGGTCCGATTCTCCCAGTCAATAGTCGGATTGTGTGTGGAGAGCCATGGAATACCCAAAATGATCTGAAACTGTGGGGCATCAATCAGGTTAAACCGAAGATATTCTCGATGTCCATTGGATTGAACCAATTCTAACAACTCAGTGTGATGGGTGATGGAACCTGAAGAGAGGTTGGTCCCATCTACTGCTCGAACCAATTCCTTCTTTTCCTTTAACATCGCTTGGATTCCCATCCTCTTCGCATACTTGATGTCACAGAAGTTCACAGTAGCACCTGAGTCAATCATGATGGCTACTCCCGTGATTTCTTGTTCACGGAACTTCAGCGTCATCTGTAGAATCAAATGTGGTGCTTGAGTTTGAAGGGTGTTCATTATACAATGAGATTCTGGAGCCTTCTTCTCACATTTCGCCATCTGAGCGACTCCTCCTACAGATGGTTTTGAGAGTTTCCCGACACAAAAGGCTTGGGTCTTTTTGGACACTCTTTCACGAAATGTCCTGCTGCTCCACATTACATACATAATTTCTTTGCTCTCCTCGACTCTTTTTCTTCTTTACTTAAGGGACCCCTCACCGTTCCAATCTGCATTGGTTCACACTCTGATGAGGATCCATTAGTTTTACTCCCTTCGACTCTAGGTCTATCAAAATGTGAAAAATTCCATTTGAAATCTCTAGAATTCTTTTCTCCTTTTCGCTCCGCACTGCGAAAATCGATTTCTAACACTAAATCTACCAATTCTGTAAAATCAGTAGGTCGGTTTGGAATCTGTGCAAGCGTATCCTTAATTTCGTCTCGTAATCCTCTATAGAACAGTGCAGCCCTCTTTTCCTGTGGCCAATTAGTTTCCACCAACAGTTTGTTAAATTGAGTCAAGTACTTGAGGAGATCTTTGGATCCCTGACGCAGTTCCAAAAGTTCGTTGTCAGTGGCCTGGGAAATTCTTCTCCTGTCAAAAATACGAGGAAACTCAGTTTTGAAGCTATCAAAATCATATAAGACAGGATCATCTCGGGAAACCAGAGGCATAGCCCAATTGGCGGCATCCCCACTAAGATAAGACAAAATGAAAGCCACCCAGGATTGAGCGTCTGGAAATAGGGTTGGGTGACACATAAAATGAAGGGAACACTGAGTGAGGAACAGTTGGGCCTTTTGAGGATCCCGGCTAAACCTTTCGGGTGACGCTAATGGAATAAGAGGGGAAACCGAATGAACAACTTGGGCCACAGTTCGGGGATTAGTATCTGGCAAGGAACCCCTTAAATCTGCTACAGAAGGAGTAGAAGCTGGGGACGTCATCTCACTAACTCTTTGAGATAGTATCATTGTTCCCTGCCGCGAAGCTACCATCTCTTGTTTAAGACTCTTATTCTCTGCACTAAGATGTCCTAAATCCCGCTGAATTCCCTCTAACATGTCTCCTAACGCCTTCAAACTAAAACCCTCTGCCATTCTGCCTGGGTGGAGTAAAGTCGTGGGCACTTCAATCTGTCGAGACGTCGATTCTCCACAGAGGCAGAAGAAGCTTATTCCCAATTCCTTCCTCTCAGAGCACACTTCGTTAAGCAGCTGCTCTAAGCAGGGGGAAAGGGGAGTGGACAGAGAAGAGAAAGACACTCGAGCCGGACCTGAATTCCCTTGTCTTCCGTTTTCCTGTCTTCTGGGATTCCTAATGCACATAAAGGGGAAAGAAGCATTCAATACACATAACAGTCCTGCTCATTACTTACCAGTTCATTTCTTAACTCTATCCTACCAGGTTTGGCTGGAGTATAGGCTCCTCTTCTGTATTGAGGTGTCTCAGTCCCTACTGACCTGGAACTGCAGCTTCCTAACACATATAGAAGATACCACATTAATATCACACCACAACGTTTAACCTTTCTGCTTACTAACTGGGAAATTGACGTTTCCTACCTAAATGATAGCTGGACCTATCTCATATGGTACTTATCCAATGTTCAGCATAATAGTCTAATTGAATGAAGGTCTCTCATGAAGTCTCTCTTCCTGAAGTCTTGTTCTGTTCACCTTGTAATATTATGTGGATTAATAGCTTCTGGAAGGTACGCGCAAAAAGGGACAAGGAAGGAAAGAATGGAAGGAAAGGAGAGGGAAGTTCGCAAGGAAGGAAGGGTACAGAAGCAAAACACGCTGCTCCAAACTTGCAGTCTCCTTAGCGCAGATGCCGAATTCATTCTTGGCTTACTTGGCTTATTTGGCTGTGAAGAATCAGGGCACACCAACCTTAGACTCACAAAATTCCTGGAAGGCTTCTACAACTAGTCTCTCACAATGCGGATATCACAATGCCCAAAATAAGAATAGGACACTTGTACTCCGCCAACTTAAAGGGGAAATAATTCCCACTACGAAATTTTATCTTTGAGAAAACGCCACTTCCGCTAGATATTTATAAAGAAGCGCGCTTCGGACTCGGACTTCTCTTCCTCAGATACAAATTGAAGTGCGCAGTTGAGCGCGCTCGCGAACCGCATCATTCCGAAAAGCCTCCAAGACTAGAACGTCACTTTTGGAGGCTCTGGTGCCTTGTGGGCCACTCGGCGGCCATCTTGAAATGGTCTTTTTCGCCGGGTTTACATTAAACCAATAATTCACAGTAGAGGGTTTGATTACTACTCTATGTCTTTTGGGATAACACTTCCCTATGGTAAGGGTATTCACCAGGTTCCTGACAGTACCCCCTCCCAATGACCGATTTATCGGTCTAGGTTTGAGAGGGTTTTGCAAATGGAAGCGTTTAACTAATTGGGAAGCATGTACATTTAAGGCCGGTTCCCAGGATCTCTCTTCAGGTCCATACCCCTTCCAGTCCACCAAATAATATAACTTCCTTCGAATCCATTTTGAATCTAAGATTTCCTTGACTTCATATTCTGTTTGTCCCTTGATTCTCACTGGAGGGGGAGGAGTACCCTTACGAAGATGGGGGGCTGCTGGCTTAAGGAGGGATACATGGAAAACTCGGTGAATCTTTAATTGCGAGGGACATTTTAGCTTAACTGTCACTGGCCCTAACACCTGTTCTACTGGGAAGGGACCAATATACCGTGGCTGAAATTTTCTATTTCCCTTCAATCGCAGGTGACGAGAGGATAACCACACTGAATCTCCCACATGATACGGAGGGGCTTTCTTTCTGTGTTTATCTCCGTGTCGCTTGTAACTCTCCTTAGCCTTTAGAATATTGGACTCTGCAGATTTGTGAGCTTGGGATAATTCTTTCAAATACTGATTAGCTGCAGGAACCCCAAACTCTTCTTCAAAACTGAAGGGATTCAGATGTCTTCCAAAATTGAGGTAAAATGAAGTGAACCCAGTGGAGACATTCTTCGCATTGTTGTGAGCGAATTCTGCCATCCACAGCAAATCCGACCACTCACCATCCCGAGCCAAAAGGAACAGGCAAAGCTATTGTTCCAACACTTGATTTACTTGTTCCGTTTGACCATCTATCTCGGGATGATAACTGGTAGAGTGCCTGACTTCTACCCCTAATCCCAGCATAAAGGCCTTCCAAAATCGAGAGATGAACTGAGGGCCCCTGTCAGATATCAAAATCTTAGGCACCCCATGAATCTTAACTATGTGCTCACTGGAGAGTTTGGCTATTTCTCTAGCTATGGGAACCCCTTTTATAGGAATGAAGTGACTCATTTTAGTGAAGGTGTCCACTACAACTAAAACTGTATCATAACCCTTGCTTACTGGGAGGTCTACAATTAAATCTAATGTGACTGTGTGCCAGGGTTCTGTGGGACTAGGTAGGGGTTGTAAAAATCCTTGGGGAGCTTGCCTACTGGTTTTCCCTCGAGCACAGAGATCACAAGATTCCACATAACGTTTTACATGAGCTTTCATATCTGGCCACCAGAAATAACGTTGGACTAAGTCAAGAGTCTTAACCATGCCTTTATGCCCCGCTAATGGTTGATCATGACAGTCTTTCAAAGCTTGTTCTTGAATTGCTTTGGTGGGCAAATATAACGCACCTCGATGATAAGGCAAAAAGTTTACGATCTCTCGGTCTGTTTCTTGATTCGCCCATTCTGACATTTCCTCGGTACTCATTTGTCTTCCAATTTCTTCCTTATAGTTCGTGAAACTAAGAGTGCATACAATCTTGGATTCAGGAATAATTGGATGTGGTTCCACCAGATGTTCTGTGGCCTGTGTTTGAATTCGGGACAGTGCGTCCGCTTTGCCATTTTTACTGCCAGGGCGGTACGTAATCACGAAATCGAAGTCGGCAAAGTAAAGGGACCAACGTAGTTGACGGAGAGTCAAAGTTCTGGCTGATTTCAGAAACTAGAGATTTTTATGATCCGTGAAAACTGTGACGGTATGCTTGGCTCCTAATAAATAATGCCTCCATTCCACGAAAGCATCCTTTACTGCTAGCAGTTCTTTCTCTGCAATGGTATAATTTTGCTCTGCTGCATTCAACTTTCTCGACCTGAAAGCTACTGGATGCAATTGTCCAGTAGATCAGTGTCGCTGAGACAGGATTCCACCGATGGCTTGATCTGAGGCGTCCGCTTCAACAAAGAAAGGTTCAGAAGGATCTGCATGAAGGAGAATTGGGGCCGATGTAAAACTGGTCTTGAGATACACAAAGGCCTGTTCCGCCTCTACCGTCCATTGAAATTTTTCTCCTTTTTTTAACAATCTTGTGATGGGAAGAATCTGTTGAGAAAAACCTTGAATGAATCGACGATAAAAATTGGCAAATCCCAAAAATCGCTGTACCTCCTTAACATCTGTGGGTGATGGCCATTCTACCACAGCCTGCACCTTTTTGTGTCCATGTTGATTCCGTCGGGCGACAGTACAAACCCCAGAAACTCTACTGTGCGAACACTAAAAGCACACTTCTCTAATTTTACATAGAGCTGATGTTGTCGAAGTCTTTCAAGGACCAATTCACATGCCTCGCATGTTCTTGAGGGTTTTTAGAATAAATCAAAATGTCATCCAAATAGATCACCGCTACCTTATCCAACAAATCTCCCATGGCATCATTAATAAAAAGTTGAAAGGCTGCAGGAGCATTGCACAACCCGAAGAGCATCACCTGATATTCGAAGAGCCCGTACTTGGTTCTGAAGGCAGTCTTCCACTCATGGCCCTCCTTCATACGGATAAGATGGTAAGCTCCCCGAAGATCTAATTTCGTGAATATCTGAGCCTCTTTGATCTGATCCAGAAGAACAGAAATCAAAGGTAAAGGATAGCGTTTTTTAATCGTTGCTCTGTTGATTGCTCGATAATCGATGCAAGTCCTCAGAGACCCTACTTTCTTTGGAATAAAGAATAATGGAGAGGAGACTGGAGACTGGGATGGTCTAATGAACCCGTTAGCCAAGTAACGATCCAAATATTCCTTCAAATACAGGTTCTCAGGCTCCGTTAGTGCGTATATCCGACTGCAGGGCAAAACGGCCCCGGGTTCTAGGTCGATGGCGCAATCATAAGAGCGATGGGGGGGCAATCGTTCCGCCTCACGTTCACTGAAAACATCGCCGAATTCCTTGTATTCCTCCGGAACCAGAATAGACTCAATAACCCCAATGGAATCTCCACCGTAAGACAACAAGGTGGCCGTGGAAGGTTCAAAATTCTTCTCGTCTGAAGAGAAACAATGTTCAGAACAAAACAAGGAAGTCATCTCAACGGTCCGATTCTCCCAGTCAATAGTCGGATTGTGTGTGGAGAGCCATGGAATACCCAAAATGATCTGAAACTGTGGGGCATCAATCAGGTTAAACCGAAGATATTCTCGATGTCCATTGGATTGAACCAATTCTAACAACTCAGTGTGATGGGTGATGGGACCCGAAGAGAGGTTGGTCCCATCTACTGCTCGAACCAATTCCTTCTTTTCCTTTAACATCGCTTGGATTCCCATCCTCTTCGCATACTTGATGTCACAGAAGTTCCCAGTAGCATCTGAGTCAATCATGATGGCTACTCCCGTGATTTCTTGTTCACGGAACTTCAGCGTCATCTGTAGAATCAAATGTGGTGCTTGAGTTTGAAGGGTGTTCATTATACAATGAGATTCTGGAGCCTTCTTCTCACATTTCGCCATCTGAGCGACTCCTCCTACAGATGGTTTTGAGAGTTTCCCGACACAAAAGGCTTGGGTCTTTTTGGACACTCTTTCACGAAATGTCCTGCTGCTCCACAGTATATACATAATTTCTTTGCTCTTCTCGACTCTTTTTCTTCTTTACTTAAGGGACCCCTCACCGTTCCAATCTGCATTGGTTCACACTCTGATGAGGATCCATTCGTTTTACTCCCTTCGACTCTAGGGCTATCAAAACGTGAAAAATTCCATTTGAAATCTCTAGACTTCTTTTCTCCTTTTCGCTCCGCACAGCAAAAATCGATTTCTAACACTAAATCTACCAATTCTGTAAAATCAGTAGGTCGGTTTGGAATCTGTGCAAGCGTATCCTTAATCTCGTCTCGTAATCCTCTATAGAACAGTGTAGCCCTCTTTTCCTGTGGCCAATTAGTTTCCACCAACAGTTTGTTAAATTGAGTCAAGTACGTGAGGAGATCTTTGGATCCCTGACGCAGTTCCAAAAGTTCGTTGTCAGTGTCCTGGGAAATTCTTCTCCTGTCAAAAATACGAAGAAACTCAGTTTTGAAGCGATCAAAATCATATAAGAAAGGATCATCTCGGGAAACCAGAGGCATAGCCCAATTGGCGGCATCCCCACTAAGATAAGACAAAATGAAAGCCACCTGGGATTGAGCGTCTGGAAATAGGGTTGGGTGACACATAAAATGAAGGGAACACTGAGTGAGGAACAGTTGGGCCTTTTGAGGATCCTGGCTAAACCTCTCGGGTGACGCTAATGGAATAAGAGGGGAGACCGAATGAACAACTTGGGCCACAGTTCGGGGATTAGTATCTGGCAAGGAACCCCTTAAATCTGCTACAGAAGGAGGAGAAGCTGGGGACTTCATCTCACTAACTCTTTGAGATAGTATCATTGTTTCCTGCTGCGAAGCTACCATATCTTGTTTTAGACTCTTATTCTCTGCACTAAGATGTCCTAAATCCCGCTGAATTCCCGCTAACATGTCTCCTAACGCCTTCAAACTAAAACCCTCCGCCATTCTGCCTGGGTGGAGTAAAGTCGTGGGCACTTCAATCTGTCGAGACGTTGATTCTCCACAGAGGCAGAAGAAGCTTATTCCCAATTCCTTCCTCTCAGAACACACTGCGTTAAGCAGCTGCTCTAAGCAGGTGGAAAGGGGAGTGGATAGAGAAGAGAAAGACACTCGAGCCGGACCTGAATTCCCTTGTCTTCCGTTTTCCTGTCTTCTGGGATTCCTAATGCACATAAAGGTGAAAGAAGCACTCAATACACATAACAGTCCTGCTCATTACTTAACAGTTCATTTCTTAACTCTATCCTACCAGGTTTGGCTGGAGTATAGGCTCCTCTTCTGTATTGAGGTGTCTCAGTCCCTACTGACCTGGAACTGCAGCTTCCTAACACATATAGAAGATACCACATTAATATCACACCACAACGTTTAACCTTTCTGATTACTAACTGGGAAATCGACGTTTCCTACCTAAATGATAGCTGGACCTATCTCATATGGTACTTATCCAATGTTCAGCATAATAGTCTAATTGAATGAAGGTCTCTCATGAAGTCTCTCTTCCTGAAGTCTTGTTCTGTTCACCTTGTAATATTATGTGGATTAATAGCTTCTGGAAGGTACGCGCAAAAAGGGACAAGGAAGGAAAGAATGGAAGGAAAGGAGAGGGAAGTTCGCAAGGAAGGAAGGGTACAGAAGCAAAACGCGCTGCTCCAAACTTGCAGTCCCCTTAGCGCAGATGCCGAATTAATTCTTGGCTTACTTGGCTTATTTGGCTGTGAAGAATCAGGGCACACCAACCTTAGACTCACAAAATTCCTGGAAGGCTTCTACAACTAGTCTCTCACAATGCGGATATTGCAATGCCCAAAATAAGAATAGGACACTTGTACTCCGCCAACTTAAAGGGGAAATAATTCCCACTACGAAATTTTATCTTTGAGAAAACGCCGCTTCCGCTAGATATTTATAAAGAAGTGCGCTTCGGACTCGGACTTCTCTTCCTCAGATACAAATTGAAGTGCGCAGTTGAGCGCGCTCGCGAACCGCATCATTCCGAAAAGCCTCCAAGACTAGAACGTCACTTTTGGAGGCTCTGGTGCCTAGTGGGCCACTCGGCGGGCCATCTTGAAATGGTCTTTTTCGCCGGGTTTACATTAAACCAATAATTCACAGTAGAGGGTTTGATTACTACTCTATGTCTTTTGGGATAACACTTCCCTATGGTAAGGTTATTCACCAGGTTCCTGACAATCGAAAAGCAGGGAACACCAATCGATCCGCACCTTTATCATCCATTTTACACCATAGTTGTCTTTATGCTCAGGATATCGGTTCTCAGCCCCTGAAGACGTGCTCTGCCGGATCAGCCCAGCAGCGTTGTCTAACCCAGCATCAATCCAGCACGGGATCCCCGGAACACATTAAATCACTTACAGAACAAGCACACACGTGGTGCACGCTCGCACGCCACAGCGAGACATCTGTTTTTAATTATCACGCACACGTCTGGGCACAATAATTCAAAACAGATGGTGCCTGTGCGGGTAACCGCAAGCAATAGGCCGTGGGCGGAGCAAAGGCGGAACATGCACCCGCCTTTGCCCATTTGCGTGCTGTTTTTCTTAGAAAGACGCACGCAAAGCCCAATAGCCTGTGAGAAAAACAAAAACGTGTGGTGAGCTTTCTGAAGCCCCTTACAAGAAGTCTGGCCAGAGCAGCGCATGCGTGCTGCCTAGGCGAGACCTAAAAATGGGGCATCCCACCAAACTTCTTGAAGGCAATCAGATCGCTATACAAGGACACTTGGGTATGGGTCAAAACAAGTGCCAGCACAGTGTCCCCCAAAATAACAACAACCAATGTGCTGAAACAAGGCTGCGCGTTGGCCCCTATCCTTTTTAACTTGTATACTGCGGACTTGGGGGATGCCCTGAAAGGAGCCAGCCTAGTAGCACCAAGGCTAGGAAGCGTGAGACTGCTGGTGCTACAATACGCCGATGATACCGCCATAATAGATCTCATGAAGGTGGGCCTCCAAAGAGCCGTAAACACACTGAACAGTTATAATAACAATAATAACCTGACAGTTAACCAGGGGCAGACCAAGGTTGTCATCTTTGGGAGCTAACATCTGAAAAAGAAAGCACAGTGGCAAATGGGAAATCTGCTAATCAACACAGTGGCGTTATATAATTACCTAGGGGTTTTGCTTACGGAGCAAGCCAAGGTGAATGCCCATCTGAAACAACAGCTATCTAAGGCCAATAAGATCACACACCTGCTAAAGCAACTGAGCCTACACCTGGTAAGTCCTTCGGCTGGACCAATATTGTCAGTTTTAAAGGCGAAATTGCTGCCAGCTAATAGCTATGGCCACCTGGCTTTCCCTGGCTCACAGGAGGCCCTCCTCAACTCAGCCCAAACCAAGGCATACAAATCTGTGATCCTCATTCCGAGGTCAGCAAGTATCTCAAGGGTAAGATTGGAGCTAGGATTGGCAAGGCCAGACCTGGGGTGCCAGGGGGAGTTCATAAAGCTATATCTAAGGATTTTAAGGGCCCCAGCAAATTCTCTAAGACAACAATTGAGATCCATCTTCGAGGGGCCTCTCTCGGCCTGGCACCCCAGCCTTGGCAAAGCGTTCACCATGCTGAAGATCGAGGAAGAGAGCATTCCACTGCTCGAAATTCCATTTAACGCTTGGAAAAAAGCCATAAACAGACAAGTGCGCAACATATCTTTTGATCTTGACTACAAATCTCTCCACTTGAGCACCCTTTTAGACCCACTGAAACACTCCTGCAAGGTAGGCAAAGCACAACCCTACCTTTGTGAGGCCCTCACACCACAAGGAAAATTATTTTTAGGAGACTAAGCACACTAGGAATTGCTGATTTTAACCCTGCATGGGCCCGCAGGGGGAAAAACACAAATTGTAGACTGTGCTCCTACAGGAGGAAATCTTGGTTGCACCTCCTATGCTGCTGTGCCAACCTCAACAACGAAAGCGGGCGACTCCTGCGCCTAATTTGTATCACCAACAGCATAAAGCCTTGCAGTGAAACGTCAGCCTTGTGCTTTTCCTCAGCAACCACGACGACACTAGCAAGACTGGGGAAATTTACGCTCCAGATTAGGATCACCCTAAAGGCTGCCAATGAACACAATCAAACCCTAGAACCATTCACATAAAATCCAGGGGAAGAAGGCAGCCAGGCCCCCAAAAAGCACTGAGGCGCTTGCCCCTCTTCATCCCCCCAATCAAGACTGCACCATCTCATGTACTCTAACCGAAGTGCCTTGGCGTATGGCTGATAGACTCGATAAGCAGACTGTTTTTAGCGACTACTTTGGGCCACCGGCTGATCGAGCGGGCGTCGGGAGGGGCAGGGGGAGGGGCGTCACATCGCCCAAACACAATCTGAAGTTTTTACAAATTTTAGTCTTGTTGGCTGTTTTTTACTGTAAAGATTTTAATTAATTGTACAGTTAATAAATAAATACAAATAATTCCTGGGGAGGAAGTGGCCCCATAATCTTCTTTCACACTGTTTTTCTGAAATGGTTTCATTTTTAATATTATGAAAACAGACGCTTCTGCTTTAGCAAAAACTGACTCAGGTTATATTAGTTTTCTGCTGTTGTTGACTTCAGTCATGTTTGGGGGCGGCTGAAGGGCTTTGAGAGTGTGAGCGCTTGGACGGGTCAAAGATGTGGTTAAAAACAAAATATTCTGTGTGTTTTTTAGGTCCGTCACCGTCTGGTAGCAACATATAATTACGGGTCAGCTTAAAGTAAAAATAAATAAAAAAGTGCTACTTAGTGGGTAATACAATATAGTTCATTATTAAACCTCTAGTAGTTAATCCACCTGAAGCGGTCTGTGTGTAACTAGAGAGTCACAGAATTAAATCTTGGTTGGTGAGGTGGAGAATAGTGATTTGTGTATTTTTAGTGCTACGAGGTCACAGCCTCTGACAGAAAGCACTGTGAATATGTAAGTCATTATTATATTTGCATTACACACATTACAAGACAAACTGCTCAAAATGTGCAAACCGTTTTATGATAAAATGGTGCTTCCAAAATAAAGATTTTTGTAATACCCAGACCATACGCAATGCAATTTTTGTACATAACTGTCTTCAACACCTCTTCAGGGATGGTAAGATCTGTGTAAATACAATTACAAGTAAAAGCACGCACTTCACAGCTCAGTTGTCTATTCAGAAACACATTTTCTAGTAAGGTCTTTCAATACATTGATGCTTTCTGTGACAATTAATTTGAATAGGAAATTGAAGCACCCCAACATTTTAACTTATTGTCAGCTCCCATAAAATGCATCCGGGCTACTGATGAGCTGATAAAAAGCCAGCTACGGGAAAGTTAGAATAGGCATTTGCAATGTGCCTCCAGGTAAGTGACAGCTTACAGCAGCAATCTGTAATGCATATTACAAGGTATTTGGACACTTCTCTCGGTATAAAACACTCCTATTCTTCCAACACATTTCACCACAGTTTCTTTTTCAGCCTGCCCACCCTACCCCGGCTTTCCCTTTTTTTCCTGCTCCTTACTGGAATTCTACACCTCCTCCCGGATAGTTAGCGCTATGTAAATATATTTACAATGAGAAGCACGCACGTCACAGCTCGTCACAAAGCTTCCAGGGATTCAATCAATGAAAGTCAGTACCGGCTCCCAAGCATTCTTTACAACTACAAACTGCCCCTTACATGTTCATATTAACTCGTAGCGCACATTTCCAGGCCCTTCAGGCAAAGCAGGCATCCTTGAAGAAAGCCTGGCTTAGCGGTCTGATCAGCTCCGGTCTCACAGCACAGGAGAACACTTCCTGAATGGTATTGCAGCAGAAGTATTTTCATTTCATAATGAACTTTCCAGGGACGGTTTTCTTTCTCGAGAGTCCAGGCAGAAATGAGGCCCGGGAATGCACCTATGACTCCAGGGCCCCCGTGGGGGTCACGCCCCACAGATTGAAGACCTCTGCCCTCGAGCAATAGTGCCTCTGTCACTGAGGTCCCAGGTCCCTTGAGGCCAGTCTGCCTCACCCATTGGTACCTTCTTTGGCCTTGTTTCAGCAGGAGTAGTGCAACTCACCAGGGATCGGCAATGCAGGATTTGCACGCACACCAAACTAAGGGACATATGTACAAGGGAATGGCGAAGTGTGGCATTAGGCAAACATTGCTAATGCCACGCTCTGCCATTCTGAAAACGCAGGGATGCACCGTATTTACAATGGTGCGGCATATCCCTGCATTTTCCCTAGCACTGGCTCTAAACTCAGCTGCGCAGCGCCAACGTAGGCACCCTTGCACAATAGTGCAAGGGTGTCAGCATTAAGGGAATCATTGTTTATGTGCAGGAACGTGTACCTTCCTGCACATGAAGAATCCAGAATGGCGAATTGTACCTTATGTGTGCTGCACTGTGCAGCACATATAGAAGTTGCAAATCATCATTTGGTAAATGATTGGTTATGTGCAGGAAGGGACACCTTCCTGCACATGAGCAATCATTCATGGCGATTTACTGTAATTTAAAGTTAAGAGCAAGAATAATTAAGGCCCTGGCTGGGCGATAGGAGTAAAGGAGCCTCGTGAGAGGGCCCAGGCCAATGGTGGTATGGGAGTGGAACAGTACTAATGATGAAGGGGAGTTGAGTGGGTTGGAACAAGAAGAGTGATGACAGTAACAGCAGAGTTGAGAAAGTGTCAGTGTTGAGGGTGTCGCCAAAAGTATTGGGGAATTGGGTCATCTGCCTTTCTGCTCCAACAGCCTTGCGTTCATCCGTACCCCAAACAAATCCATCTGCTGCTTGCCAAGACTAGGAGCTTTAGTCGAGCGCTGGCCACAACACAATGGAAAGAACAAAGTCCTCTATACTTTTCAGTGCCAGAGTAAGGGGTCACGGTGAAGGACTTTGGAACGGAGGGCAGGGAATCAGTCACAGTAGGTGACTCTTTTCTGGCCTCTCCTTACATTTTAACTGGAAAAGTGTGGAACTCTTGTCTTACTGCAGCAACCCTCAGTTTTCACACTGTTGCTTCACATTTACGTACACTTGTTTTGCACGAAAACTGCGTTTCAGATTTGTCTGCTGCGATGTTTATTTTTGCGGTTATCCCATACTGTCACTGTAAAGGAGTTTTTTTGTTGTTGAATATCTTCAGACAAGTACATAGAATGTTAAGCAGTGCCAAACAAGTTGTGTTGCAATTACTTAAATACAATGGGATGTTTCTTAATATGTAGATTGTGTGAGGTTAATTCTGCATTACCATTCCAGTATTCTTTTTTGGAGCCACATTGTTGAGATAGCATTGAAATTCCTATCCATGGACATAAAGTGGTTTATAATCTGCTTTTGTAGAGGTAATTCGTGAATGCCAGGTTCGGGTTTGGTTGTGTGGTGACAGAACTACAAGATGAAAAGTCAAAGTGGTGACTGGTCTTGAAAATGAGTATTTATTAAAACAGGTGTCCAGTTAACCTGTATATTGAATAGAATTTAGATACATCCTTAAAATGTTTTCTGAAGATGACTTTTGCTAAATTTGAGAGTTTCGACTTAAGGCTGACACTGGTCTGCGTTGGGCTGAATTTGGGCTTATACATGAGTGTCTTTGGGCGGGTCTGAAAATCTGGCAACACTGGCTAGAACATTAGTCCTGTGTCAATGTTCAACGAGCTGTTGTACACCATCTTGCCGCAGGGTCTGCTGGTTTGGGTTGGAGAGATATACTCTATAAAAGTACCGTTATGTACTGTGTGCGCTCGCTGCAGCAGCGGCTCAGAGGTCTCCGGAGCGGTTCATCTTGTAGCTTGTGTTTGCGGATCACCGCACTGTGGTGTTTCTGGGCTGTTATGTCCCGCAGAACAAGGATAAATGCAGGATTATTCGGCGGCTACCCGGAGCTAAGCGCTCAAGCAGCCATCTTGCAGCTGGAAGCTCAGTCCCCCCACGCACCATTCAATTAATGATGAGCTTCTGAGGCCCGGCCGGGCCTGGCCCAGGCGTGCGTGCCGTGCGCACCATTTAATTTATTAAGAGGCCGGGTGTGCCATGCGCACTGCACACCATTTAATTCATGATGAAGTGAGGGGACCCCTGGAGTGCAGGGGCAAATCCGTAACTGGAGATAAGGCTCAAGCATCACACGTTCAGCTCTCCCCGCTCAGAGCACGTGCTCTTAGACACATGTTGAGGAAGTTCTGTGGCCCTGGCGACAGCAACAACTCTGAGGAGGGAGCGGGCCCAGGCTGGGGCACATGAGGCAGGAAAACATTGGACCTAGGTGTCATACTTGACAAAAGACTCAACCTAATCTCCCACATCAACTCCATTGCTAAGAAAGCACGTTACCAGCTGCGCCTTCTATGGGGGATTCGTCGATTCTTCCCAGAGAAAGACTTAAAAACCTTCGTCTAATCGCTAGTTCTCTCTAGACTGCAATTCCCTTCTGACTGGCGTACCCAAATCTCACCTCTCCCCCCTCAAATCCGTCCTCCATTCAGCAACTCGCTTTATTTCAGGGTCCAAATGAAGTGACCACATCACTCCTATCCTGTCTTCTCTTCGATGGCTTCCCATCGAGGAAAGATCTATTTACAAAACTGCCTGCATCACCCACAAAGCCTTGCACACTTCCTCCCCCCGTTACCTGGCGAATAAACTGAAAATGTCTGGAGGCTCGAGACCTTCTCGGAATGCGGAAAAGTTTCTGCTTGAGCCCCCCTCCTTCAAAAGGGAAAGATCGATGGCTCAATCGTTCTCAGGTAATGCGGTGAGAATCGGGAAACTCGCTTCCTCCATTGCTCCGTGCCACCACCTCTATCCGGATCGTCAAAGCTTAACTCAAATCTCTTTTTTTCAAAGACACTTTCAGAACTAATACCTTCATTCTCAGACCCCTCAAGGAAGTTCGTTCATCATTGTAAATTTGTAATATTTTCTTGTACATTCCTCACCCTTGCGTGATGTGTTTGATATTGTGTTCTTGCCTTCTATGGTTTTACCCTTCCTCTTCTAGTCTCCTGTTTATTTTTGTAAAGTTCTATTTTGTAAGATTTCTCTTATGTAACAACTGGCTCTATTGTACAGTGCTCTGACACCTTCGGGTAAAGTCCGCGCTATATAAAAATGCAATAAATAAATAAAAATAAAATAAAACCTGGCAGGCTGGATATCTGTTGCTGGGGACTGCAATGAAGCCCCCGCCTCTGTCTCCTCCTTCCTAATGATGCTGCAGTTGGAGCATGCGTCATCACTTCAGGGCCTCTCTCTCTCGTGGTGGGAGTCGACCCCAGCCCAAACAGGATGTGTGAGAGGCCAGGCAAGCTGAACCGAAAGCGAACCTGGGCTGGCCATCTGTGTTGTGCCGGTGGGAGGAGGTGGGCCTCCTCCTCCCTTGTAAATGATCATGTGGCTATTGCTTAGTAACTGGACCCCAGGCATCAGGGCCTCTCTCACGTGGTCTCTCAGACCTTCCCAGCCCCAACAGGATGTGTAAGCGGAGGAGCCTTAAGTCAACACAGGTGCCAGTCAGTTTGTTGCCGGGAGGGTTGGCAGAAAACCAGTAGCGGCCCGTGGTGGGAGTGCTGCCGGGAACTGATGTGGGGCGGGGGAGGGGCAGGATGGGGGTAGTAAACTACACATTACTGCCGATTAGAGGTAAGTAAACATATAAATAAATTAAAGGAATTTCGTTGCGCCACCCTGCTCCACCCCTGCCCCACGTCAGCACCCGGCAGCACTCCCACCACGGGCCGCTACTGCAGAAAACCAACACTGAGGTGCCAATTCCGATCCGTTAAAACCCGGGTACGAATGGTCGTACGGAGCGTATTCTCCATCCGACTCGTACCCGGGAAAAACACCTTACAAACCCGCAAGTACGATTCGTACAGAAATACCATTTCCGTACGAGTCGTACAAAACACCGACCGGCTAAAAAATACCCACCTTTCCGATCCGGGAGAACGCGTACGTGACGTCCGGAGGAGTCAGGCAGCGTTTTACGGACCAGCAAGTACGATCCGTGCCTACGTCACTCCGTACGGCTTATTTTTTACGGCAGCCAAAAACTCCCGGGAAATTGAGGACGACGCGAACGAGGAGTCCCGGTACGCGACGGACAGACAAGGACCCCATCCTACGTGTCATCCCGGCCCTCATAGCCTACGACCTCGTGTACAGAAACCGACGCAGACGCCGCAGAAGGTCAGAACAACACCCAGGGGCAAAGGGGGGAAGGGGGGGCTGGGGCAGGAAACATAACCCCCACCAAATTAAAAATATACATATGTCCTGCACATAAATTACCTCCAGGCTCTGGTCACTCCGGGGGGCGTGTCTACCAATCCCTACGTACCTCCACAACGGAAGTGGACGTCGACTCGTACCCGTCAACACTACCCCGAGCGTGGGTACGGGCCGTACCACGCGTACCCCTACGTCACCGCCACAATGGTGGTACGGCCCGTACCCACGCCCCCCAGAGCGTGGGTACGGGCCGTACCACCATTGTAGCGGTGACGTACGGGTACGCCTGGTACGGCCCGTACCCACGCCCCCCAGAGCATGGGTAAGGGCTGTACCACCATTGTAGCGGTGACGTAGGGGTATGCCTGGTACGGCCCGTACCCACGCTCTGGGGGGTGTGGGTACGGGCCGTACCACCATTGTAGCGGTGACGTTGGGGTATGCCTGGTACGACCCGTACCCACGCCCCCCAGAGCGTGGGTACGGGCCGTACCACCATTGTAGCGGTGACGTAGGGGTATGCCTGGTACGGACCGTACCCACTCTCTGGGGGGCATGGGTACGGGCCGTACCACCATTGTAGCGGTGACGTAGGGGTACGCCTGGTAGGGCCCGTACCCACGCCCCCCAGAGCGTGGGTACGGGCCGTACCACCATTGTAGCGGTGACGTTGGGGTACGCCTGGTACAGCCCGTACCCATGCTCTGGGGGGCGTGGGTACGGGCCGTACCACCTTTGTAGCGGTGACGTAGGGGTACGCATGGTACGGCCCGTACCCACGCCCCCCAGAGCGTGGGTACGGGCCGTACCACCATTGTAGCGGTGACGTTGGGGTACGCCTGGAACGGCCCGTACCCATGCTCTGGGGGCGTGGGTACGGGCCGTACCACCATTGTAGCGGTGACGTAGGGGTACGCCTGGTACGGCCCGTACCCACGCCCCCCAGAGTGTGGGTACGGGCCGTACCACCATTGTAGCGGTGACATAGGGGTACGCCTTGTATGGACCGTACACACCCTATGAATGCAGGGGTACGGGCCGTACCACCCATACCCCTACGGCGCCAGTACATGATGTATACAAGGCGTACACACGCCACGAATGTTGCATTACGGCTTGCTGCAGCACATTAGCTGTAAATTGGGGGTGTTGTATGCCCAGGACAGCAGTGTACTAGAGCAAGGGGGCCGGTGGGTGTGTGGGTGGCTGCAGAGGACTCCCAGCAGTGGACAGAGACATGTGAGGGGTGGGTGCCTATCACTCCCAGCAGTGGACAGAGACATGTGAGTGGTGGGTGCAGAGGACTCCCAGCAGTGGACAGAGACATGTGAGGGGTGAGTGCAGAGGACTCTCAGCAGTGGACAGAGACATGTGAGGGGTGGGTGCCTATCACTCCCAGCAGTGGACAGAGACATGGGGGTCGGTGCAGAGGACTCCCAGCAGTGGACAGAGACATGTGAGGGGTGGGTGCAAAGGACTCCCAGCAGTGGACAGAGACATGGGGGTGGGTGTAGAGGAATACAAGCAGTGGACAGAGACATGTGAGTGGTGGGTGCAGAGGACTCCCAGCAGTGGACAGAGACATGTGAGGGGTGGGTGCCTATCACTCCCAGCAGTGGACAGAGACATGTGAGTGGTGGGTGCAGAGAACTCCCAGCAGTGGACAGAGACTTGGGGGTGGGTGCAGAGGAATACCAGCAGTGGACAGAGACATGGGGGTGGGTGCAGAGGACTGCCAGCAGTGGACAGAGACATGTGAGGGGTGGGTGCAGAGGACTCCCAGCAGTGGACAGAGACGTGTGAGGGGTGGGTGCCTATCACTCCCAGCAGTGGACAGAGACATGTGAGGGGTGGGTGCAGAGGTCTCCCAGCAGTGGACAGAGACATGGGGGTGGGTGCCTATCACTCCCAGCAGTGGACAGAGACATGTGAGGGGTGGGTGCAGAGGACTCCCAGCAGTGGACAGAGACATGTGAGGGGTGGGTGCCTATCACTCCCAGCAGTGGACAGAGACATGTGAGTGGTGGGTGTAGAGGACTCCCAGCAGTGGACAGAGACTTGGGGGTGGATGCAGAAGAATACCAGCAGTGGACAGAGACATGGGGGTGGGTGCAGAGGACTCCCAGCAGTGGACAGAGACATGTGAGGGGTGGGTGAGAGGACTCCCAGCAGTGGACAGAGACATAGGGGTGGGTACAGAGGACTCCCAGCAGTGGACAGAGACTTGGGGGTGGGTGCTGAGGAATACCAGCAGTGGACAGAGACATGGGGGTGGGTGCAGAGGACTCCCAGCAGTGGACAGAGACATGTGAGGGGTGGGTGCAGAGGACTCTCAGCAGTGGACAGAGACATGGGGGTGGGTGCAGAGGAATACCAGCAGTGGACAGAGACATGGGGGTGGGTGCAGAGGACTCCCAGCAGTGGACAGAGACATGTGAGGGGTGGGTGCAGAGGACTCCCAGCAGTGGACAGAGACTTGGGGGTGGGTGCAGAGGACTCCCAGCAGTGGACAGAGACATGTGAGGGGTGGGTGCAGAGGACTCCCAGCAGTGGACAGAGACATGTGAGGGGTGGGTGCCTATCACTCCCACCAGTGGACAGAAACATGGGGGTGGGTGCAGAGGACTCCCAGCAGTGGACAGAGACATGTGAGGGGTGGGTGCAGAGGACTCCCAGCAGTGGACAGAGACTTGGGGGTGGGTGCAGAGGAATACCAGCAGTGGACAGAGACATGGGGGTGGGTGCAGAGGACTCCCAGCAGTGGACAGAGACATGTGAGGGGTGGGTGCAGAGGACTCCCAGCAGTGAACAGAGACATGGGGGTGGGTACAGAGGACTCCCAGCAGTGGACAGAGACTTGGGTGTGGGTGCAGAGGAATACCAGCAGTGGACAGAGACTTGGGTGTGGGTGCAGAGGAATACCAGCAGTGGACAGAGACATGGGGGTGGGTGCAGAGGACTCCCAGCAGTGGACAGAGACATGTGAGGGGTGGGTGCAGAGGACTCCCAGCAGTGGACAGAGACATGGGGGTGGGTGCAGAGGAATACCAGCAGTGGACAGAGATATGGGGGTGGGTGCAGAGGACTCCCAGCAGTGGACAGAGACATGTGAGGGGTGGGTGCAGAGGACTCTCAGCAGTGGACAGAGACTTGGGGGTGGGTGCAGAGGACTCCCAGCAGTGGACAGAGACATGTGAGGGGTGGGTGCAGAGGACTCCCAGCAGTGGACAGAGACATGTGAGGGGTGGGTGCAGAGGACTCCCAGCAGTGGACAGAGACATGTGAGGGGTGGGTGCAGAGGACTCCCAGCAGTGGACAGAGACATGTGAGGGGTGGGTGCCTATCACTCCCAGCAGTGGACAGAGACATGGGGGTGGGTGCAGTGGACTCCCAGTAGTGGACAGAGACATGTGAGGGGTGGGTGCAGAGGACTCCCAGCAGTGGACAGAGACATGTGAGGGGTGGGTGCCTATCACTCCCAGCAGTGGACAGATACATGGGGTGGGTGCAGAGGGCTCCCAGGCGTGGACAGAGACATGGGGGTGGGTACAGAGGACTCCCAGCAGTGGACAGAGACTTGGGGGTGGGTGCAGAGGAATACCAGAAGTGGACAGAGACATGGGGGTGGGTGCAGAGGACTCCCAGCAGTGGACAGAGACATGTGAGGGGTGGGTGCAGAGGACTCCCAGCAGTGGACAGAGACATGGGGGTGGGTGCAGAGGAATACCAGCAGTGGACAGGGACATGGGGGTGGGTGCAGAGGACTCCCACCAGTGGACAGAGACATGTGAGGGGTGGGTGCAGAGGACTCCCAGCAGTGGACAGAGACATGTGAGGGGTGGGTGCAGAGGACTCCCAGCAGTGGACAGAGACTTGGGGGTGGGTGCAGAGGAATACCAGCAGTGGACAGAGACATTATCAGATGACCCCAAATCCATGGGTGTAGGTACGCATCCCCAAATTTGGTCTATGTTGATTGTGCCATAACAACACATCACTGACAGCAGTGTCCCACTCCCATGAGGATGGACGTCTTTCCCCCACTGCATGACACACAACATGTGGGTGTGAGGACAAATCACACATGCATGCCCCACCCCTGGCGGATGCAGCACATTACACACACAGAGGTCATGCCACAAGACTGCATGGTCATGTCAATGCCCAATAAACTGAGAGAGCCAAAGGGAACACACACTGTCACGCACATCCCAGGACTGATAGGAATGTACAGGTGCTGGGACAGCCACCGAGATGTCGTCTCCCATGGAAGGAACAGGGTGAAGTTCCCACAGATACAATGCCCACAATTGTGAGTCAGGTGCCCAAATACCCTGTAGAACAAGTACCATATGTGTGCTAGGCTGGGATTACACACATGCATCGTGCGGAAAAGGGAGAATGTCTCCCTGA
Source organism: Triturus cristatus (assembly GCF_964204655.1). NCBI lineage: Eukaryota > Metazoa > Chordata > Amphibia > Caudata > Salamandridae > Triturus > Triturus cristatus. The sequence goes on along the minus strand of NC_140582.1, from coordinate 1,219,587,203 downwards.
AGGCATTGCAACATACTCAATACACAAATACAGTGACTACCAAGGATGGCACAGACGATGCAGCCGGAGTCATTGCGGAGCAGGCATGGCAATAGTTGAAGGGATCCGTCACCAATAATGGAAATGTAGACACAGGTCAACACAACAATTGTGCAAATCTCTGCAGGGGAGATGTCAGGTGCCACAGAGGAAGGAACACTCCTAGGGACAATGTCTCCAAACACAAAGAGCAGACACGACCAAAGATTCTTTGCAGAGACCTTGTGATGGCACGCAGATACCAGGTTCCACCTCATGAGAAGCAGACTACAACATTTCCATGAAACATAACACATTCCCACAACCCCAACTCCTGGAGCCTCAGCATCAACATCAATACCTGAAATGCAAGACTTTTCTAAACGAAAAAGAAAATGCTTTATTCAGCATGAAAAAATAAGATGTAGCAAAGAACACTATGTACAAAGGCCAATGGCCAGTCCAGATATGAAGTCCTTGAGGGGGACACATGGCCACGCGTCTCCCCTAGCTTGCCTGCACATCAGAACCCTCTGGTTCGTCGACTGGGGGGGGGCATCATGTGGGGAAGGACCAGGCACCGCAGGGACAGGAGGGGGAAGGGTAGGTGTGGTGGGTGCAGGGACAGACGACTCCACCACAGGGGGTGGGGCAGCGCCAAAGGTGGAGGTCAGCACGGCGCTGCACACTTCTGCCAGCTCTTCAAGCGTCTCCCCTGCACCCGGAGAAACAACAGGCCCCAAGGAGGGGGGGGGTCGGAGGGATGGGTTGCAGCGCTACTGGGGGGGGGTGGTGGACAGGGTTGGTTACTTAACTCCCCTACCCATGGAGTGCCTTGACCGTTTGCGGCCTGGTGAACTAGTGGGGCTGAGGCCCAGCCCAGCCAAGTAGGCCTCCTTCTCCGGTTGTGGGGCAGACGAGCCGAGGGAAGTGACATCGGAGGGACTGGGGAGTGAGTCATGTGGACGCGGACTGTGGCTGCGTGGCTGCCTGTGTGCCCCAGACCCAGTGGGTGCGCCTTCTTCCCCCTGAGTGTGCGTGTCAGGAGGTGTGCGCTTGCCCTTCCGTGGTAGTGTGCTGCTTGTGTCTGGTGGGGTGCATGTCTGGGAATGTCTGGGTGTGCTTGGGACAGGCATGGGTGTGGGAATTGTGGATGGTGCAGGGGTAGGGGGGGACACAGCGCTGCAGGTGACTCACTGCTGCCGTCAGTGACGAGTCCATGGACCTCGGCAACATCCGCTGGTCAGACATCGCTGATGACATGCCCTCCATGTACGACACCATCTGGGTTAGCAGTCTGGTGTGGCTATGGAGGACAGTCAGGATCGATGTCTGCCCAACCTGCAACTGCCGCAGAATGTCCACAGACTCGGCAGTGAGGGCAGCAGGGGGGACAGCGGCAGGGGGTGCGGTGCCTGGCACGAAGGAGACACGTGTTGCCTAGCACGGACAGAAGGGACCCGAGCAAGTGGGAGGGCGGTGATGGGAATGGAGGGGGCGGTGACGGATGGAGTGCTGCTGCCAGCTGTTGGAGCAGCCTCCGCCCCCTCTGGGAGTTCAGCCTCGGACCCGTCAGCCTCGTAGTCAGTGTTGGTACTGGGCAGGTCTTCCGCCTCACTCCCCTCGCCCTCCGTGCCACTTGATTCCGCCGACTCCTCAGCAGTGGTGGCACCAGCGCTGGATCCCTCCTCCAGGTCCGAGCCGGTGTCTCCCTCGGTGTCCTCCGATGATGCTGTGGGCAAGGTGAAGAGACAGAAAAAAATCAGTCACTTGTATACATCTGACACATGAGTCCAAACAAAATAGGTTACAGTGCATATCAGGAAAGGCATCACGAGTAACATCTAGAATACCCCGCACATATGTAAGCCCTGCACTCCCCAGTTGGTTCACCCACCATGCCACCAGGAAACAATGAAAATAAGGACACAACAGCAAATAACTCGAAATCCAAAGATACTGAGAAGCTAGTGTCTGGGAACAGTTGAGCACAGCAAGACTATGAAGGCATGCCACCTCTTGTTCACTGTGAACGAAACAGTATTGGTGCACCCAAGGCCAAATACCACATGCCAATGCAAAAGGTGTCCCCACACTCAGAGACCTGTGAGTACTTTGGAAACCCTAAAGAAATACATAGTGATTCCTGGAGAATCACAACCCTTTACACAATGGACATGTCTAGAATGTGTGAATGTGCCACTTTGTGAACAGAACACACATGTGTCTGTATAACAGAAGTCACACAAGGAGGTGCACACCAAACTACATGTACACAGTCATTGTCTGAGCTGCCAGACTCATTCAAATAAGCCACCATTAGGAAGAAATGGGGTATCAGTAAGTACATATACATGGCACCACGGTGGTCTGGATGACTTGACACTCGTACGTTGGTATCAGCAACAACCAAGGACTAACCCAAATGCAACCACACTGTGGGAACATGTATATGTATGATCTCAAAACAAGTGTTATCCGAACTGTGCCTTACTTTAAAATGTGCCAGCGTGTCCCTGGAAAGTGTAAAGGTGGTGTCTTGTGCACTTCCTTGAGAGACATCTGTCATGCAGGCACATTATTGTCCTTCACAACAAAACAACAAGGTCAAGCATATGAAACATTGAGACATGTTGACAGGTGTAGTGAGTGTCAAGGTACAATTTCTCAGAGTAACAACTTGAATAATGTCATTTGTCACATGGCTATCCGTCACCTGATTATACAGTTGGCTACACATATGACCTACTGACTGTCATCTGGAGTGGCACACATGTCCACACCCAGGACAATGCATAAGCTAATGGGCCTGCAATTTCTTTTTTTTTAAAACCCAGCTGTACTGTGGGGATACCCTCATGGCAAGCCAGAATGTACCAACAGATGTCAGTACACAAAGTCACAACTGTGTAGCATCTGAACCACACACAGGTGCCAAAAATGTACGAGCAGGATACATGTTTGACAAAAACTGACACAGGCTGCAAAGCACGAACATTAAGCACTGGCCAACATCACGGGGGCACTGCACGGTGACTTTCTGTACTGCAAATTATCACACACAAGTCAGAACTGGCAATGAAAAATCAGGCTTGCACATGTATGCCCCTCCCGCACACACCCCCATACCTGAGTCAATGTGACTGATACCGATCAAGAAGTGACACCTCTTATTCAGGGTTACAATAACTGTGCTTGAAAACTTGCTTCAGTTACACAACATCACCTTGTAGGACTGGCAACACATATTTGTGACAAACAACCATCAACAGATTGTTGTGAATAGCCACACAGGCACTGCCCAGTGTGAGTATGCACAAGCAAACTGGTGTATCCCTGTCCAGTGGACACATGTAGCACACATGTGAAAAATACAACCTAGGCCAGGGAACAATGCCACAGAGGCAGACCCATGCTGAACCCACAGTGAATGTGCACAGTGTTGGATGACACACATGATTAGGAGGGCAGGCTGTCTCAGGGGACTGTAGTGGGCACACTGCTCCATGGTCCTGGAATGATCTGACTGTAACAGGAGCAACCGTCCCGGCACTATGCATATCTCCCACTCATGCACATCATGCCTGAGGCCACAACATTGGTCATGCATGCTGCAAGTCTGTTCATTTGAAAACTCACACCCCTATGTTGAGACTCAGCATCGGTGCCAACAATTATGCACCCCCAAATGACTGAACAGGACAGAGCACAGGCAAGGTAACAACACATGTCACAGACCACCCCCACACATGATGCTGAAAGCAGTGTGCACCTTGATTAACTGGCAGCCTAGATGACCATGTGCAATAGTGATAACACACAGACCAGGGAACACATGTCAAGGAGGGGAAGGGAGGAAGAACAGCACAGGTTGACTTGGGGGAACAGGATATGCACTGCACATATATACTCTGGCAGTGTCTCCAGGCGACTGAGCAGCAACAAAAGCTGGCGACACACAACAAACACACATGTACCTACCCCCTTCCTGCTGCTGTAACTCCTGTATCCGCCTATCCAGGTCAGGGAAGACCACCGCCAGGACACGCTTCATTTGGTGGGTCAGGCGCCGGCGCCTGCCATGCTTGCGGGGAGGTTCCTCCTTCAGCATGACCCGGGCGACCCTCCGGGTCCAGCACTGGATGTCCTGCCATCTCTTCCTCACTTGTGGCAGGCGCCGACTGCGACCCTCCACCGATTGCACAGCCTTGACGGCCTCCTTCCAAATCTTCCCCTTCTGGTAGGCGGTTACCTGTGAGGATGACAAAGTGGGACAACATCACTACACCTGCTACATGTCACAGAGACACACATTTGAACATCTTTGATTTGTTGAACAGGGCATAGTATGCTGCCAACTAATAGCACCTTAGTCATAGGGACATTTCCCTCTGTGGAAGCCCCAATGCACTACATGGCATTGAAAGTACACAGGTGGCATGAGGGGTGCGACACACTCCCTGATCATGGCACACACTGTGCATCCCAAGCAACACAAGGCTGATGGACAGCACCTCAAAGCAGTCACATGCCCCACGCCACTGATGCAACCTCAGCAGAGTACACAGACACACACAGGCACAGATCAATCACCTGCCATTGGCAACAGCGGATACAAACCTCACTCTGCACATGTGCCACTTGCCAGGGGTGGTCACAGGTGTGGGGCTAGCTCAGCAAGTCAGACACACAGCACGGCTTACTTCTCACATCAGATGGGTCGAGCAGTTTCCTCCTCCATGCAGCTGTGGTGCAACACTCCACATAGACACTCACCCACATGACAAGGAACATTCACACACATCAATGTCCAGGGGGCTACACATCATTTGGACACTTCCACCACTCTCACCACAGCTCCACTCAACTCACACACATCTGTGGGTGCAGTCACCTGTCACACCGGGGGGACCACTGAATCACCGCAGGACAATAGAACAAGAATGCCCTAGAGGATTAGCCAGGCTGAATGTGCCATGCACTATGCAGTGAATGTCACAGTAAGCAATGCAAGTGAGGAGTGCACACATGAACTACATCATGCCCTGCATGACAGACATAAGCCATCCACCCCCCCCTGGGACCCACTCCAACCAACATTGCATGTCTGTCACACCTGGACACAATGCCAGAAGTGACAGACACAAAAAAGGTGCACAGTCAAAGGTAGTGGAGTCAGCACTCACCTGCTCCCCTGGTCGACCATACAGGCTGGTGAACTGTGGGAGGATCACGTCCAGCAGGGCCTCATTCTCCTCCTGGGTGAAAGGCTGGGCCCTCTCCACAGTCTTTGACATGGTGCCAGAGGGAGACGATACAGCAGCAGTGGTGTCGACTGACATGTTGTGCAGGCAAGTGCCCTCTCATGGGTTCTACCTGACTTATATCTGCCTTGCTGGGCTATTTCATTTACAGGAGTACAGAGTGATTGGTCAGACTCATTTGCATCCTATGTTTCCTCCAATCCCTTTAAACATACGCCAGTGACAGCCTTATGATCTTTTGAATTTGCAGCATCATGTCAAGTCAACAACCACTTTGCAACAATGTATGATGTGGCCAACTGCTTTTTCCAGGCCACATGATGTAAAGATTTGAACTTGAAACTCGGTATCCATGACAACCAGCATGCATTTAGGCCCTAATACTTGTCCCTCAAGTGTCCCCATTGTAATTTTCAAATCCCCACACAGGTACGATGCGTTTCACACGTACCCCTAGGGCACCATTACTACAGTGATACGGGCCGTACACGCGTGAGTACGGCCCGTACTCGCGCGTGTACGGCCCGTATCACCTGGCAACACAACTATAGTGATACGGGCCGTACACGCGTGAGTACGGGCCGTACACGCGTGAGTACGGCCCGTATCACTATGGCCTACGGCAACACAACTATAGTGATACGGGCCGTACACACGCGTGTACAGGCCGTACACGCGTGAGTACGGCCTGTATCACCTGGCAACACAACTATAGTGATACGGGCCGTACACACGCGTGTACGGGCAGTACACGCGTGAGTACGGCCCGTATCACTATGGCCTACGGCAACACAACTATAGTGATACGGGCCGTACACGCGCGTGTACAGGCCGTACACGCGTGAGTATGGCCCGTATCACCTACGGCAACACAACTATAGTGATACGGGCCGTACACGCGCGTGTACGGCCCGTACTCGCGCGTGTACGGCCCGTATCACTATGGCCTACGGCAACACAACTATAGTGATACGGGCCGTACACACGGCCTCAGAGAGTGTGTAAGGTGCGTTTCACAGCTTACACTCGTGATAGGAGGCACACACGAAAGGAATGGAGGTGTCAGACTCGCACAAGGCTGTACATCAAGTCATTGTCAGTGCAGTCCTTCATGTGTAGGGCCTAGGTGTGTCAGGCAGTGATGTGGCACATGTCTCCTCATGTTGTGGCACAATAGATATGTGATGACCTGTTTACACATGTGATGTGTGATGGGGCACTGCGTGGCACACTTCCCCTTCACACTTTGCACATGTGTGCATGTAGTACAAACGTGCCAAGCACTGCATAACTGGTATGGCACAGTCACCAACACCCGCCAGTGTCCCCTGATGCCAGGTACACGGATGCTTACACCTGACATGTAACTACCAGCGTGTCACGATGTGACTATGTCATGTGTGTGTCATGTATTCCCATGAGCTTGCTGTTGGTGTACCGTCAACTGCATCTGCTGTTGCAGCATCCAACATGTGTCTGTGTGCATATGGGCATGGCACACATATACGCACACCATGCCACATGTGGATTCACACGTTACATGTGTCAGGATGGTTCGAAGATGACTTCCTGACATGAGGACATATCTGCGTTGTCTCAATGTCTGTGTTATCAGGTTTTGACATGTACCCCTTCATGGAAATGTGTGTTATCTGTCCTTTTCAGATGACATGTGACCTGTGCGTCTAGCTTCCCACCAGCTGTCTGTATGAGATAACATCCTTCAAATGCAGATATGTGGATGTATGTCACTCCTGCAATGTGTCTGGCTGTTCACTTACACTGGCCCACAGCTAGTTTCATGGCATGTCACGTCGACCTTGCCAATCAACTATTGTAGATGGCTCTTCGTAGGAGTATCACCTGGCTGGCATACGTGTCCTGGATGTATTGCACAGACCGGACTCTGTATTTAGCAGATGTGTATTAGCTGTTGAACATGTGCTCACTTCATTGACATTGGTGTTGTAATGTACTCACTCTTTGTTATTCCTTCCAAATCTCTGCAGGGCACCGCCTCTCCCCCGACCAATGCCAGACCTGGGTGCCATGCGTGAACATGACTGCATCAGAAGATACCGCTTCTCGCAAGAGTTGATAGAGAACTTGACCGCCCGGCTGGAACCACACCTCCAACCGCGACACAGGTATCCTACTGCTCTGACCCCCAAGATGAAGGTGATGGCAGCCCTACATTTTTTTGCCACCGGTACCTTTCAATTCACCATACCTGATGTCGGTGGCATGTCCCAGACCATGTTCAGCCGTGTCCTGCATGATGTTTTAGAAGCCATGTTGGAGCACCTGGATGAATTCATCCATTTTCCCACTCGTGAGCAGTTGACAGGTGTCAAGGGTGAGTTCTATGCCCTGGGAGGGATGCCTCATGTAATTTGGGCCATTGATGGGACACATGTGGCTTTGGTACCACCACAGGCACAGGAGGTAGCCTTTCGCAACCGCAAACATTACCACTCTATCAATGCCCTTGTGGTGTGTCTACCTAACATGTTCATTTCCCATGTCTGTGCCCGTTTTCCAGGGTCAGCACACGATGCCTACATCATGAGGCGTAGCAGGGTGCCAGAAATGATGCTGCGGCTGCACGACGAACGAGCATGGCTTATTGGTGGGTATACTTTGTTTGTCCTGTGTTTAGCGCTATCTTTGTATCTTACGGCATCTCCTGACCCACTTCTTCACATGATGTTTCCATGTAGGGGACTCTGGCTATCCCAACATGCCATGGCTGATGACGCCTCTCCGCAACCCCAGAACAGCCGCAGAACACCGTTACAACGACGCCCATGGGCAGACCAGGCGCGTGATTGAGAGGACGTTTGGACTCCTGAAGAGCAGATTCCGGTGCCTCCACAAAACCGGCGGGTCCCTCCCATATGCCCCGGTGAAGGTCTGCAAAATCTTCATTGTGTGCTGCATGCTGCACAACATGGCAGTGGAGAAGGCCGTGCCACTCATCCTCGATCCGGATGAGCAGGAACATCCACCCGTGGAGGATGGAGGGCTTGGGCACGAGGAAAGTGAGGAGGAGGAGGAGGAGGAGGACATCCGGAGTCAGCTTATCCGCAACTTCTTCTCATAATGGTGAGTCCCTGTGTCTGAGTGTGCACGCTTTGAGCCATGTGTGGCATGTGTTGCAATGTGTGTGTCCAGCTGACTGTGTGCTAAGTGACTTGGAGGTGTGTTCTGATGTGTCATTCAAGTGAGGATGGCATTCCACGCATTTTAGCAGGGACACTAAATTTTTAAAGAGCATGGTGACAACATAATTCCTGTAGAGTACATGTCCATGTCTGCGGATAACTAGCTCTTCGCTGACTTGTTGTGTGTCTGTCATCCCCAGGTTCTTGCGCCTGTCGTCTGCTCATGTCATTGTTGGCCTCCTGCTATTCCTCATGAGTGTTGCAACGTGTGCTGGATCAGCGTTCCATGCACGGACATGGTGAAAAGTCATTTTGGGTAAGGAGTGCAGCAAGGCATTTTGTGGGTGGTACGTGTTTGGGATATGTGGGGACTGCTCCTGTGCATGTTGTGTTACCATGCATACATGTCGACTCACCATGGGGCACATGACATGTAGCATGGCTCCCATGAATTGATAGTCACCCTTCCTGACAGTCATCTGTAATGGTTTGTGGATTCTGATGAAGGCATCAATGTGTGTAAAACGTCCCTCAGGAACATACGGGATGCTAATGGTGGACATAGTGTGGGACATCCACATGAGAGGCTCAATGGGGAATTGCAGACTCTCCGTGTGCAGCAAGGGGTGTTTGGCTCACCCACTTCACTTGTGTGCCAGCTCAGTAGGATTTACCACATCTGTGTGTTGAAGGGGGTGTCCAGTGTAGGTCTCACATGGTCAGACAAATGACCTGTGAGTCTGTTCAAATTGATGCATTTCCCTTAGTGTGAGCCTGAGTAATAAAGGTGTTCCTCACACTCCAAGGTGCCTCATCTCTGTCAATACAGGTCTCTTGCCACTTTGCATGCGGCATCTCTGGCATAGTTGTGAAAGATTATGCATTGAAGTCCATGTGTAGTTTAGCAACATGCATGCAGTTCCTCATGGATTATGATCCCTATTGTGCATGAAGTATATGGTTGTGTATGTTTTTTGGCATGTTGGTCCACACAATGGGCCATCAACACCTGCTGAGGGTGTGTCTCCTGTGCGCAGCTCGGCCTTCAGTTTCCTGATCCTGTGTCATTCATCTTTGGTGATTGTGCATGCATTGTCTCTGGGTGTGCCATGTAACACCGGACACTCCTTCCTTTACACACGCGCCTGTTGCAGTTGTCCTTCTGACATCCTAGTCTTTGTGTGCAAATTGTGGCATATTTTCCAGGAAATGCCGCCTGCTGCCGCAGACCCTGCAGCAAGGGCCCACAGAGTATCCAGATTTGGCATCACACACGCCTCAAAGATGCTCCTCACTTCCTCCCTCCAGCCATTCATTTGGCTGTCCTCAGCTTGTCTTTGCCACTGTTGCCGCCACGCGGTGGCAAAGGCTGGACCATCAGCACATGCAAGGTGCACATTGCACGACCCTCCTGTCCTTGCATAACCCACATCACACTACAGTCTGATGTAGCAGCCACACTCCAAGCTATGTCCATCCGCAAATCTAACGCCTGCTGTCAGACATACCCTGAGCGCACACACGACACCTTTGCATGCTGAGTGTGCAACTCCAACTGCCTACACAGCGCTGCCCCACCTTCCAGGCCCTGTCACACCAACCAGGTCATGTCCCTCCTACTCCCCACCGGCTCTGTACCCCAGCAAGGCCATGGGAGGGGGACTCAAGGCTTCAGCATGTAGTATGGTGTCAACATCTGGCACATGGCACAGGTATCATCTCTCAGCGTGTCAATCTCCAATGTGTCCAGGACCCCCCTCTCCACCATCACATGCGCACAGCACCTCATTATCAGCTCGTATGCCATTGACAGCCAGGTGCTACTCACCCTCACCAAAGACGCAGACATTGGCAGTTCCAATATACAAGGATGCATGAGATCCATTGAAGAATGGCTGAACATGATCCACCTGAGGCTGGACTTGTAAAGGACTGAGGTGATCATCTGAGGATTGTCCCCTTACAGCTGGGTCGAGTGCTTGTGTCCCACTCGCAAGAGCCCTGCACAAACACCCAGTGGCCACACACACAAAATGGTGTGCATCATGTATTGCTCGCTCACATTTGCCATACTAGTCCACAGCATCTGTACCTCATGCTGCAATGCCCTCTGCATTATGCACATGATCCACAGATAGATCCACTCCAAGGAAAGACAGACCATCCCCCAGGTCCATGACAACATCCGTGTCAAATACTGCCCTGCCCTCTACGGAGCAAGTACATCCAAACTCCCGGGAAACTTGTCCACATCCAGGGTGCATCTGCACACCTCAGCTTCAACACCCTGCGCCCCAGCCACCTCACCGTCCACCATAGATAGCTGCAATGGATCACTGTCTGCTGCAGGATGACCTCCACACTCCCCACCCACACTCAGGAGGCAGTCCACAACCCTGACACAATACCAACCTTGTACGTCTGTCATCCTAGACCCCGTTGGGCCATCTCCATGCATCCAACCTTGCCCTGGCCACCATTCTTCACATCCACCGTACTCCAGCATACAGGACATAGTTCTCCCACCTGGCCACACATACCTGGGACTCCCTCCCTGGGAACCTCCACATGAGCCATGACCTCTACGCCTTAATGATAATCTTCCAAATAGGTCTGTCCGCACAGTATTGCAAGCCCCCCCTCAGCAGCTTGAGGCCATCACAGGTGAGTGTTGTGCTCCATGCCTGCATTGAATGATACCTTGTGACCTGTACCAGACTCAGATCCCAGGGTATGGATGGCTGGAGTTAGTTCAACACTCAGGCATAGTTTGACATTTACACACACATATGTTGTGGAATAATGCAAAATGACAGCAACGTCTCATGACCAAAATAATACTTTTATTTGCGTTGGGGTACGTGTTTTGGTAGATGAAATTAGGTGCTCTACCGGGGGAATAGAATCCAAAGTTCACAGGGGGAGATGGTATCCTTGGCATTGGAAGTCATCAGAGTCCAGACCACAGTGTTGGTCATCATTGGTCAGACTGTGACCAGCAAGTCCATGTGGCAGAGAATGTCATTGGATGAGGTGCTGCTGTTGTGCCAGAGGGCCAGGTGCCAGGCCAGGTGACCTGGGAGATTTGGATGGTCCGCTGACTCTCACGGTCTTTTCCTTGGACGACCCACCTTCCTGGGGGTCCCTCAGATGCAGGCCTTGACGATGCTTGTGATGCTCCGTCAGACGAATCCTCCTCCTCCTCCTCCCTGTGGCTGGTGGTGGTCTTCGCCTGGTGTCACAGGGAGGGTTGCCCATGTTGTCGGCGATCCGACGGAGTGAACGGCTCATGTCCGTGTGCACCGCCAGGAGCTCAGCCAGTCTTGCCTCCATCCGTCCTTGGTGTTGTTGTTGACTGGCATGTTGCTCGGCCTTCTGGTTCTTTATCTCATCGAGGGTCCCCTGCATCTCTGTGAGTCTCGACACTACCTGGCTGATGCCCCTGGTGTCACGCCAGTATGTGTCCAGGATGTGGCGTATGTGTAACATACCTGTTCCCTCAGCTGGCTGGTCAGGTTCGTGCCTCCGCCTGCCTCCACTCCCACCACCCCTGCCCACTTGAGCCTGGCCTGCCGTTGTGGGCACATCGGGTCTACGGGACCCCTGAGGGATGGCATTTGCAGGGTTGCCTGCCTCCTCCTGGGTGCCCGGAGAACCTTGTCCCTCCTGGTCAGACTGGCTCTGTTCAGTGCAAGCAGGTCTCCTGGGTGTCTCCTGGGATGTGGTAGGAATGGGGGTGGTGGTTGCCACAGATGTACCTGACGCAGGTGCTGCAGGGGCTTGGGCACCAGGAGGGCCAGGTTGGTTGGGGTCATCCACGGAGTGGTGAGAGTCGTCGCTGCCGGTGGGATCATCTTCACGCCGAGCCTGGGACTGTGATCGTTCCCCCCCAGTGTTGGGGGGAGATCCACGACGTTGCCCTGTGTGTGAGAGAGAGACAATGTTAATGGTGTTTCATGCGACATCCATGTTTCATACATATTCAAGTTGTCACAGTTCCTCCAGGGAGTTGGATGTGCCTAGCATTCCTCTCAATGTCCACTTGGGGATGGGTATGTTGCGGGGGACAGATTGAGATGTTCTCCTGAGTGTTTGACCTGTAGAATTTTGGCAAAGATGCTTATTTCGCTATGGATTGGTCTTGTTGTGTCACATGTCCATTGTGAGAGTGTGTAAATCCGTTGCCTGCCCCAGGGGTGTGTGCTTGTGTAAGGGGGGGTGTGTGTGACCGGGCCTGCTGTTGTGTGTAGTGTGAGTTGTCATTGGGTCTCCCAGGTGATGTGTCTGTCCCCTCATGGTGCATGCTGGCATGACAGTGAGTGTGAGTTCCTGTGCTAGATACCTGTGCTTGTGGAGTTGGTGTTTGAGTGTACAGTGGTCCCAGGAGGGCCTTGTGCTGCATACAGCAGGGCCAAGTGTCAGCTACCTTGTCAGTACTTTGCCAGTCCCTGTGCACTGTGCATGGGTATGTACCCATGCCATATGGGCTGAGGGCATTGGTGTCTGCTTCTCATTTTCACAATGTGTTGTGTGGAGCCCACCCTCCCAGCCTCCCGGATATCCAGTCTTGTGTTTGTGGTTGGTGTAGCCTTGGACATGGCATTGCCTTGATTAGTGAATGGTGCATGGAGACGTTAGTGGCATGAGCGTGGTTTTTGAGTGTGGTTGTGTGCGGTGAGTGCTTGGGGGAAGTTGTGTGCATTTGGTGTATTTGTGGTGTGGACCCCATTGCCCCCAGTTTCCGTAAGTTGTTTGTGTACTTACCAGGCTCTGCGACTCCTTCGACTGCGTGTACTCCCACCGGCGGTAGCAGGGCCATCACCTTCTCCTCCCAGGGATGGTAGTGTACGGGTCTGCGGGGCAGCCCACCTCCAGTGATGTTACTCTGGGCGTATTCCTCGTTCATTTTCCTCTTGACTGCCCTGCGCAGATCGTACCACCTGGCTTGGCATTCATTCCTGGTCCTTCTGATGGGCGCAACGGCATTCACCTTATTGACGATCCTCTGCCACAGGCGTGATTTTTCTGCTATGCTGGTCTGTCTGACCAATGTTCCAAAGAGCTGTGGCTCGACTCTGATGACTTCGTTGACAAGGAGGACCAGCTCCGCCCTTGTGAACTTTGGAATCTTGTCTGTGGGCATGGTGTGGGGTGTGGGTGTGGATGGTTGTGGGTGTGTGGGTGTGAATGTGACGGTGTGGGCGTGAAGAGTGGGTCTTTGTGAAGGAGGTTGTGTAAGTTAAGGTGTAGTTAAGGTGTAAGGATGGTGCAGTTGTTTGTCTGTGGGGTCTGTCAGCAGTGAGTCTGTTGCAAAGGCTCATGGGTTGTGTGTGTGGGCCCTTTTTATTGGTCGATTTTTGGGTGTGGCTGTGTTTGAATTTTGGTGGGTGTGTCATAAGAGGTGGTTGAGATTTTGGGCCTCTGTTTGCCTGTTTGGATGTGCCAGGTCAGTCATTGAGATGTTTTTTGTGCTGTAGACGTGTTTTGTGGTGTTGTGCGAGTCAAATTGACCCTCCTTGTGCTGTTTTACAGTGTCCTGGTTGAGTCGTTTTTGCGTAGGTACGGTCCGTACATACGCGATGCAGGGTGAGGGTGCTGGGGTACGGTGTTGGGGTATGGTGTTGGGGTGCGGCGCGTACATGCGGTGGGGGTACGGCCCGTACAGGTGCGGGCCTGGGGTACGGCGCGTACATGCGGGGGTACGGCGCGTACATGGGGGGGTACGGCGTGTTCATGCGGGGGTAAGGCGCGTACATGGGGGGTACGGCGCGTACATGCGGGGGTACGGCACGTACATGGGGTACAGCGCGTACATGGGGGGTACGGCACGTACAGGTGCGGGCCTGGGGTACAGCGCGTACATGCGGGGGTACGGCGTCTACATGGGGGGGTACGGCGCGTACATGGGGGGGTAAGGCGCATACAGGGGGGGTGGGTACGGCGCGTACAGGTGCGGGCCTGGGGTACGGCATGTACATGCGGGGGTACGGTGCGTACATGGGGGGGTATGGTGCGTACAGGTACGGGGCTGGGGTACAGTGCAGACAGGGGGGGGTACGGCGCTGACATATTGGGGTGGGGGGGCTGTACGGCTCGTACACGGGCACAAGTTTACCCGTGTACATGTGTGCTAATGTGTTGGCTCCGTACGGGCCATTTTACGTGCGATTGTGTATTCGGACCGCCGGTACGGATCGTACTTGCGCGCTCGGACTTCTGTTTTACGATTTGCACGTAAAAATGTCTGGCTCCCTCTCGTACACATTTCCCGACGCTATTCGGCCGTAAAAATTTCCGGATCCCTCTCGTACACTTTTCCCGACGCTATTCGTAGGTATTTTTCACGTATGAATCGTACTTGGCCATTTGTACGGTACTTGTACGATTCGTACGTAAAAAAATACGGATACGAGTCGTACGGTAATTTTTTTTAACGGATCGGAATTGGCACCTGAGTAGTAAACAGCATATTGCCAGCCAGTAGCAGGGCTCCCCCATCCCCCGACCAGCTGTTCTGCCTGCCAAAAAATCTGGAGAGAGCATGATAAGAGACAGAGGCGCAACTAGAGCCAAATTTCGGAGGGGGCTAAGAAAACATTTGAGGGGGGGGGGGTAATTCTCCCAGCAGTAGGAAGTGTGGAGATACAGAGGCTCTAAGAAGAGGTGAAAAAACGACACAGCCTCATTAACAAGTAAATTGTCTTTTAAAGACCTGTGAAGTACTCAGTTGCGGCTGTGTGTGTGCCCGGGAAGCTGTCTCAGCCCGGGCTGACACACACAGCGGGTGGGGGGGGGTATGATCTAACTAATTAAATGTTTACTTGAGTTTGTTACGTGATTAGATGTCACATTATACATTATAATTTAACACACTGTGCTTAATATATAGAATGGTGCAAGTACTAATCATGTAAGAGGGTTTATCTTCAGTGAGACTTACAGCTGATGCCTGTTTTGCCCCAGCCAGGGCTCTTAGACTCTGCTCTCTCTCATCCTGTGTGTGTGTGTGGGGGGGGGGCATCAGGACTCACGTCATCCGGATGCCCCTCAGTTTCAGCGCTGGTGGACAGTGGCATTAAAATGCGTGACAATGCATTTCAGTGCGGTGATGTGGAACACCACACTGAAATGCGTTAGAGTCACGCCTGATGCGTGATACTTGGCAGGGCTGAGGTGATGGCAAACCCGGTGAGGCGGCAGGCAGAACAAACACGGCGGCGCTTACTCTAATTCCACAACGTAGAAGAGGAAGAAGGGAAGGAAAGAGGAAAACAAGAATTTCCAACGAAGACTGTGCTGTGGTGCAAGTGCCTATCTGGGCCGTGTAAGGCGCATCCTACAGGGAAGGAAAATAAAGAACATTGTGAGTTCCTTAATGACTCTATGTCTAAAACTAAATACCTGCGCAGTTCCCCTCTTCCGTTTCTCAGTAGATACAATGACAGCTAAGACTGGTGTATATATATCTAAGGAAAGAAAGAGAGTAGTGTATATGTAGTAGAGGTTTTAACTAGTGAGATCATGAAACATTACTGGTCTAAGATTATCACATACCTCATGTTTTAGGTTTCTTGTCTCAAACTGAGGATGAAGAAGAATGAGTAGAATGAAAGGAACTATAAACATAACTTAAGCAATCCTGCATGCCCACTCAGTACCAGTCATAACTAAGTCCAGAAAAAAAGAGAGCCTTAGAACAGCTGGAGAATGTGGGTGACAGTAATAGAAACCATATGTGTGACATATCCGTTTGTTGCATCGCAGCATTTCTTCGCAATGTCTCTTCTGTTCATAGGATATCTTTATTCAGAGGCAAAAGCATCTTTAACTGCATGCAAGATGCCAAACTCAGAAGTGTTCTGTAGTTCAAATCGAGCATGCGCGTGCGCAGATCGCAGGTCCTCAAACTGGAGCTTACAGAGCGAAGGAACAACTAGAAACGCGCTCCCCCCGCCGCATCCGGAGCACGGATGCTGCAGGGAGGACAATTGACAAAAGCATGTCCGGAACTTTTCCAAGTATGGCAAATGGTACATTTTAAAACGCATTTGTCAGCATGTTATTGGCTAATATTTTTAACAGTGTCAGAAGAGCATTATTCTGAAGACGTAAGTTACAAAATGAGAGATATTACCTCTCCAAAATTAAATATTCCTTGAAAATAAGAATATTTACTGACATAAGCACGGCTCCAGGTGAAGCAGTGCGCTCCCTGCACATTGTGCCTTGAAGCCTTTCACAGTCCACAGATCTGGCCAGAAGCAGGCACAATACGCATTTAGAGATCTTTTGCACTTCACCAGATAAGGAAATTAGGTAGGAGCCGAAAATGTAGCCTGGTAGCAATTCTGGACACTCTGCATCGAGAGACTTGCTTAGGTTCCCAAATACCAACATCAGCCAAGCTCTGTGATCCTCGGCAAAGCCACGTTTGGTCACCAGGCAAATGTCCTTTATCACTTAAGGTGCTCAGAGAGGCGTTTTGGTTCACAGCCTGTGCCATACACGAAACCCCATCAGGAGTAAACACACTTTTAGTCAAGCAGCGGGAATAACACACACTGACATGCAACAAGGAAGCGACGAGGACTCACTCCAGTAAGATTTCCGTTTGTCTTGTTGCCCTCGTGATCTATTTTTGATCAATCTAGTCAATTTACTTTCATTATGTTCTCGTTATATGAGAGTGGGGAAAAGTGGCAGAGACCGAGATTGGCTAGAGTTCCGAGGATGTTTGGGAATGTTTGTTGTTTTGTTTGTTGTTGTTAAAACAAAATTAAAGACAATTGTGTTATTATTACTTTTTCTTTCTTTTTAAATCTTTATTTCGATTATGTAAATCATAAAAGAACATACAAATACATTGAAGTCACAAAGGTTATCTTTCAAAAAAGAAAGTCATTCATAAGTAAAAGATACACAAAACCTAGGGAAATTACAATTACAAATAGATAATAATAAATGGATTGGAACATAAGCCTAGTGTATGATAAACAATTACATTTCATTCCGTAAGATGGATTCTTCTAATATGCCATATTGCTGCCAAATACTTGCTGATAGCAAAGACAGTGCGAGAAGATAGATCACTTTTTAGCAGCCTATAGGCATCTAAATATCGTCTGAATCCCCAGCTCCTACAGATGGGAACAATCCATTTATTCCTTGATTTCGTGTACATAGGGCAAAAAAACATTAAATGAATATCGTCCTCCAGCTCACTAGAGCATGTAGGACAATTTTTTACAGTAGGGGGATGCCATCTACTGGTAAGTGCTCTAACTGGGAGTGCATTATATCGCCATTGTAAGAATAATTTTCTCAGGGCGACAGGATTAATGTCATTCAGGACAGTTTCTAGTAAATAGTGGTCCTTGATAGTTAAAAATGTAGTTGTCATAGATCCCAAATTCTCATTAGCAATAGTAACCGAGAGATTAAAATTGTGGTAGAGAGCCACTAATTCTTTGCGGGGTATGGTCGCACATGATTCTAGGGGTTTTGTCCAATGGGTCTGTAACCCCAGCTTAGCAAATTCATTTTTAACATAATTCAGCCATGGGATTTTACCCAGGGCTGGATGAAGATAGAGTTCCAAAAGTTCAGAGCGATAACTCAAGAGTTCAGGGGTTGTCCAAAGACGCCTCCAAAACGTTAGAGGCTTCACGCCGAGTTCCTCCCGTATCGATCTTAGTCCCATATCGAGCCTAAGGGGAAGTAAGGGTGTGCTGGGTGGAAGGGCGGACAGGCTCCTTAAGAACTTATTTTCCGTAACGACAATCTCAGGGGCACAATCAATGCCCCAGAGTTCACCGCCATAGATTAAAGCCCCGCGAGCCTGCAATTTATAAATTTCCATAGGCAGGCCAATCGGGTGCGTCATGGATTGATTCCATAATTTCAGGATTCCCCCTACCCTTTGATTTAACTTTAGATTTAATTTGGTCTGATGGTGAGACCAGGTCATTTTCTCATTAAGTGTTAGACCCAAGTACTCGAAAGTGTGGACTCTTTCTAAGCTGGTTCCATTTATAGTAGGATTAGGTCGTAAAGACCTCGGGGGGTTGAAGATCATAAATTTAGTCTTAGCCGTGTTGATCTCCAACCCCCGATCGTTACAAAAGGATACAAAACCGTCCAGGACGCGTTGTAGCCCCATAGGGGTCTTAGCTAGAAGCAACGTGTCGTCGGCAAACATAATGGCCGAAATGGCAGTACCCGCAAGGCGTGGGGCATCTCTATTGGGTACCTTGTTTAAATTAGAGATGAGACCGTTTACATAAAGGCAAAAGAGGGTGGGCGCCAGGACACACCCCTGCCTTACCCCCCTTTCGACAGGGAAACTAGCTGAGAGGCTGCCACCCCTCCCACATCTTACCCTCGCATAGTTGTTGGTGTGGAGGCGCACAAGTGTATGCAAGAGATGCCCTGGAAGTCCTAAATCCTGTAGCACGGCCCATAATTTTATGCGGGGAACAAGGTCGAAAGCCGCGCGGAGATCCACAAAAACTGTGTATAAGGACCCCCCCTCTATCTTTACTGTTTTCCAGTAGAGCATACACAACCTAAAGATCTGATCGGTTGTGGAAACGCTCTTTCGAAAGCCAGCTTGGTAGTTGCTCAAGATCTCAGACGACTCAACCCAATCCATAATACGGTTCAGGATCAGCCTCGAGAAAAGTTTTTGTGCAACATCTATCAAGCTAATAGGCCTGTAATTCCCTGGCAACAGTGGAGAACCTTTTTTGAAAATAGGCACAACTTCGGCGCCTAACCAAGTAGAGGGGATTGGCAAGCCGTTCAAAATGGCATTGAACAATAATGTAAGATAAGGTGCCCATATACTAGGTTCATGCTTATACAAATCACCCGGTACCCCATCCAATCCGGGTGCTTTCCCCGCAGGAAGTTGGGAAATTGCAAGCTGGATTTCAGTTAGCGAAAATATTTGATGATCTCGGCTGGGTACTATGTGTAGTGGGCTTACAGGGGCAGACAACGGGGCCCTGTAGAGAGTGCTAAAGTGGATTTCCCAGGCTTCTGGAGCAATGTTGTTATTTACAATTGGAGGGGGTTCAATTGTCCCAGTGGATACAATCGACCAAAATCTCCTCGAATCTCTTGATTTTAGGGCAGAGGTTAGATTCTCCCAATTTTCAGTAGCCCATTCCAGTTTAGCAGAACGTATCAGGGATCTATAGGTCTGTCTCTTGTGTTGGATGTCAGCCTTGGGAGCCTTGTTCTTAATAGCCCCTAGCAGGTCGCTCTTTGCCAATCTACAAGTCTTATTGTACCAATTGGGCTGTTTGACAAATCCCTTTTTACAGGGTATAATAGGGTTAAATAGCCCAGACAGCATAGAAAACAGATCCTGGTGGGCAGTTGCCAATTCCTCACAGTAGTTTGGGGGGGAATGCTGATCAAGAATCCCCACTATATTGTTTAAAACCGAGGCGACGGCAGCATAGACTTTGGATATTTCTTTATCATTACGAACGATTTTACTCCATTTAATTCTCCGCTTATTATTAGAGAGAATAGCTGAATCCGAAGGCTCCGAGTTAGATGGAAGCGCCGGAACCTGAGGGGATAAACCAGATAATGAGACATCCAGTACGAGAGGATTATGGTCACTCTCCCCCCTTGGGATGACTTGAAAATCTAGAACTCTATTCCAATCCTTGGCTTGAACAAAAATGTAATCAAGCCTAGCCTCTCTACCAGGTTTATTAAATGTGGGCTTAGGAGGGTTATCTAAGGTAGTTCGACCATTGCAAGCCCTAATAGAGTGGACCATTGTCAGGGAGGTAATCTGGATAGCCAAAGGTGTCCAGGCCCTAGCCATTGGGCCGGAAACCTGAGGGATATTCCAGATTTCATCCTCTTCCTGGTTGATTTGATCCACCAAGCCCTGGAGTGGTTCAAAATGAGAATTAAAATCACCAACTATAAGAAGCATTATATGATCGGGTATTCTAGTTAAAACATTCGAAAGGGCCTCAATTACCCGGGATTCCGCACAAAAATTCACGGGTCTGGCGTATACATTAATCACCGCCAGTTTTTTGTCTAGGGCCCAATCCAGTATTATACATAGAATATCGTCCGACCCAGTTTCAAATTTAGTAACAGTACAACCTAAATAAATAGCAACCCAAATAGTCAGGCCGCCAGAAGGGCGGCCACGCCCTGACCACACTGCAGGAATTGAATAGGTAGCATAGCCCAGTCGATGGTAATCTTGTCTTGCCCAGGTTTCTTGGAAACAACAAATTTGGTGAAGATCTATGAAGGAACCCCAAATTGGGCAATCAAGCTTGCTGGGTAGGCCAGCTAAATTCCAGGAAAGCACCTTATGTTTTGTTATACAATTGGAAGAGGGTGGTAGATTTTTATAAGGAGGTGACACAGGCAGAGTCGGAGAAATAGGGGTGGTGATAGGAAGAGAAATAGAAACAGGGGAAAAAGGATGATGATTAGAAGGTGGAAGCAATGGGGGCAATGAAACAGAAATGGAGCCTTCCTGTGGAAGTCAATCGACATCCTCAAGGCAGGCAAACCTGTTGAAAGTTGGATAGCCAGCAGACATAGGCTCGTCGAAATGTACGTGCCTGGGCCTGCCTCTGGCCGCGTTGCCCCTAGGTTTTGACCAATTATCATCTATGTCATCCGGAATAGAAATGTGAAGAGGGGGATAGAAGAAAGACAGGGGGAGGGAGTTAATGAGAGAAGTGCTGTTACCACCAGTCCAATTAAGAATGTAGGGAGGTGTTAAGCGGTTGCTAAAATTAACCAGAATACAATCACCCTTGATATTCTTTGTAGTGCTACCAAGCCAAGGAACCCTTCTTACCATTAAAACCTGTGACCTCACATTAGGAGGGAGAGGCCTATGCTTATTGAGCCAGTTAATGACTTTATTTTTTAGGGAAGCATAGGATTCAGTTGATGAGTTAGCAAGCTCCGGGACACCTGTTAGAACAACAACATAAGGTGAAGCCTCTGGTGGAAGATTAATTACGTTCCTCCTATTTATTGGGGCTGTACTTGGGTTGGTATTAGTCCTTGGACCTTTGTTATTTAGGTCCAAATCTGCGTATTGTAGGTTGGGTACTGTAGCTATGTTCTTAGTTTGGAATTGTAATTGACATTGAGGAGGCACAGGGGACGTATGTTGTGAGGCAGGGAGTAGCAGCAGAGAGGTAGTTGGATTAGATTCAGGTAAAATTGGCGTAGGATTGCGGGGCCCAGGAGGAAGGGAACCCATAGGGGTAGGGAGGGATAAAGAATGTGAATCCGCTTTTCTTGCTTCGCATACAGCACATGGTTTGGCACTGTTCACTGATACATTTGCCGGGGCTGTAACAACCCTTTCTATTTCCTTAAGCCTAATATCAATTGCATCAAACCTAGCAGTCAATGAAATGAGGAGACCATTAATAGCAGATTGTACAATATCATTGTATCGACAAGAGGTCTCATCAGGTTCTGCAACACAATCAGAGACATGTATAGGAGTATTGGATGGCAATACAATGTGCTCTAATGGTGATTTGGGGGTGCAATTGTTGACTTGCACTGGCCTAGGACATGTTGAAGTGCGAGCTTTATCAATGCTAGAATGGGATCTATCTAATCTAGGTTTTTTCCCTCTCTTGTTGGGCCCCACGCGTTTCCTTTTTGGAACGGCTCCCTGCTCAATATACTGTGCTCCAGTTAACGACTGGTCCAATAATCGGGGGTGTCTAATGTGGTCCGCTCCCTCTGGTATTGGTTGAAGGGTATCTCTACGTGAGGGGGAACTGGATCTTAAATCACATAGAACCGATTCAATTGTACGGTCAATACTATCCATCAATGCTACTTGAGAGTCATCAAGGTTTGTGGGGGAGCCTGCAGAGGCAATTAAACCAAGGGATGACCTACGCGTACTGGCAATTCCGTCAGATAGACGCCTTTCTAGTATGTTCAATTCACCTTGGATTACAGAGTTCGCCCTAATGATAAAGTTATCCAGTGTTCCAGATATTATCGGTTGAGCTTTCAATAATTTACCTCGCGTATCCATAGTTACTTGCTGCCTTGTGCGGGGTGGAAAAATAGATAAAAGGGACAGGGCCCGGTCTGGTCTTGTCCGTGCTTGAACGGGCTTAAACGGGCCCGCCCTTGGCCCGGGCTTCGCCCCGGACTACGCCCCGCAACGCGTCCCGCTACGCGATAGTAGGGGCGGGAGCTAAGTAGGAAGAGGAGGAGCCGGGAAGAGTGCCCAGGTGCGCTCAATCCAGTTGTACAGCAGCGCACCCTGGTCCTCGCAGTCCCAGCAGGTGACGGGCTCCAAGTGCAGGAAACAAGATATCTCCGTTAAAAGTCCTCGGTAACAAAAGCTAAAAGAGGAGCAGAGTTCTCCCGTGAACACGCCAGCGAGCGGCACCCGCGAAGCGGGGGCCGCGAGGCGTTATATTAGCAGGAGAGTGGTGGAGGAGGAGCCGGGAAGAGTGCCCAGGTGCGCTCAATCCAGTTGTACAGCAGCGCACCCTGGTCCTCGCAGTCCCAGCAGGTGACGGGCTCCAAGTGCAGGAAACAAGATATCTCCGTTAAAAGTCCTCGGTAACAAAAGCTAAAAGAGGAGCAGAGTTCTCCCGTGAACACGCCAGCGAGCGGCTCCCGCGAAGCGGGGGCCGCGAGGCGTTATATTAGCAGGAGAGTGGTGGAGGAGGAGCCGGGAAGAGTGCCCAGGTGCGCTCAATCCAGTTGTACAGCAGCGCACCCTGGTCCTCGCAGTCCCAGCAGGTGACGGGCTCCAAGTGCAGGAAACAAGATATCTCCGTTAAAAGTCCTCGGTAACAAAAGCTAAAAGAGGAGCAGAGTTCTCCCGTGAACACGCCAGCGAGCGGCACCCGCGAAGCGGGGGCCGCGAGGCGTTATATTAGCAGGAGAGTGGTGGAGGAGGAGCCGGGAAGAGTGCCCAGGTGCGCTCAATCCAGTTGTACAGCAGCGCACCCTGGTCCTCGCAGTCCTCGCAGTCCCAGCAGGTGACGGGCTCCAAGTGCAGGAAACAAGATATCTCCGTTAAAAGTCCTCGGTAACAAAAGCTAAAAGAGGAGCAGAGTTCTCCCGTGAACACGCCAGCGAGCGGCACCCCATTATTACTATAAAGTTGGCGTTTGTCAAGAAATAGAGTTTTGTTTACTTCTGAATATACAATGCAGTGTTTTTTTAACTAACTGACTGCGGCAGATAACACTGTAACCAATCCTTAGCTGAGAGTGGGCTTTGGACCAGCCTCTTGCTCGTGAATGGATGGTTTTCATGTCAATTACGATTTCCTGCTCCTGATTCGATGGCTTAACTTCCTTTTCTTCTATTTGTCCCAGCACCACATCATTCTGGTTTCACCCCATTTTTTGATTGGATAACTGCATCCTTCCATAACATAACATATATTCTAAAGCACACACTCACCCTTCGGCGTCTAGTGCTAAAATACAAGGGGGCAGATTTATGAGCCCCTTGCGCCTCATTTACGCCGCCGTTGCGTCAGTTTTGTGACGCAGCGGCGGCGCAAATCCTGCGTCATGCTGCGGGGTATTTACAACGTGAGGCATCTGGGAGATGCGTCACATTGTAAAGCCCTGCGCCAGCAGTAGGTGTACCTGTGCAGGGGGGGGGCGTTCCGGCGCAGGAACGCCTCTCTACAAGATTTCACTCAGTCACTTTTGAGCCCATGCTGCGTCAAAACCCTGCGCCTGCTTGAAGCAGGCGTAAGGATTGACGCAGTATTGTAATGATAGGGCACCCCCGAGCCTTGCGGGAGCTGCGTCGCGCTTGCGACACAACTCCAGCAATGCGCACCTTTCCGACAGGAGATGCGTCACGCATCTGCCCATCCGAGTGCCACGGTGCGCCGCATTATAAATGCGGCGCATCAATGGTGCCGCAAGGGTGGGCAGATGCGTCGCAACTCTTCTGGCGCATCTCTGCTGATTAGCAGAGATGCGCCAGACGTCATAAATCTGCCCCAAGAGGTTTCATTTTTACCCAACGCTACTTATTTTGTAGATCTCGGAAGGATGATAGGCAGTGTGGACCTGCCAGGATTCAAACCTGTGACCATGAGGTCAGACATATATTCATGGAGTAGAGGCATTAGTCAATTCAGGCTCCTGACCCAGCACCTTCCACTGGTGACCTCACCAAACTATTTTTTTTTTAAACTATTTTTTTTAACTTCTATGGTTTTATGCATGTGATGGGAGGACATGTTACCTGTACCCCGGCACCCCCTCCCCCATCCCTACTCTTTCCCTGTCCTGCTGCCGCACCCTGGTGCTTTCTCACCCCTTCTTCGTTAGGCCATCGTCAGAGACTTTTTGTTGGAGCCTCGACACAACCATCCTCTGGAGAGGCGATTTTGTCACCACACTGAAGTCCTTGTCGATCACATTATACTGCAGGTCAGTGCACCCTGCCCTGGAAACAAACTCAACTCTGCCTGTCAACAGGCACAGGTTTTATGTTCTGCAGTATGGACAGTTCTACCTCGATGTGTTGTGGACTAAATGGGCCCTCCAGTAGGCTTTGCTTTTCACAGTACAACTGCCCACAGTCCCAATACCATGAGTGTAGATGGGCATCTCCCTGTGGCCAGGGGGCAGTACTGCAAGCACCTGAGTCCCGTTCCACACACGTACCTGTGGACAGGGTTAGATCATCGGCAAGTCTCACTTTCAGTACAGAGGTATTCTTCTCTTCTCCTGCTAGGATCACTGCCCTAGAGGGATCGCTGCCCCAATCACCTGCTCTGCAGTGACATGGATGGAGGCCAGTTCCATACACCGCTCAGAAGGCTTCCGTCAGTTCACAAGGCGCACCGGGTGGGATCGCGCCAACCCGTTCAAGCCAACTGGAGAACCTGTGAACAATCCTGGTCCATGACCAGGAGCTCCTGAACAGCCGAGAAATCAATAAGGACAGCATTCTAGTCGCACCAGTCCTGCATCACGAGCTGCCTGGTTGAAATGTGCCCTTCGTCATGAGCTGAGCTACCAACTGCAAGTGGTCCTCTGGCACCAGACCCCCATAGGCAGCGACCACCGGCCTGGAGGCGATGCAGGCCACCACTGACTGCCATGGGAATAAAGGAGAAGACTGGGCCACCTTTGCAGGGAGGTGGGAAGGGTTGTGAATCCTCTAAAGGAAACACAAACTATTATTTATGAATTAAGATATGGACATAGGGGTGCCCTTGTCTCTGGTCCTAATGGTGAACTGCAGCCCCCTTCTCACTCTGGGCCATCTGTGCCATGAAATACCTGCTGCTGGCATGACCTGTGGCAGGAACCACCCCACGCCACAGCTCTCCAACCCCGGTGATGCTCGTCTCACCAGAAGAAAGGAAACATTTTCACTTTGTGGACACTCAACCAGATGGTCTGGTACTGGTAAATGGCTGGCATACTGGAGGCAGGTTTCTTTCATGGTGAGCCAGAGACATGGGACGTGATGACTGCAACTGTCACTCAATATCTCCATATGTTTAACACATCCACTGGAGACCTGCTTGTTCAACAAGCATTGACAAAGGCATTAACCAGGCTTCACTTTTGATTCCTGTTAGAAAGTAGGATCTGCGTTTATGGTTACCCCCACTTGTTGCTTGATGTAATGCTGTTTCTGACTAGTCTGACTTGGATACTGCTAATCAAGACCCTAGTCTCTGTGATTTCTCCCCTAAATTGGTATGGTAATTATTTAGGTACATCAAAGATTGGACACTGGTGTACACTTATCAGACCCTAGTATATGGTACTAAGGTACCCAGGGCATAGGTACACCAGGGGTCCCCCATGGGCTGAAGCCTGTATTATGCCAACCATGGGAGACCACTCAATTGGTAACCACAGGTCTGCCATTGCAGCTGGTGTAAACTGGTGCTTGCACCACATACGAAATATATAGGTTTCTCTATATCTAAGGTCACTACACTTAAAACCTATAAGTCACCCCTAAGGCAGGCCTTTCAATCCTGAAGGCAGGGTGCTTGGATCTAAGTGTGAGGGTATCCAGGTATGAGCATGACACCCCTACAGCCCACAGAGTCCATTCTCCCGGGTTGTATATGAAACAGCCATATAACATATAGAGGGGCACTGCATCATTATGCAATGAACATCCCAAAACTGGCTGTAACAAATCCTATCATGTTTGGTATCAAACATGTTGGAATCATACCCCCACACCATAAACGATGTGGGAGGTATGATTCCATGCACTGTAAAGCTCCTCCGGGAGGCCCTCAGTGCTCCCGGTACCAGTCTTCTAGACCCGAACAGCACAACATGGCTGCTGCCGACCAGAGACACGATTCTGCCCTCCTACTGCTGAGCCAAACTTGAGCAGGGGAAGGCAGAACAATAGGTATCCTGTCACGGGGAGGTGTGACCACTTCCCAGACAGGGTTTAGTGTATTGGGGCTGGGTGGGAGTGCTTGCTAGTGCCACTCAGTCTGCTTGAGGGGCACACTTGGTGCCCACCTTGCATAGTCCAGTTCAAACCATCTCAGGGAGCCGTTTGCTCCCACTCTGGTGCGAAACTCGACAAAGGACATGAGAGTATCCTCCCCACTGTCCAACCCCTCCCCTGGGAGGGAACACTGAATCGTCCTAACCCTTTCCTTAGGGTACTTAAGGGCTTACCTCAGGGTGGGTCCCTAGATTCGTCGTGGGACAAGATTAATTTCAGACACCACTTCTTCAACCGCATGGGCACTCTGGACTTCGCTCTGGGCATCAAGCCTGCAACTGGGAAGACTGTTGCTCCTGATCTCATTGCTCTGCTCGTCTGCTGCAATGTCCGTGCCTGTGCACCCTACAGGAAACTCCCAAGGCCTGTGGGCATCCAAGACACCTGAATGAATCTCCCTTGAAGTGAAGGAGTCACTTCCCTGCATCTACAGACACCGCAACTAAGCTGACAGGTCCACTGAGCCCTCATTGGAGCCGCAGGAACTAACCCCTGTGCACCACGTCGACTTGCGGTTGCAAATGTTGTTGGCTTCCTGCCACCAAGCTCTTCGGGCTCCAAGTATCCCCAACCTCAAGAATTTCCAGTGACCAAGATCTTTGTCCTTACCACATCACTTGCACCGTTGGCCTGCATCTTTGGTGAGCTGCTCGAGGTCCTCTCGCGACTCCAGTGCCTCCAGCTTGTGGGTCCTCTTGAGGGTCATCTTTGAATTCTTTGAGCTCCCCTGATTGCTCAGGGCCTGCCCTGAGTCCCCTGCTTGTGGTGAGTCACTTGGACCTTGATGGTTCTGACACTGCACCTTCTTCGCTTTCCACGTTGTTTGTAGTTGCTAAGGCTTGCTGGTGCTCCTGGTGGACACCGACCCCTCAACTCTCGACATCTGAAGTGGGCCTGCTTGGACACGGCTCCTGGTCTTCCACAGCATTGCCTGGTCCTCACAGCTGCAGCTCCAAGGTCACGTCATCTCTCCTGCCTGCAGCACTCGACATTGGTGGGCATTCGTCTTCCGTGCCTATTGGCCACTCCCGAGTGGCATAGACTCTGTCCCCTCTACTTGCAGGTACGTCTCAATTTGAATCCACCTTTGAGTTCCACCGGACACTTTCACCTTCGCCAGTAGCTGCATCTTTCGGAAGTCCTCCATTGGGTTCGACGGCGGTTTCCAATGCCACTTCACACCTATGTGCCCGGCTTCCCTGGTGTAGGTATCCTGGTTCCTAGGGTAGCCACAAGTGGGGTGGATCTCCAACCTTCTGTCTTCCACGGGGTTTCTTCAGGGTCCACTGGGAAGGGTCCTTCTTCTTCAAAATTGCAACCGCGACTTACCCGTTGACTAGCATTGATCCCGCGGTCGTGCTCCCACTCTGCACGCGGCCTTGGGGTTCCTGGTTATTTACCTCGGGTGGGTCCTTAGGTCCCCTGTACTTCTGAGGCATAGTCTTGACTCAAATCATGGTTCGCACTCTACTATTTTAGTATATGGTTTGATTCCCCCCTGGCGACCGCTGTGTATCTGTGCTACTTACCTGTTTCTATTGAACAGTATTGTGTGCATTGTGTATATTTATGGCTAGGACATATTTGTATATGTTAGTGAGTGTCTTATAATTAATACATATTTTTAGAAATACCCTGTGCGGTTCTTTTTCACTTAATCTATACCAATAGGATTATGTTCTGGTAAAAAAAGATGCTTTACACGCTTTCTGGACTAAATTTGGAGGCTGCTCTCCACAGCTACCACTAAGAGAGCTTTCTAAGGTTGTCTAAGACCTCTTAAATCACCATAAGGGTTGTCTGGATTGGTGCAGGGTGCCCACTTACATAAGTGTGCCTCATATACCAAGCCAGCTTCTCATAATTCTTAAGTGAATGATTAGAAAAGGCCTCCTGTAGTGAAAACAAAATGCTTTCTGTGTACACCATATCTATGAGATAAAGACTTTAAAGTGTGATGGATTAGTCTACTTTTGAGATGTAGAATAGGCCCTTATGCATTGCATTATTCCTTAGGAGGTATGATGATACAGCAACAGCCACTAGCAAGAGGCCAAAGACCACTCTAAGTATGCATTTTAAATAATTGGTAAAAATAGACTCTGCCAACAGCTGCATTTATAAACAAGGCCAAAAAAGAGGACGAAAACCCTCCTTGTCAACCATCCGACTGTGACGCAGGGGACTCCTAATGGCTGGTACAAGGCTTGTCCCCATGGGTGTGCCTCTGCATGCTGAACCAGACTTCAACATCATGAGATACAGACAGGGCTAATGAGCAAGTCCATCAAGAGTGTCAGCATCACAGTGAGGCTCAGTGTCATCTGTGACCTCATCCACGCTTATCAGTGATACGGAATTACTACATGGCGTAAGCCAGTGGTTCTCAACCTTTTGATATCTGTGGACCCCTCTTTATCAATACTGGCAACCAGGGACCCCCATTGAATTATTATTTGAATCCAGGGTCTCCCGTAGAGTCACTACTGGAAGCCAAACTACTACTACCGGGGGCAGTATTGCGCTTTGCAAATGCTGTTTGATTGAGTAATTTTTTTAAATGTATTTATCTTTGATGAAACACAGCAAATCAATAAAGGTATGCTGTTATCTCCTGTCTGTGGCTCTGACAGTATAAATTGCTCTCAGATATTCTGATGTATACATCTAGCACAATGACATACAATTATAGGGACTGTTATTCTTTACTATTGAAGTTGCTTCCTACAGTCTACCACTTTCCCGCTAGTGTATTGGTTTTATGTCTGGTGTACGAATACACTCCCTGTGGTTTTGTATCTTCAGTCTGTCAGTTGTTGCCGTGTTGTGCTCCGCTTATCTTCCCTTCCCTCTCATGCGTCCTCAGTGGGTATCGGGCGTGTGACATCTTCTGGTTTTCTTTTCGCCTCCCCTGTCTTTTCCCCTACAATGTACATCTGATATGGCCCCTATACGTCTTTAGGCCGACTTTAAAGTGATAATAACTTATTGTACATATCAGATTGCGCGTTGCAGAATACCATATCTGCGTGTCACTCCGCTATCGTAGGGGTTGGACCCCTTGCCCAGCGCACTGCTGTCCGCCGCTTGGCCAGTAATTGTCCAATGGATGCTAACTTCCTATTTGCTGTAACCAGTCCCTGTCATATCCTAGCAGAGCAAGCGTTGGGTCTATTGCCACCGTGGAGCCAATGAGGATCTCTAGTTCTCTGAACACTGTTTCCCAGAATGCAGCTATTTCGGGGCAATGCCACGCGACATATATGAAGGCAGCTATGTGTTCTCTACATCTGGGGCATTCCGCTGTTTCTCGCAATCCATATCTAAAATGTAGTTCCAAGGTGTACTGTACTCTGTTAATATATTTAAAATGTATACGTCTGTGTCGCCCATTTAGCGACACTGTCTTGGTCACTGAACAACAGTGTCTCCAGCACTTGTCATCCAAGTTTCTATTTAGATCCCTCTGCCACTGTAGGTGCACCCTCGTGACCCCAAGTCCACGTGCCGCCTGTGCTAGTGCATAAAACCGCTCTACCAATCCAGAGGGGAGATTGTCTGTATCATGGCAGTAAGTGATGGTGTATCTGGGGGTTCCTGTGTAGGAGAGTAGGGTCTGCTTTCTATGTTCACCCCCACTTTTTGCTTTTGCTTTACTGGTTTTCGACTTAGATGTGGCTGTGGGCCTGCTAATCAGACCCACAGCCCTGCTGTTCTCTCTCTAAATTAATACTATGTACTTTAGGTGCATAACCCATTTGGATAGGATCACCTTATTGGCCCCTGTACAGTGTACCCTAGGTACCCAGGGCATAGGTGTACCCTAGGCCTACCAGGGGCTGCAGCATGTATTATGCCACCCCTGGCCTGGCCTTCCATTTTGACACAACTGGCTGATCACTCAGCTGGGGCAAGGTCGTGTAATCACCCCTTGCTTAGGTGTAGTATTCCTATACCTAACTTACATATAGACACGTGTACCTATCAGTCACTCCTATGGCAGGCCTTAACGATCCTGGAGGCAGAGTGCTTGGTAACATGTGAGATGGTGCTCTAGCATGAGCTGAGCCTGTCTGCAGCTCTCGGAACCTTGTCCTTATAGCTGTTCTATGATATAGCCTACCATATACTCTTAAAGTGCCTTATAATCTTAGACGGTTATGGTAACTATGGTTTGGCTTTATCGAAACATGTCGTGTAAGGTGTCTAACACTGTGGAATAATACCCCCATGCCATTTCTGGACATGAGAATATTATTCCCCCCTTCTAGAGGGAAAGACATGTTAAAATCATACTTCAACTGTTAGCCTCTGACCAAAGCCTCAGCATCACAAAATGGATGCTGCTGCCACGACACAAGTCTGACCTCCTGCAGCTGGGAGTGATCCCAGCCAGGGAGGCCTGGACAATAGGTTTCCTGCTTGGGGAGGTGCTAGCACCTCCCCAGACAGCCTTTAGTGTATTGGGGCAGGGTGGGCTGAAAGGAATGAGACATGCCTGGGGCACACAAGGTGTTCCTTGCATAGTCCAGTTCAAACCGGCGCTGGGGCACTCCAGCCCCAGCTCTGGCGCGAAACTGGACAAAGGGAAGTGGGTGTAACCACCCCCTCCCAGGTCCCACCCATAAGGCGTGACCTAGCAGGTATCCCAGCCCCCCAGATTAGTATAAGAGTGGGAGTTGGGCCTCAAGACTTTAGATTATCCTGAACCTGCAAAACTGAACAGAAACTCTGGACCTTCGACATTCGACGAAAGAAGAAGACTGAAGAATCTCCCTTGTAGCCAAGGAGTGGCTACCCTGTGCAAACAGGCACCATCAAGAGACTACCCTTTGCTTTGCGACCGTTCTACGAGGAACCGACTGCAGAGCCCGACCAGAGCCTTGACTTCCAGACTTCTCCGACCCTCATCCACATCTGCAGCAGAGCTGAGATCCGTGGAGGCGACGAGCGACGTGGGACCGGCTACCTGGGAAAAGTGGCTAGTAACTTACAGCGCAGCTTCTGAGGTACCCTCGAAGTTGTGCACCGGGGATTGAGGAGCCCCAACCCCAAGCACCATCTGCACCGAAGATCAGCCCCCCACACTCCACGAGTCCTGCGTGGGGCCCTTCAGCATTTTCCTGCTTGCCGCGTCTGTCCGGTTGCTTGCCCGCTGGCTAGTGGCCTCTGTGACGACGCACCCTGAAATCTTCTGCGCTGGTTTGGCTCCTCCAGACTGGCTCCCGCTTCTCTGCAAAGAAGAAGCACCCCAGACCTTCCTGGTCTGCACCAGAAGCAAGTCCTTCGTTCTTCGTGGGTTCCGCTTGCCAAGGCTTGGTGAGTCCTAGTCCAACTTCGACGCCGCCGACAGCAAGAGCCTTCGTGGGACAGCTCGCCTCCTGGTCCTGGTCGCCCTCGACGCTTCCTGGTCCTCCTGGCTGCAGCGACAAGCTTCACCTACACCTGCAACTCTTCACGACATCGCCTGGTTCCTTCCTGGTTCCACGTGGTCACTGGCTAGTGACCTTGACTCTGTCCCTTCTGCTTGCAGGTTTCTTCTCTTCTTGATCCCAGCCTTGGGATCCACCGGACACTCTTCACTGACTGCCTGTCAGCATCTTTCTTCAGGCATCCATAGGAGTCGACGACGAAAACGACGCATCTTCACCCCTATGCACCCGCAGCCTGTGGGCTAGGTAACTTGGGTACTCCGGTGCTCATCAGGATAGTGACTATCCTAGTGTCTAGTTTTCAAGTCTCAACTTCCTAGGTACTCCGGAAGTGTCCTAAATCTACCGTTTTCTAAACTGTACTATTGCTATTGACTTTTACGCATTACGCATTACGCGTGAGTGTTTCCACTCTGCACACGAATCCCGTGGGCCTCCCACTTCCTAACTAACGCTAGTGTAGTGTAGCCCCAGCGATTCCCTAGGCCTAGGCCTATTCTATTTCCGTGACAGTGGTTCTTATACCACTTACTTAGTATATGGTTTGCGTGGCCCCTAGGGCCTAACTGTATTACTTACCTGTGTGACTTACTGTATGCATTAATAAGACTGTGTTGTACTTACCTCTAATCTCATAAAGAGTGCTGAGGGTTTGCTTAGAATAAATACACTTTATTTTATATATATATCTGTTGTGGTGTCCTTTCATTTGGTATTCAAGGGATTATATATGGTATCACAGCTGGCTTCACATGCCATTCAGAGTTTAGCCTAAGACTGCTCTTGTCCATGCTACCACTAGGATAGCTGGTCTATAAGGTTGACTTTACAACCAATCACCATAAGGGTATTTGGACTGATATAAGGTGTACACTAGAACTAGTGACATCATACATCAGGCCAACTTCTCACATTGGTGAGCAGCGGTTGGGATCTGAGCTTGCTGTTGTAATACCATTGTAATCTTGAGATACTAAATTGAAAGATCACACAGATATTGTCTAGGTACATATAACATAGATTATTATACTTACGTCCTACTGGACTTTGTAGTTGTAGGTTGAAGGGAGTAACACACCCTGACTACAACTACTAGAGAGGTTTAGTAGATACAACTAGTGTAGGTAGGTGCACACACCACACCCTCACTAGATCATGTCTCTGAGAGTAGATCAAGTAGATGCTCTCTCAGGAGGATCAGGTCTGCAAAAGATCCCCTCTAGATATGATACCTTAACATTCCAGGAGATGAGACACTTGTGTACCTCCAGAGGAATAAAACAGGGTGCAAACCCTACCCTCCTTCAGTTAAGACAACTCCTAGAGGAGTATGATGCTCATAGGGCATCTCAGGCAGGTGCCCTAGGCACAGAGGAGGGTCTACCCACCACAGAGGAGTCAGATGGGGCTTCAGATGGGGAGGTAGACAGCCAGAGCCAAGTAAGGAGACTTAGCCAGGCTAACCTAAGTTTACATGGGAGTTTGCATGGGGTCCCCCCATACAGACCCCCAAGTAGGCATTCACAGAGAAGCAGGAGGGACAGATCCCCTTCAAGGGAATCCATCCACTCCCATGTCTCTAGCATCTCTAATGCTTCCTCTCACAGGGGAATGACTTCACCTGAGAGAAAGGAGCATGCAGCCAGAATGAGGGAGGCTAATCTGAGGATTCAGAGGGAAGAACTTGCCCTTGCCAAAGAGAAGCTTGCTCTGGCTAGAGAGCAAAAGTTAAGTGGGTTAGAACCCACTGGTGGCAGCAACATTCCTAGAGATAGAGACAGGCACTATGATAATAGAAACCTGAGCAAGATTGTCCCTCCCTACAAGTGTGGGGATGACATCCACAAATGGATAACTGCTTTGGAGAGAGCTTGCAAAGTACAGCAGGTACCCCAAAGTCAGTGGGCAGCTATCTTGTGGCTCTCCTTCTCTGAGAAAGGAAGAGACAAGCTCCTCACAGTTAGTGATGAGGATGCAGATAATTACACTGTCCCGAAGAGTGCTCTGATTGATGGGTTTGGCCTAACCACTGAACAATACAGGTTGTTGTTCAGGGATACCCAGAAGACACAGACTCAGGACTGGACTGACTTTGTAGATTGTGCCACTAAGGCTCTGGAAGGCTGGCTAATGGGAAGTAAGGTTAAGGACTATACAGGATTGTATAATTTGATCATGAGAGAGCAAATACTTAACAACTGTCAAAACCAGCTATTGCATCAACACCTGATTGATTCTGATCTGACTTCTCCCCAAGAATTGGGAAAGAAGGCAGATAGATGGGTCAGGACTAGAGTTAAGCAGAAAAACCAGAACCAGGGCGGTGATCAGAAAAAGGCAGACCAGAAGGGTAATGAGCAGAAACAAAAAGACCAGAAGTCTTCACCAGGCCCCCAAAAGGCTCGGGGGGAGGGTGGTTCCAAAAAGGATAAGAAGAAAGATGGCCAAAAGAAACCATGGTGCAACTATTGTAAGTCCAACTCACATTGGTTTAGTGAGTGCACCAAAAAGGATAAGCCCCCAGCCACCATTGCCCCTAAGGCAACTGTACCCCCTAGTTCAGCTGTAAGTGGTGGTTCCCAGCAAAAGGGTGTAGTAGGGTTAACCCTGGGAACTGAGGAGGATTCTGGCCTAGTCAGAGTACCTACTCAGGCTGTTCTGATCTGTGATGGGGACTTAGCTTTGTCCTCTACTGTAGGCCCCAGTAACCTGGGCAAGTACAGACAGACACCTTTTATCAACCAAAGAATGGCTCAGGCCTACAGGGACACTGGAGCTAGTGTCACAATGGTGACACCTGCTTTTGTGGACCCTGGACAGATCATACTAGGTGAGAATTACCTAGTGACCAACGCTAGCAATGCCACTACCTCCCATAGTGTGGCTATTGTTAACTTCTCCTGGGGAGGGGTAACTGGCCTCAAGAAAGTTGTTGTTAGTTCAGACCTTCCTGTAGAGTGTTTACTGGGCAATGATCTTGAAACTTCAGTTTGGTCTGAAGTGGAGTATAGGACCCATGCAGAAATGCTGGGGATAGATGCACATGTCCTTGCTGTGACCAGGTCACAGGCCAAAAAGTGCAACACTGAACAAGTGCTGGATCCTGAAACTATGGACCAGTCACAACCCAAGAGAAAGAGCAGTAGGGTTAAGGCTGTGCCTTCCCCCCTGCCTCAGGTGGTGGATCAGCCCTCCCAGGAGGATGATTCTGAGAGCCCTGAAGGAACTGTCCTAGAAGAACTTGAACCTGATCAGGTTGAGTTTATTGGGACCGGGGGACCTTCCAGGGCAGATCTGAGGCAGGCTCAATTAGACTGCCCCTCTCTTGAACCCCTCAGACAGCTGGCTGCTGCTGAGGCTGCAGGGAATGCTCAAGGTACCCATAGAGTGTATTGGGATGAAGGGCTACTGTACTCAGAGGCTAGAGACCCCAAGCCTGGTGCATCCAGGAGGTTGGTCATACCACTGAAGTTCAGAGGCTTCCTTCTAACCTTGGCCCATGATATTCCCCTTGCAGGACATTTAGGCCAGAACAAGACTTGGGACAGGCTTGTCCCTCACTTTCACTGGCCCCATATGTCAGAAGATACTAAGGAGTTTTGTCGCTCCTGTGTCACCTGCCAAGCCAGTGGCAAATCAGGTGGCACCACAAAGGCCCCCCTCATACCACTACCTGTGGTGGGGGTCCCCTTTGAAAGAGTGGGCATAGATATTGTAGGACCAATGGACCCACAAACAGCATCTGGGCACAGATTCATACTGGTGATAGTGGACCATGCCACCAGGTACCCAGAAGCAATTCCCCTGAGGACCACAACAGCTCCTGTTGTGGCAAGGGCCCTGCTTGGAGTATTCTCCAGAGTGGGCTTTCCAAAGGAGGTCATTTCTGACAGAGGTGCCAACTTTATGTCAGGATACTTGACTGCAATGTGGAAGGAGTGTGGTGTTAACTATAAGTTCCAATGCTAGGACCAGTAGGGCCCTAGTCTCCACGCACAGTTGCGTTCAGGACAATGCCTTGAAATAATTCTCAAAACTGTAGTTCATACTTAATCCAGCATTTGTAGTGAATGAATTAAATCAATGTCTCAGTGATTAAAGCAATTTATTCATTGCAAAAATATTCGTTAGTTAAATCTTCATTCAATACTTCATATAAATCCAAATTACGCTCTTACAAGAAGTTCACTTTTTGTGAATGCCCAATGCATTTCGAGCCAGCCGGCTCTTCATCAGGGGCTACGTATCTAAAGAAATAAATAATGCATATTTACACATTGACCGTTACAATGATGGCAAAAACATCAGTTTGCAAATACATGATCAAACTCAGAAATTCATAACAACATTCCATACTGAAACAACTAAGTGAGTAAGTTGAGTGACCGCATAATGACCCAAAATGACCATCACCAAGAATGTTTAAATAAAGTTGTGTAGACGGTGAAAGAAGCCGAAAAAACTCAGAGAGACTGTTACCTTGTTGGGCAATAAACAACCGCTTTTCAAAACGAATGGATCAACCTGAAAACAGAACACACTAGAATGTCGTCTCTGAACGTAGAGAAAGAAACTGGCAAGAGAAATGAAGAGAAAATTCAAAATGAGAAATCTTACCGACACAGTACAACGTGGTCGATTCAATGAAAGGAACCTGTTCGACTGCTGGCTCAAAAAATCACCAGGTGAAAATCATGGCGGTATGTTGGGAGCATGCGCTTAAATCAGAGCATGTTTAGACATAAAAAAGGTGACTGAACAACGATACCTTACTCAAAATGGGACGAACTATCTCAAAAAAAGTGACTAATGATACATGGACTATCATCAAAGGTAAAACTGGTTCCACTATAAAAATAAACGACATGACAAAGCGCAAAAGCCTGAATCAAAGTGGAGGTAATACTCGCGTGCATACTGTGCTACTGAAAAATGTTTTTAAACAAGGTGGCTGGATGAATGGTGCCGCCATCTTGAAAGAGAGCGAAAAATGAACCTGGACATGAGAAAAATGGTGAAAAATTTAAAAACGTTAAAAAATAGTCGGAATGACCGGAAAAAATAAAACGTGTGTTGGTGAGGGTCACTGGTCAGGGTAATCTAACCCAAGAAGAAAGGTTGATCACATAGGTATATATGAATGTGCAGTCCTATCCTGATACAAAAAAACCTTTGACACAAATACATCATAAATAACAAGCATAGTCTATTTTGTCATTAATGCCTTTCTCCATTAAGGTGTCCAAACGCTTAATCCAATAGGTTTCCCTCTGTAGGAGACTTCTGGTCAGATCTGTATCTTGACGTTGCTCTACTCTTTCTAGGACAGAGAATCTGAGTTGGGCGATACTGTGCTTCTCTTCATTCCAATGCATGGCCAAGCTGCTGTGTTTGTTGAGTGTTCTGATTGTACTTTTGTGCTCAGAAATCCGGGTTTTAATTTTTCTTTCGGTTTTGCCCACATACAACTTGCCACATGGACATTTGATGTAGTAGATGAGTTTATTTGAATTGCAATCAGAATTATGGTGAAGTCTGATGATTTCTCCAGTACATGGATGGTTTAATGTATTGCCGGTTATAACGTTAATGCAATGAATGCAGTTATGACATTTACTCATTCCTTTGTGGGCAATGTTCCCTTGCTTAATGGGAGTATTAATGATTTCTTTGATGTTTTTTGCACGTTTATAAGCAAACATTGGGGGATCTTTAAAAATGTTGTGAAAGTCAGGCTCATTCTGTAACAATTCCCATCTTTTGACGATGATGTTCTTCACTTTACCGGATGCTGTGGAGAATTTTGATACAAAGACTTGTCTGTTTGTCTGTTTTCGTGGTCTACTTGTAAAGAGACTCTCTCTATTGAATTTGGATGCGCGTTGTTTAGCTGATTCAATCACTTCTGTAGGGTAACCCCTGGCAAGATACATCTGCTGTTGGAGTGATAAGTTCTTCTCCGTATCCTCTGCAGTAGAGCATATCCGTTTTATCCGCAAAAATTGGGACAATGGTAAGTTGTGTTTTAAGCTATTAGGATGGAAACTTTGGAAATGGAGCGCGCTATTCACATCTGTTTGCTTTTTGAAAACCTCCGTTTTTATGTAACCCGCTTCTTTGGTAAGGTAGTCACTTTTTTTGAGATAGTTCCTCCCATTTTGAGTAAGGTATCGTTGTTCAGTCACCTTTTTTATGTCTAAACATGCTCTGATTTAAGCGCATGCTCCCAACATACCGCCATGATTTTCACCTGGTGATTTTTTGAGCCAGCAGTCGAACAGGTTCCTTTCATTGAATCGACCACGTTGTACTGTGTCGGTAAGATTTCTCATTTTGAATTTTCTCTTCATTTCTCTTGCCAGTTTCTTTCTCTACGTTCAGAGACGACATTCTAGTGTGTTCTGTTTTCAGGTTGATCCATTCGTTTTGAAAAGCGGTTGTTTATTGCCCAACAAGGTAACAGTCTCTCTGAGTTTTTTCGGCTTCTTTCACCGTCTACACAACTTTATTTAAACATTCTTGGTGATGGTCATTTTGGGTCATTATGCGGTCACTCAACTTATTCACTTAGTTGTTTCAGTATGGAATGTTGTTATGAATTTCTGAGTTTGATCATGTATTTGCAAACTGATGTTTTTGCCATCATTGTAACGGTCAATGTGTAAATATGCATTATTTATTTCTTTAGATACGTAGCCCCTGATGAAGAGCCGGCTGGCTCGAAATGCATTGGGCATTCACAAAAAGTGAACTTCTTGTAAGAGCGTAATTTGGATTTATATGAAGAATTGAATGAAGATTTAACTAACGAATATTTTTGCAATGAATAAATTGCTTTAATCACTGAGACATTGATTTAATTCATTCACTACAAATGCTGGATTAAGTATGAACTACAGTTTTGAGAATTATTTCAAGGCATTGTCCTGAACGCAACTGTGCGTGGAGACTAGGGCCCTACTGGTCCTAGCATTGAAGGTTTGAAGTGTCAGGAATCCATGACTGTTGGAATCCACTCCACAGCACGCCATTGAGAAGAAGTGTTAAACGAGTAAAACTTTGTTTCTGAAACAAATTCGGAGTGCCTCTACCACCCATTTTGTTGTTTCAGTATCACAGTCATCTGGTACGAGAGCACCCAATCATGTCATTTGACTCCATTTCAAGTTTGACAGACAACAGAGCTAGTACCCTAGCGTATTCAACAGAACAAGCATCAGAAATATATGCATTGATACAGGATGTAAAAGCGTCAGATTTGCAAGGCAACACGGTCATCCAGCAATTAAAACAGTTAGAGTACTCTTTGAAGAGAGAAATGAACCAAAGACTTCATGCATCTACCCTGATACAATATCATAGAGCCAAAAGAATTCCAAGAGGGTTGAGGATGTCCATTAAACCCATGCTATACAGGTTTCATCTAAACAAAGATTTCATGGAACGGTGGTATTCAATATTGAACAAATGTTCACTTGATCTAATTTTATTGTTAGTAGAAGAATTATCCAAAGTTATCAATGAACTTGCCAAGGAGATTTCAGAAATAAAACATAATTTATCAACCAGAATGAATGATGATGAGCTCAAAAAAGCTTTAGATGATATCAACATGAGACTGGACAAATACACGAAAGAAATACAGGAAGGTAAATTACGAAAATATAAACGTGATACGTTGGATTATAAACTCAACGAAGTTTATACATGGGCGGAAGTCTATGCACAAAGAAGACCACAATCCAGAAAACCAACCACGAATACTTCCTCGGAAGAAAGTATAGCCACAGACACCGACACCACAACCACCAGACCCACAGCGAAAAGTCAACTACCCAGTCCAGAACCAACTACAGATATCACCAAAGATATCATCGAAGAATCAGGAGCATCTGGATCCACACATTTTTTGTCCAGGGACCTGGACACAAGTCAACCACCGGGTCCATCAAAAAGCGCAAAACCAGGAGAAGCAACCACAAAACAAGGGCGCACAAGGAGCCAGAAGTAAATCTAGTAGTCAACATTTCTTCAAAGGAAATCACCAATGCACAAATTCAAACATTGAACAAAGGCCTTGGATACGTGCCAACTTATGACACCAATCTACTGGAATGCGAACTAGCCCTATACAAATTCACCAGAATCCTACGATTACGACATTTTTTTACAAATGTATTACCAGCCAAGGAAGACACACAAACCAAAGAGTTTCTTGAATTCAAACCCAAATCCACATACCAGGCACCAGTTTCGCATAAAATCATAGATTCATTCGATAATCTAGTAAGGAAAGATCTACAAAAATTACAATTCAGGAAAGCGAAGAATTCTAATCTAACTTTACAAGAAAAAAATATACTGAAATCAATTCAGAAGGATACAGAAATACAGATTCAAAAAGCAGATAAAGGAGGCGCAATTGTTCTTATGGATCGCTCATTTTACATCAATGCAGTACAAGAACACGTATCAGACATTCAAACTTATCTGAAATTGGATCAAGATCCTATATTTGAGCTTAAGGAAACGCTTGGAAGCATTCTTGATCATGCTTTGGAAATGGGATGGATCAGTGAAACCACCAAAAAATTTCTGACAGTAGAGTATCCAAGGAAACCCACCCTGTACATGTTGCCAAAGATCCACAAGAACTTGTTTAACCCACCGATGCGGCCCATAGTAACGGGTTGTGGAACCATCTTCGAGCCCTTGGGACACTATATTGATTATTTCCTACAACCGTTGGTTCAAGAATGGCCCTCGTATATCAAAGACACGACAGACTTTTTACTTAAGCTACAGAAAATAAAGTTCATGGAAGACATCATTTTTTGCACTATAGATGTCAAGTCTTTATATACCTCGATTCCTCACTCAGCTGGCATGGAGGCGGTAGAATGGGCTCTACTGCGCCAATCTTCGCTCAGAGCAGATAAAGTGTTCATTTTGGAACTTTTACATTTTTGTTTGCATCACAGTTATTTTCACTGGAACAATGATTTTTATTTGCAGCAGCAAGGCACATCCATGGGCTTTGCCGGGGCGCCGGCATATGCCAACACTTTCATGGCCAAATTCGAATCAGACTACATCTACAAAGATACCGGATGGACTGGAAATTTATTGTTATATTGCAGATTCATTGATGATATTCTTATTCTCTGGATTAACACTCAGGAAATGTTGGAAAGTAAAATTGAACAACTAAATCAAATAGATGAACACATTCAGTTCACCCATGCAATTGACCAGACTAAAATATCTTTCCTTGATGTCATCCTTACCAAAGAAGCGGGTTACATAAAAACGGAGGTTTTCAAAAAGCAAACAGATGTGAATAGCGCGCTCCATTTCCAAAGTTTCCATCCTAATAGCTTAAAACACAACTTACCATTGTCCCAATTTTTGCGGATAAAACGGATATGCTCTACTGCAGAGGATACGGAGAAGAACTTATCACTCCAACAGCAGATGTATCTTGCCAGGGGTTACCCTACAGAAGTGATTGAATCAGCTAAACAACGCGCATCCAAATTCAATAGAGAGAGTCTCTTTACAAGTAGACCACGAAAACAGACAAACAGACAAGTTTTTGTATCAAAATTCTCCACAGCATCCGGTAAAGTGAAGAACATCATCGTCAAAAGATGGGAATTGTTACAGAATGAGCCTGACTTTCACAACATTTTTAAAGATCCCCCAATGTTTGCTTATAAACGTGCAAAAAACATCAAAGAAATCATTAATACTCCCATTAAGCAAGGGAACATTGCCCACAAAGGAATGAGTAAATGTCATAACTGCATTCATTGCAATAACGTTATAACCGGCAATACATTAAACCATCCATGTACTGGAGAAATCATCAGACTTCACCATAATTCTGATTGCAATTCAAATAAACTCATCTACTACATCAAATGTCCATGTGGCAAGTTGTATGTGGGCAAAACCGAAAGAAAAATTAAAACCCGGATTTCTGAGCACAAAAGTACAATCAGAACACTCAACAAACACAGCAGCTTGGCCATGCATTGGAATGAAGAGAAGCACAGTATCGCCCAACTCAGATTCTCTGTCCTAGAAAGAGTAGAGCAACGTCAAGATACAGATCTGACCAGAAGTCTCCTACAGAGGGAAACCTATTGGATTAAGCGTTTGGACACCTTAATGGAGAAAGGCATTAATGACAAAATAGACTATGCTTGTTATTTATGATGTATTTGTGTCAAAGGTTTTTTTGTATCAGGATAGGACTGCACATTCATATATACCTATGTGATCAACCTTTCTTCTTGGGTTAGATTACCCTGACCAGTGACCCTCACCAACACACGTTTTATTTTTTCCGGTCATTCCGACTATTTTTTAACGTTTTTAAATTTTTCACCATTTTTCTCATGTCCAGGTTCATTTTTCGCTCTCTTTCAAGATGGCGGCACCATTCATCCAGCCACCTTGTTTAAAAAAAAATTTCAGTAGCACAGTATGCACGCGAGTATTACCTCCACTTTGATTCAGGCTTTTGCGCTTTGTCATGTCGTTTATTTTTATAGTGGAACCAGTTTTACCTTTGATGATAGTCCATGTATCATTAGTCACTTTTTTTGAGATAGTTCCTCCCATTTTGAGTAAGGTATCGTTGTTCAGTCACCTTTTTTATGTCTAAACATGCTCTGATTTAAGCGCATGCTCCCAACATACCGCCATGATTTTCACCTGGTGATTTTTTGAGCCAGCAGTCGAACAGGTTCCTTTCATTGAATCGACCACGTTGTACTGTGTCGGTAAGATTTCTCATTTTGAATTTTCTCTTCATTTCTCTTGCCAGTTTCTTTCTCTACGTTCAGAGACGACATTCTAGTGTGTTCTGTTTTCAGGTTGATCCATTCGTTTTGAAAAGCGGTTGTTTATTGCCCAACAAGGTAACAGTCTCTCTGAGTTTTTTCGGCTTCTTTCACCGTCTACACAACTTTATTTAAACATTCTTGGTGATGGTCATTTTGGGTCATTATGCGGTCACTCAACTTATTCACTTAGTTGTTTCAGTATGGAATGTTGTTATGAATTTCTGAGTTTGATCATGTATTTGCAAACTGATGTTTTTGCCATCATTGTAACGGTCAATGTGTAAATATGCATTATTTATTTCTTTAGATACGTAGCCCCTGATGAAGAGCCGGCTGGCTCGAAATGCATTGGGCATTCACAAAAAGTGAACTTCTTGTAAGAGCGTAATTTGGATTTATATGAAGAATTGAATGAAGATTTAACTAACGAATATTTTTGCAATGAATAAATTGCTTTAATCACTGAGACATTGATTTAATTCATTCACTACAAATGCTGGATTAAGTATGAACTACAGTTTTGAGAATTATTTCAAGGCATTGTCCTGAACGCAACTGTGCGTGGAGACTAGGGCCCTACTGGTCCTAGCATTGAAGGTTTGAAGTGTCAGGAATCCATGACTGTTGGAATCCACTCCACAGCACGCCATTGAGAAGAAGTGTTAAACGAGTAAAACTTTGTTTCTGAAACAAATTCGGAGTGCCTCTACCACCCATTTTGTTGTTAACTATAAGTTCACCACCCCCTATCACCCACAGTGCAATGGGCTTGTTGAGAGATTCAACAAGACCCTAAAGGGAATGATAAAAGGATTACCAGACAAGCTTAGGCGAAGATGGGACATCCTTTTACCCTGCCTTCTGTTTGCTTACAGAGAGGTCCCACAAAAGGGGGTTGGCTACAGCCCTTTTGAGCTTTTGTGTGGGCATCCTGTAAGAGGACCCCTGTGTTTGGTGAAGGAAGGATGGGAGAGACCTCTCAGACAACCCAAACTAGACATAGTGGATTATGTACTTGGTCTCCGCTCCAGGATGGCAGAGTATATGAAGAAGGCTTCTAAAAACCTTGAGGCAAGCCAAGAACTCCAAAAAGCTTGGCATGACCAAAAGGCTGTACTGACTGTTTACCAGCCAGGACAGAAAGTGTGGGTGTTGGAGCCAGTGGCCCCAGCAGCACTCCAAGACAAATGGTCTGGACCCCACACTATTGTTGAGAAAAAGGGAGAAGTCACCTACTTGGTGGACCTTGGGACTCCCAGAAGCCCCCACAGGGTGCTTCATGTCAACAGATTGAAGGCATATGTTGACAGGGCAGACATGGGGCTACTCATGGCTACAGATGAGGGGCAGGAGGAAGAGAGTGACCCTCTCCCAGACCTGTTGACTCAGAACCCTGATGATGGCTCAGTTGATGGTGTGGTCTTTTCTGACAGCCTCACTGACCATCAGCAACAGGACTGCAGACAAGTTCTGCAGGCCTACAGACATATGTTCTCTCTGACCCCAAGTCAGACAAACTGGTGCACCCATGAGGTGGACACTGGTGACAGTCTGCCTGTGAAGAGTAAAATCTACAGGCAACCTGACCATGTCAGGGACTGCATAAAAGTTGAGGTACAAAA
The DNA here is from genome assembly GCF_964204655.1 of Triturus cristatus. Lineage (NCBI taxonomy): Eukaryota > Metazoa > Chordata > Amphibia > Caudata > Salamandridae > Triturus > Triturus cristatus. The sequence continues at coordinate 1,219,542,328 of NC_140582.1, read as the reverse complement.
GATGTTGGAGCTGGGAGTCATTGAACCTTCAGAGAGCCCTTGGGCTAGTCCTGTAGTTCTTGTGCCAAAACCTCACACCCAAGATGGTAAGAAAGAGATGAGGTTTTGCGTGGATTACAGAGGTCTCAATGCTGTCACTAGGACAGATGCCCACCCAATACCTAGGGCAGATGAGCTCATTGACAGACTGGCAGCTGCTAAGTTTTTGAGCACATTTGACCTAACAGCAGGCTACTGGCAAATCAGACTAGCTGAGAGTGCAAAGGCCAAAACTGCTTTCTCGACCCCAGGAGGACATTATCAATTTGTGGTAATGCCCTTTGGTTTGAAGAATGCACCTGCCACTTTCCAAAGGTTGGTGAATCAAGTCCTTACTGGGTTGGATGATTATTGTGCAGCTTATCTTGATGATATTGCTGTCTTTAGCTCCACCTGGGAGGATCACCTGGTCCACCTGAGGAATGTTTTAGAGGCCCTGCAAAAGGCAGGCCTCACTATCAAGGCCACTAAGTGCCAGATAGGGCAGAGCAAGGTTGTATACCTGGGCCACCTAGTTGGTGGGGGTCAGGTTCAACCACTGGAGAGCAAGATCCAGACCATAAAGGACTGGGCTCCTCCAACTACCCAGACTCAGGTCAGAGCTTTCTTGGGCCTGACTGGGTACTACAGAAAGTTTGTTAAGAACTATGGGTCCATAGTGACACCACTTAATGACTTGACCTCCAAGAAGATGCCAAAGAAAGTTCAGTGGACAGTAAGCTGTCAAAAAGCATTTGATGACCTGAAGCAGGCCATGTGCAGTGCACCTATTCTGAAAAGTCCAGACTACTCCAAAGAGTTCATTGTCCAGACAGATGCTTCTGAGTTAGGTGTGGGAGCTGTTCTTTCACAACTGAATGTAGATGGTCAAGACCAGCCCATTGCTTTTATAAGTAGAAGGCTGACCCCTAGAGAGAAACGTTGGTCAGCTATTGAGAGGGAGGCCTTTGCTGTGGTTTGGGCCCTGAAGAAGCTGAGGCCATACTTGTTTGGCACTCACTTCAAGATTCAGACAGACCATAAGCCCCTCTTGTGGCTAAATCAGATGAAGGGTGAAAATCCCAAACTTCTTAGGTGGTCCATTTCCCTATAGGGGATGGACTTCACAGTGGAACATAGACCTGGGACTGACCATGCCAATGCAGATGGACTCTCCAGATATTTCCACTTAGAACATGAAGACTCAACTGGTCAAGGTTAGTTTAATGTCCCTAAGTTTGGGGGGGGGGGGGGGGGTTGTGTAGGAGAGTAGGGTCTGCTTTCTATGTTCACCCCCACTTTTTGCTTTTGCTTTACTGGTTTTCGACTTAGATGTGGCTGTGGGCCTGCTAATCAGACCCACAGCCCTGCTGTTCTCTCTCTAAATTAATACTATGTACTTTAGGTGCATAACCCATTTGGATAGGATCACCTTATTGTCCCCTGTACAGTGTACCCTAGGTACCCAGGGCATAGGTGTACCCTAGGCCTACCAGGGGCTGCAGCATGTATTATGCCACCCCTGGCCTGGCCTTCCATTTTGACACAACTGGCTGATCACTCAGCTGGGGCAAGGTCGTGTAATCACCCCTTGCTTAGGTGTAGTATTCCTATACCTAACTTACATATAGACACATGTGTACCTATCAGTCACTCCTATGGCAGGCCTTAACGATCCTGGAGGCAGAGTGCTTGGTAACATGTGAGATGGTGCTCTAGCATGAGCTGAGCCTGTCTGCAGCTTTCGGAACCTTGTCCTTATAGCTGTTCTATGATATAGCCTACCATATACTCTTAAAGTGCCTTATAATCTTAGACGGTTATGGTAACTATGGTTTGGCTTTATCGAAACATGTCGTGTAAGGTGTATAACACTGTGGAATAATACCCCCATGCCATTTCTGGACATGAGAATATTATTCCCCCCTTCTAGAGGGAAAGACATGTTAAAATCATACTTCAACTGTTAGCCTCTGACCAAAGCCTCAGCATCACAAAATGGATGCTGCTGCCACGACACAAGTCTGACCTCCTGCAGCTGGGAGTGATCCCAGCCAGGGAGGCCTGTACAATAGGTTTCCTGCTTGGGGAGGTGCTAGCACCTCCCCAGACAGCCTTTAGTGTATTGGGGCAGGGTGGGCTGAAAGGAATGAGACATGCCTGGGGCACACAAGGTGTTCCTTGCATAGTCCAGTTCAAACCGGCGCTGGGGCACTCCAGCCCCAGCTCTGGCGCGAAACTGGACAAAGGGAAGTGGGTGTAACCACCCCCTCCCAGGTCCCACCCATAAGGCGTGACCTAGCAGGTATCCCAGCCCCCCAGATTAGTATAAGAGTGGGAGTTGGGCCTCAAGACTTTAGATTATCCTGAACCTGCAAAACTGAACAGAAACTCTGGACCTTCGACATTCGACGAAAGAAGAAGACTGAAGAATCTCCCTTGTAGCCAAGGAGTGGCTACCCTGTGCAAACAGGCACCATCAAGAGACTACCCTTTGCTTTGCGACCGTTCTACGAGGAACCGACTGCAGAGCCCGACCAGAGCCTTGACTTCCAGACTTCTCCGACCCTCATCCACATCTGCAGCAGAGCTGAGATCCGTGGAGGCGACGAGCGACGTGGGACCGGCTACCTGGGAAAAGTGGCTAGTAACTTACAGCGCAGCTTCTGAGGTACCCTCGAAGTTGTGCACCGGGGATTGAGGAGCCCCAACCCCAAGCACCATCTGCACCGAAGATCAGCCCCCCACACTCCACGAGTCCTGCGTGGGGCCCTTCAGCATTTTCCTGCTTGCCGCGTCTGTCCGGTTGCTTGCCCGCTGGCTAGTGGCCTCTGTGACGACGCACCCTGAAATCTTCTGCGCTGGTTTGGCTCCTCCAGACTGGCTCCCGCTTCTCTGCAAAGAAGAAGCACCCCAGACCTTCCTGGTCTGCACCAGAAGCAAGTCCTTCGTTCTTCGTGGGTTCCGCTTGCCAAGGCTTGGTGAGTCCTAGTCCAACTTCGACGCCGCCGACAGCAAGAGCCTTCGTGGGACAGCTCGCCTCCTGGTTCTGGTCGCCCTCGACGCTTCCTGGTCCTCCTGGCTGCAGCGACAAGCTTCACCTACACCTGCAACTCTTCACGACATCGCCTGGTTCCTTCCTGGTTCCACGTGGTCACTGGCTAGTGACCTTGACTCTGTCCCTTCTGCTTGCAGGTTTCTTCTCTTCTTGATCCCAGCCTTGGGATCCACCGGACACTCTTCACTGACTGCCTGTCAGCATCTTTCTTCAGGCATCCATAGGAGTCGACGACGAAAACGACGCATCTTCACCCCTATGCACCCGCAGCCTGTGGGCTAGGTAACTTGGGTACTCCGGTGCTCATCAGGATAGTGACTATCCTAGTGTCTAGTTTTCAAGTCTCAACTTCCTAGGTACTCCGGAAGTGTCCTAAATCTACCGTTTTCTAAACTGTACTATTGCTATTGACTTTTACGCATTACGCGTGAGTGTTTCCACTCTGCACACGAATCCCGTGGGCCTCCCACTTCCTAACTAACGCTAGTGTAGTGTAGCCCCAGCGATTCCCTAGGCCTAGGCCTATTCTATTTCCGTGACAGTGGTTCTTATACCACTTACTTAGTATATGGTTTGCGTGGCCCCTAGGGCCTAACTGTATTACTTACCTGTGTGACTTACTGTATGCATTAATAAGACTGTGTTGTACTTACCTCTAATCTCATAAAGAGTGCTGAGGGTTTGCTTAGAATAAATACACTTTATTTTATATATATATATCTGTTGTGGTGTCCTTTCATTTGGTATTCAAGGGATTATATATGGTATCACAGCTGGCTTCACATGCCATTCAGAGTTTAGCCTAAGACTGCTCTTGTCCATGCTACCACTAGGATAGCTGGTCTATAAGGTTGACTTTACAACCAATCACCATAAGGGTATTTGGACTGATATAAGGTGTACACTAGAACTAGTGACATCATACATCAGGCCAACTTCTCACATCCTGCATTTCCTCTCCTAGAAGACCCCACAGTGCGTGTCATGCCCTGAAGTATTGAAAGAGTTTACGTAATTCTATGCAAAAGTCCGGGAACTGGTGCAAGACCGGATCGTTCCTCTCCATCAACGGGATGGTCCAGTTAGCGGCGTTCCCCCCCATATACGACATCATGAATGCTGTTTTTGCCGTGTCATCTTGGAAGATCGCTGGTTTGCACAAGAAGTGAAGCCGGCACTGATTTAGAAAAGTCTCAAATTTCTTGGGTTCGCCATAGAAGTGTCAGGGGGTGCTAGCGGTATGCTAGTATTCTGAATCACGTGAACTGTAGGTACTGGATCACTAGACTGTGAAGGACCTGAGGATCTGGTAAAAAAAATCCCACCTGCCTGGTCTTCCCTGGCTGGAGGACGTGTGGTGGCCCCAGGGGGGGGGAGCGTTGCTTCTCTAATGTAGGGGCTTCTCCGCGTTAGACCTGCCACCTCTCTACGCAGAGTACCCATTTCCTTTCTAAGATCTTGGTTCTCTAAGCGTGCAGTTTGCACCTCTACTTGTAGAGCATTCAAGCTCTCGAGTAACGAGGACAACACTACGTTCGTGTCCATCGTTCAGGCTGGTCGTCGTTCGTGGGCTTGACAATCTGTCACGGTGTTAGTGGTGACGGACAGTGTTAGACTCCACTAACCTAGTCGCAGCAGCCAGCGGGAACGATGACGAGCTGAGGAGCTTCCCAGCTCTCCGAAACGCTATGCCCCACAGTGCAAGAATACGCAGCTATGTGACTCAGCACCCCGGGGAAAAGGGAAGGGGACAAAATAAGAAAGGTAACTGCCTGGGAAGCATCTGGCCTGTGTCTGGTATGCGTTCAAAGTCCGGATAGTGGGAGGGCCCTATAGATGGACGAGAAGAAGGTACACAAGCATCAGCACTTATCTCTCTGGCATCCACTCGCCCCCGTCCCTTCCCTTCCCCAGGCACTTACTGGAACTAGGCAGTCATGCCTTAGGAAATACGAGTCCGAATTCACACGTAGAGAACGCGTTCCGTTCTTAACTGGATCAAGGTAAGGGTTCGAATGGAAGTCTGTGCTTCCGTGATACCTCAGGCAGAAGCTGCAAAGTACGGAAGTGAGGCGCAGCCCGGGGCAATCCGGACAGCTGTAGAAACCCCCCTGTTATAGGCACGAGAGTTTGTACCCACAGGGCGGGGGAAGAGGATTCGTGGTGGACTGAGGCTGCAGAAAGCAGTCCTGCCCAAGCAGAAAGTATTCCGGGTAAGTTCTCTCCTTGCACCTCTGTGCGGGAAGAACAAGAACAAAGCAAGAAGAAATAAAAAGGAGCGAGGGTACCCAGCTAGGCAACCTCGGTCACTCTCAGGGAGTAGTACTTGCGTGAGTGCCCACCGAGATGCCTTGCAGCCCTCGGGGTCGGATGACGATCGGGACGGAAGTTTCAAACACGGCGCTGAAATGTTCCAGCGGAACCTCGAGGAGTTCAGCAACGGCGTTGCTTTCGGAAATCCTGCGCGGGAAGGAAAGCGTCCGCCCTGATGAAGTCGGCAACGGCGTTGCCTTCGGAAATCCTGCGCGGGAAGGAAAGCGTCCGCTCCGATGAAGTCTGCATGGCGTAGTCTTCGGAAAATCCGGTGCGGGAAGGAAAGCGTCCGCTCCGACGTGGGAAGCTAAACGGATTGTCAAGCACCTTCTTCCAGTGGAGGAGGTGCTTAAGGAGGAGTTTGAATTAGTGTCCGCCAATCAAAACGGCGGAGGAGTGTCCCAGGGTGTGCTGGGAGTTGTAGTGCCACAGGTCTCAGTCATTCTCTCTCGTGCTCTCATACCCTTGGGGGGCGCTGAGGTGGGTACTCTCTGTGATAAGGGTTTGGAGATGGGGAATCGTGACAGAACCCCTCCTGAAGGATCGCCGACTCGGCGGTCGTCCGGGTTTCCCTGGATTGTCTTCGTGGAACTGGTCTACTAACTCGGGGCAATGGAGATTCTGCTCGGGTTCCCATGTTCTGTCCTCCACCCCAAATCCTTTCCAGTCTACCAAATATTGGACTCGTCCCCGAATCAATCGGGAATCCAATATTTGGTTCACTTCATATTCCTCCTGCCCATCTACAAGAACAGGAGTGGGTTGATTGATAACTCGAACGTTGACTGGACATGGCTGGAGAAGGGAAACATGGAAGACAGGATGTATTCGCCAGGAAGGGGGCAATGCTAGTCGTACTGCTACCGGATTGATGATTTCTTCAATACTATAGGGACCTATGTATTTGGGTTTGAGTTTGTCTATGCCTTTCAGATGTATGTTTTTTGTAGCTAGCCAGACCTTATCTCCGATTTTATAGTCGGGTTCTTGGTTTCTTTTCTTGTCTGCGAATCTTTTGTGAGCTGCTTGTGCTCTCACCAGGTTCTGTTTTGCCTCTATGAGAATTGCCCTGAGATGAGCATGGTGTTCCTGGAGGCTTGGAAGAGTTGTTTCTATGGGCCACTCTAAGGGGAGTATGTTTGGGTGGTGTCCCAATAAACAGAAGAACGGAGAGCATCCCAACGTAGAGTGTTCGGTATTATTGTATGCGAATTCCGCGGTCCATAAGAGATCGACCCAATCCGTGGCATTCTGCATGGTATAACAGCGGAGGTACTGCTCCAAGGTTTGGTTCAAGCGCTCCGTTTTTCCGTCTGTTTGGGGATGGTAACTTGTTGAGAGCTTGGCTTCTATCTTCATGGAGGCGCATAGCGATTTCCAGAAGCGAGAGGTGAATTGTGTGCCTCGGTCTGTGATGATCACACAGGGAATTCCATGGGCTCGTACGACGTGTTGGAGCATTACCTTTGCCAAACCATATGAAGTAGGGAGTTTTTCCAGAGGGACAAAGTGTCCCATTTTGGTAAGGTGGTCGACGATCACTAGTACCACCGTATATCCCTGACACGGAGGCATTTCTACGATAAAGTCCATTGAAATGGTATGCCAGGGGCGTGGGGGAACTGGTATAGGACGTAGCCGTCCTGTGGGTTTCGAATGCACGGCTTTACCCTGAGCACACACGGCACAGGTTTTAACGTAGTCTCGCGTATCAGCTCTCAGTGTTGGCCACCAGAAAGATCGTTCTATACCTTTGATGGTCTTCTGGATTCCCATATGTCCTCCCAAAACCGTATCATGAGCCCATGTCATTACTTGCTCTTGTAATTCTGTCGTAGGGATATACAGAGCTCGTTGAACAAAGAGCAGACCTTCTTTCTCCGATCTTGTGTCAGGGGCTTTCGTTAACCAGGCTTGTGTGTCTATGTTGGTCAGGGATGCTTGGACTTCTTTCAGGAATTGGTCCGCTGTGATAACGGCAAGGGTGGGTGTTTTCACAACTCCCTCTGCCAGAATGAATGGAGTTTCCATGCGTGCGTCTACTGTATCTCCCTCTTCGTGGGGAAGCCGGGAGAGGACATCCGCTTTTCCATTCTGGGAACCCGGCCGGTACTTTATAATGAAATCATAATCCGAAAAAAAAAGAGTCCATCGTAGTTGGCGTGGTGTTAGTGCTTTCGCAGTCTTCAAAAAGAGTAGGTTTCGATGGTCTGTGTAGATTTCAAATGTATGATGAGCCCCCAACAGATAGTGCCGCCACTCTTCGCAGGCCCTTTTGATCGCCAATAATTCTTTGTCCGATATAGAGTAGTTGATTACGCTGGGATTTAGTTTTTTCGAGTAGTAGGCTACCGGGTGTAGTTGCCCTGTCTTAGGATGTCTTTGGGACAAAACACCACCAATAGCGTATTGGGAAGCATCCGTCTCTACAATAAAGGGGATTTGCGGGTCTGGATGTCGCAAGATGGGAGCTTGAGTGAACTTGTCCTTCAGACTTCGGAAGGATCGGTCTGCTTCCTCTCCCCAGACAAAAGGAGCACCCTTTTTCAATAGATGCGAGATGGGTTGGATGATTTTCGAAAAGTCCTTTATGAATCGCCGGTAGTAATTTGCAAAGCCGAGGAAGCTTTGTACTGCTTTTACGTGCTGTGGGGTTTTCCACTGTATGATAGCGTCCACCTTACTCGTATCCATTTTGAACCCCTGAGCATTGATGACATAGCCCAAGAAGGCAACCTCTTGTACGTGGAATAAACATTTTTCCAATTTAGCATACAAAGAATGCTGACGAAGCCGATCCAGTACAGCGGTGACGTGGGTAACATGTTCCTGGAGTGTGGTGGAATAGACGAGAATATCCTCAATATAGACCATGCAGAAACTGTCCAAGTACCCCCTCAATACTTCGTCCATGAAGTATTGGAACGCTGCTGGGGCGTTACAGAGCCCGAATGGCATCACCCGATACTCAAAAAGGCCAAATTTTGTTCGGAAGGCGGTCTTCCACTCGTCTCCGCTCTTTACACGAACCAGGTGGTATGCCCCGAGTAGATCCAGTTTAGTGAAATATCGGGCCCCCTTGATTTGATCGAGGAGTACCAGAATCAAGGGTAATGGGTAGCGATTCTTCACCGTCACCCGGTTTAGCGCGCGATAATCTATACATGTGCGGAGCTCATCGCAGTCCTTCTTCGGTATAAAAAAGAGGGGAGACGAGGCTGGTGAGGATGAGTGGGTGATGAATCCTGAGGCGAGGTTCTCTTCCAGGTATGTCTGTAGGTAGTGGGTTTCAGCCTCTGTCAATGCATATACCCGACTACACGGGATATCCGCTCCTGGAATCAGTTCAATGCGGCAGTCGTAAACTCTATGTGGCGGGAGTTGGGTCGCGGATTGTTTATCGAAGAGGGACTTATAGTCAGCGTATTCCTCTGGTAGTGTGGCTGCATTAACTGAGGCTTCTGGTACGTTTGCGCTTGCCACGAGCCTTGCCTTGGTATTCTCGACGGCTCCGGGGGGAAATTTAGCTTGCGTGCAATGTTCTTTGCAATACTGGGAATTCATGGTAACAGTGCGGGCTGCCCACTTTACTTCTGGATCATGAAGTGTCAGCCAGGGCATACCCAGAATGAGACAGAATTGTGGCGCATCAATCAGGTCAAACTGTATGCATTCTAGATGGTTCTCACCGAACTGCATTAGGAGCGGTGGTGTATGCGAGGTGACTGGTCCTGAGGTTAGCACTGAACCATCCACTGCCTTTACCCATTCGGGTTTTTCTTTTCTTTCGCTGGAGACGCCTATTTTCTGAGCGTAATCGATATCCATGTAGTTCCCTGTTGCCCCAGAATCCAATAAGGCGTCTGTTTTAAGGGGTGAACCCTGGGTCACCCATAGGGATACAGCTACATTCAGGTGCGCCACTGCGGGTTGTAGGGTATTGGCTATGACGGAGGAGATCGAGGTTCTTTTTCCGCCCGGTCCAGCGATCTCGAACTGGTTCGGGCTCTTCAGTTTTCCGTCGTTTCTTCGGTTCCCATCACAGTCGGCTGTCTTGGTGACAGACTCCTTTCGGGAAGCTGGGCTCGGGCTCGGCATTCTCGGATGAAATGACCTCCTTTCCCGCAGTATAAGCAGAGCTTCATCTTTCTTCTTTTCTCTCGCTCTTCTACGGAGAGAGGTCCACGGATACCTCCGATTTGCATTGGTTCCACTCCTTCCGAGTTCTTGGGTCTTGTTTCGGAATATTCTTTAGGTTTGGGGTACCAGGGGCGTGCTTCCCCCCGAGTCTTATCTCCCTTGCGTTCTTGTAACCGGTGGTCTAATTGGACGGTCAGTTCGATCATCTCCTCGCACGTCGGAGGTAATTGAACTACTTGGGAAAGTACATCTTTCAATTCCCCCCTCAGGCCCTGGTAGAATAAGGTGGTTCTTTTTTCAGGTGGCCAGTTGGTTTCTACCACTAACCTATTGAACGCGGTGATGTATGTGAGTAAATCCTGTGTCCCTTGCCTTAAGGTGAGGAGTTCACGGTCCAAGGTTAACATATGGGATTTTCGGTCAAAGAGTTTACGTAATTCTATGCAAAAGTCCGGGAACTGGTGCAAGACCGGATCGTTCCTCTCCATCAACGGGATGGTCCAGTTAGCGGCGTTCCCCCCCATATACGACATCATGAATGCTGTTTTTGCCGTGTCATCTTGGAAGATCGCTGGTTTGCACAAGAAGTGAAGCCGGCACTGATTTAGAAAAGTCTCAAATTTCTTGGGTTCGCCATAGAAGTGTCAGGGGGTGCTAGCGGTATGCTAGTATTCTGAATCACGTGAACTGTAGGTACTGGATCACTAGACTGTGAAGGACCTGAGGATCTGGTAAAAAAAATCCCACCTGCCTGGTCTTCCCTGGCTGGAGGACGTGTGGTGGTCCCAGGGGGGGGGGAGCGTTGCTTCTCTAATGTAGGGGCTTCTCCGCGTTAGACCTGCCACCTCTCTACGCAGAGTACCCATTTCCTTTCTAAGATCTTGGTTCTCTAAGCGTGCAGTTTGCACCTCTACTTGTAGAGCATTCAAGCTCTCGAGTAACGAGGACAACACTACGTTCGTGTCCATCGTTCAGGCTGGTCGTCGTTCGTGGGCTTGACAATCTGTCACGGTGTTAGTGGTGACGGACAGTGTTAGACTCCACTAACCTAGTCGCAGCAGCCAGCGGGAACGATGACGAGCTGAGGAGCTTCCCAGCTCTCCGAAACGCTATGCCCCACAGTGCAAGAATACGCAGCTATGTGACTCAGCACCCCGGGGAAAAGGGAAGGGGACAAAATAAGAAAGGTAACTGCCTGGGAAGCATCTGGCCTGTGTCTGGTATGCGTTCAAAGTCCGGATAGTGGGAGGGCCCTATAGATGGACGAGAAGAAGGTACACAAGCATCAGCACTTATCTCTCTGGCATCCACTCGCCCCCGTCCCTTCCCTTCCCCAGGCACTTACTGGAACTAGGCAGTCATGCCTTAGGAAATACGAGTCCGAATTCGCACGTAGAGAACGCGTTCCGTTCTTAACTGGATCAAGGTAAGGGTTCGAATGGAAGTCTGTGCTTCCGTGATACCTCAGGCAGAAGCTGCAAAGTACGGAAGTGAGGCGCAGCCCGGGGCAATCCGGACAGCTGTAGAAACCCCCCTGTTATAGGCACGAGAGTTTACCCACAGGGCGGGGGAAGAGGAGTCGTGGTGGACTGAGGCTGCAGAAAGCAGTCCTGCCCAAGCAGAAAGTATTCTGGGTAAGTTCTCTCCTTGCACCTCTGTGCGGGAAGAACAAGAACAAAGCAAGAAGAAATAAAAAGGAGCGAGGGTACCCAGCTAGGCAACCTCGGTCACTCTCAGGGAGTAGTACTTGCGTGAGTGCCCACCGAGATGCCTTGCAGCCCTCGGGGTCGGATGACGATCGGGACGGAAGTTTCAAACACGGCGCTAAAATGTTCCAGCGGAACCTCGAGGAGTTCAGCAACGGCGTTGCTTTCGGAAATCCTGCGCGGGAAGGAAAGCATCCGCCCTGATGAAGTCGGCAACGGCGTTGCCTTCGGAAATCCTGCGCGGGAAGGAAAGCGTCTGCTCCGATGAAGTCTGCACGGCGTAGTCTTCGGAAAATCCGGTGCGGGAAGGAAAGCGTCCGCTCCGACGTGGGAAGCTAAACGGATTGTCAAGCACCTTCTTCCAGTGGAGGAGGTGCTTAAGGGGGAGTTTGAATTAGTGTCTGCCAATCAAAACGGCGGAGGAGTGTCCCAGGGTGTGCTGGGAGTTGTAGTGCCACGGGTCTCAGTCATTCTCTCTCGTGCTTTCATACCCTAGGGGGGCGCTGAGGTGGGTACTCTCTGTGATAAGGATTTGGAGATGGGGAATCGTGACAAGTGCTAGTGATAAGGTTGTCTTGGGATCATGAGTATATAACAATGTGTCATCGGCATATGCTGATATTATAAGATTATAGTCTGGGAAGTGTATGCCTCTATACCCATGGTACGCTCATAAGGCGCAAGCCAGGGGTTCCACCACCATAGCATACAATAATGCTGATGGGGCATCCTTGCCTAGTGCCCCTTGAGATCTCAATCGTTGCTGTCACTATATTTCCCCCTCTGACTCTAGCTGTTTGTCTATTATACAGAACTTCTATTAGCTTCAGGAATATATATCCCCCACTCCAATTCTGCGGAGAACTGCCTTCAAAAAGGCCCATTCAACCAAATCAAATGCTTTTTCTGCATCAAGAAATAGTGCAGTGGCTCTCACGTTGGGGTCTGTGTACTGTATGGCTCCAAATAGTGTGCGAAGGTTATATATGAAGCTGCGTCCTGGTACAAAACCAGCTTGTTCAGGCCGCACTACTCTCGGTAGTAGGGGTGCTAATCTGTTCGCCAATACTTTAGCATATATTTTAATGTTCACGTTTAATAAGGACAGTGGCGCAACTATCAGGGCTCTTACCTGGTTTCAAAAGTGTTACTATCAGGGCTTCCCTCAGCGAGGGAGGTATTATACCCGTCTCCACCATTTCTTCATATATAGCGTGACTAAGTGTAAGATTAGGAGATCCTGAAAGGCCTGCAGAAGGCTACTGTTAGGCCATCAATGCCCGGCGCTTTTCAGGCTTGCATGCTGGCTAATGCTACCCTTTTCTCAGAGGGGAGTAGAGGTGCCATCAGGTGTTCCTTATGCTCATTCGCAAGCCATGTCATCCTTATATGTTCTAAATAATGCGTTATAGCCGCTTCATCAGGCAGGACGCGTGTGTGATATAGTTCAGCTTAGCAGCACCGGAATCTGTCTGCAATATGACCTGTATCAGAAAGCAGTTCCCCCTCTTCATCTCGTATACCCACGATGACTGTTTTCTCCATGTTTGGGTGCAGCAGCACCGCAAGAGTGGCTCCCGGGCGTTCCCCCTCCCCATATGTCCTCGCCAATGAGTATTTACTTAAGTGTTTGACCTCGTCATTTGCTGTGTCGTGGTATTCTTCCAGTCTGGTTTTGAGTTTCCCCAGCAATACAGTATATCCTGTGTATCTGTGTTTTGATTCTAAATCTGCTATCTCAATCTCTAGATGTGTTAATCTATTCCTTAGTGACTTTAGGACCACTGCATGTGTGGTGAGTATAACCCCCCTGATATACACCTTAAAGGTTTCCCAGATCGTAGCAAAGCTGGACACTGACCCAATATTAGTGATGAAGAATTCTTCTATTGCCTGTGCCATTTCCGCCTTAAAGGTGGGATCCTGAAAGGAATATGGAGGGAATCTTCAAAAGAACGGTGCCATACGCCTCCTGTGTCTAAGACTACTGGAGAGCGATCGGAGTATGTACAAGGGAGTGGCCGACAGTAGTCAATACGGGTGTGCATGTCGTGAACCATGGAGGAATGTGTGTACTCCGCAATATCTGGGTTGATATGTCTCCATAGAGCAACAAGGCCTGTACTGTCCGCCATTTCTAAGATTGCCTTGGCCGCAAAGGAAGGGCGGCGGGGTGGGCCTCTAGAGCGATCTAGATCTGGGCTTAATACGCAGTTGAAATCACCTCCCCATATTTGTGGAAATCTCCCCACTGCAGTAAACGATCGCTTAGGGAATGGTAAGATTGTGGGTCATCATAATCTGGTCCATAAACCCCCTCCAGTACCGTCTCCAGGTCATCTTTACGGCAAATAGCAACTGCAAATCTGTCCCCTGGGTGTATGCGCACATCCGTGAGTTGTACCCCTCATCTATTGTCCGACCTTATTAGAACTCCGCGCGCCTGTGAGGAGACATTTGCTGCATAACAATGTCCCGGCATTCGCTGCCGAGACAGCATCGCTCTGATAGGTGCTAAATGTGTTTCCTGTAATGTGGCTCTGTCTACTTTGTGACGTTTGAGGTAAGACACCACTTTGAGGACTTTCTTGTGGTCATTAAGTCCACGCACATTCCAAGTTAGGAATCGTATATGTGACACTGGATGGTGGTCTCCCGCTTCTTGGTTTACGTCCCTGATGACCCTTTCATACTATTCATGGCTCTCTCATGCTCTATCGTGCAGCGTGTCTCTCTTTTCCTGAACATTAACGAGGACTTAACATTCCCCAGATCCCAAACCTCCCGCACTATATATCCCCCAAATGTGCATAGCATAAGCATCTCCCAACCCCTCCCTTCCCAGTGTACCTTTAACTAAAAATAACTCAAATTTACAATTAGCATGAGGTGGTGCACACATAGGGGTGGCTGTTACTGACTAGTAAACCTCTGGTTGTTCGACCCTTCGACCACAAGGTGTCACATAACCTATAATTTCACTCATAGCAGGTTTAGGTAACTCATAGGGCCGATTTACAAGCCCTTTGCACCACTTTTGCGTCACTTTTAACATGGGAAAAGTGACGTAAAAGTGGCGCAAGGGGCTTGTAAATCTGCCCCATAGAGTGCAAATGTAATACCTATGGCATGCATTCCCCTTATCTCTGCCTGATTGCTTCTTAAGTCTTTCCCTTGTTGGAATGTCTCTCAGATAACTAACCTTTTTAGTCCCGCTGTTCAAAGGAAGGGTCTCAGTATCCCCCGATACCATACTTGTTTCTGGGGTGTCGTGGTGGTATCCCAAAATGCGATGCAGCGCGTGCAACGAAATTCGTTTTATTTATTTAAATGTGTACTTACCTCCGTTCATCCATATTCCAGTGTTTACATTTCGCCACCCTGCCCCTCCCCCGCCCCACCTCACTGCCCCACCAAACTCCCTCCACGGACCGCTACTGCCCCTTACATATTAGGAACAGCCTCCCCTTTGCTCTTGCGTTTAGGGCCTGTGCTGGATTCTCTTCCTCTTTTCACCTCCAGTTGGGGTGCTGCAACAAGCCCTTTCGCAGGAAGAGTTAAGAAGATGATGTAAACCCCCTCTAACAGTGATTCCTCTGTCCCTCAGTGCTTAGTCCCATGGGGGCCCTCACTCTCTGCATGCTTTCTGTCTTAGAGCTTATTATTATTTTGAAATGGCAAATCTGAAAAACTATTTTATCCATTATATAAAATACAGCGCTTTACATAGCACCAGTTGCATTACATGCGGACACATTCATTTTTGTTAGGCACAGAAAGATTAAGTGATTTGCCCAGAATCACAGGATGTTGAACGTCATTACCGAGACTCAAACCCAGTTCCCCAGATTCGAGGTCGACCGCCCTAGCCGTTAGGCCAACTCCTCCATATTATGTTAGACAAGGAAAAGTGTGAATTTCTGAAAGAAGAAATATGTTTCTTCGGATACCGGTTTTCTGCTAAAGGGATCACCCCTGACCCTGCTAAGGTCCATGACATCCAGAATGCCGCTGCCCCCTCCAACATCACCAGAGTGAAAAGCTTCTTACGAAGGGTCACTTACTGTGGACGTTTCATGCAGAGCCTAGCCCACTATGGTAACTCATGAAGGCATCAAGCCCTGGGTAATGAGCAAGGAAAATCTTTCACCCATTCGTCAACAGAACAGATCACAAACCCCTACTGCCACTTTTCAAAGGTTCGGCTTCTGTCGAGAATTGACAAGTGGATACTCCAACTTCAAGAATACCATTTCTCCGTAGAGTATAGCCTGGGAGCCCACAACATGGCAGATTACCTCTCCAGACCCTGCTACTCAAGAAGAACAGAAAGCAGAAGAGTACATGAGAATCGAGGTAGAGAGGTTGCGTCCCATTTCGCTAGCCGACATCATCGAAGCCACACGATCCGATTACTGCCTTCAGCAGGCGATGGCTGCCGTCCAATCAGGATGATGGGACACCATCATGGCCACTTTGTCCCAAAGAATGGCGGAGGTTCAGAACACAGGTTGTAAAGCACCAAATGAGATGCAGTTCTTTGTTTATATCCACACTGCTTTCAAACCTCTCAGCAAAACCAACCATTCTGCCCAAGATAATACATTACATTAAGTGGGTGATCTGGGATTAGACTCCGGCCTTCAATGCAAGACGGCTTCTGATCACATCGTAAACAGTCACAGACCACCCTCCGATGGTAGCCTTGCCCCACATACCAGGAAGACACAATCCCCACATGCACAGCCCTGCCAATTACCACGCATCACCCCGAGTGGGACGGGTATGCCCAGACGTGGGTCCCGTGCTCTCCATGCCACTGGAGTCAAGCTATCCTGGCTGATGAGGGCTGAAAGCCCGAAACCGGTTCTAGGATGCTTGTTTCCAGTCCAGGGAGGACCTGACCTGGCAGTTCGGACTGGACTGTTCACATTGGGTGCAGGGTCAAGACTTATTTGCATATGGCTGGGTCCAAACTGGAATGGCATGGTGAGCAAAAGAAACGATAGATTTAGGCCCAGATCTCTGTACTGGGGTGAATGTATGACATTGTTCTGCATTCTGTCCATCAATTGTTCTTTTTGCAATTACCACGCATCAGGCTTTAGACTAACACATTTTAATGTGGTGGTCCACATCACTGCACTAAAATGCATTAATCACGCTGCAGGAAACCTGCTTCATTTCATCATTGGGCGACAGTAAGTGTAATATACTAGCAGAATTACTGTAGCTTGAGTCCGAGGTCTGGAAAAAGTACTTATAAGAGGTGAAATAGCCAATTTATGAATGTAAGCAGGACTTCCTTTGAAAGTCTTTAGTTCTGTTATAGTTGTACCCATTGTTCGAAAGGAATGTTAGACAGCACTGAAGCAGCCAGATGCTCTCTGCTAGGCTAGGGCTGAGGGTTGGCTACTCGGCCGCCTTACAGGACAGCTAGTGTCTGGGGGTGTGTCGGGAGCTCAGTGGCTGGCATGCAGCAGCCGCAGCCCCCGTAAAACAAGTGTTATTCAGTGCCAGGACACCCTTCTGGGTGAACGTGTGCTTTACAAATACACAGGGCCTTAGCCACGGAATGGGGCATTTGGGGGCCAGCCCATATTAATCTTTGGCCCCCACAAACGTAGGAGGCAGCTCCCACAGTATTTAAAAACAAGCATTGGAAATTCAATAGGTCTCGTATTTGTTGCAGTTGGAGCTAGTAGCATTGTAAATGGCAATGTTTTTTACTTGTGTTATGGAGTGTATGTATGTGGTGTATTGTAGAATTATGTGTGTTGGATTGGATTTTTTTTTTTTTTTATATTGACATTTTATACAAATACAAAACACTTCAACACCAGAACGGGCCAGTTTGTTGTTACAGTAATTCAAAATGAGGCTTGGTTGCAGTACATACATTGACACATGTTATAGTCGTTGGTCTCGTGTCGCTTGCATCTTTGATCCATTGACATGCTAATTACATAATTCTTAACTGCTCATAGACATCAGTATACACAAATGTACATTTACAAAGCCTAGAACAACATCCCGCTATTCTGAAGCCTGCGGATTTCCAAACTGTTCCGCATCAGCAACTTCATTCTGTCCCCGAACCCATGTCAGGAAGGGGCCCCAGATGTCACGAGGTTGGGAAGTGGGGGGGGGGCAAGCTCCCAAAAGACAGTTAATTGTGTATGCCCGTAGGTAACGTCCGCTATCCAACCCTTGTGAGATGGTGCCCTCCTCCTACCCCAGTGTAGCGCAATTTGGCGTTTAGCAGATAATAAAAGCAGAGCATGCAATTTGTGTAACTTGGTCGGGGTGTCTTTAACATATCCCAATAAGCCAAGGACTGGGGATGGGACCTCCGATCTTCCAACAATTTGGTTCACCGTGGTGAAAACTTTGGTCCAATAGTCCGCTATCACCGGACAGTCCCACGCTATGTGCAAGAAAGAAGCAGGGGAAAACCCGCAGCGCCAACAGCTTTCATCCTCTCTGAGCTCCATGCGATGAAGGCCTATAGGTGTTCTATAAAATCTGTGCAAATATTTGAAATGGAACACCACCGCAGCACGAACCTCTGGGTGCAGATAGTGTAAGACGGAGAAAATAGTTCGTAAATTATGGGAGGTGGACCTACCCGGGATGAACCCCTATTGATCCGGGAGTGCAATCATGGGGAGAAGCGGCTGCAGCCGATTCACGAGCAACTTGGCTAGGATTTTAACATCCACATTTATCATCGACAGTGATCTATACGAATCAACCTCTGATTCTGGTTTTCCGGGCTTCAACAAGGTGATAATCACAGCTTCCCTCATGGAGTCAGGTAATATCCCCCCTCTAGAGCTTCCCCATACACCGCCAGCAACCTAGGCGCCAATTCCTCAACGTATGTTTTATAGAAAGATGTGGTCAGACCATCAGATCCAGGGACCTTATCAAGCGGCAAGCTTTTTATAACCTGAGCAACATCTCCAACAGTGAATGGGAGATCCATATATTCTCTGTGGGTGTTATTGAACCAGACCAGCGCGATCGAGTCCAGAAATGACTGCAGCCCTTCGGGGCATGTGTCTTGAGTGGCAGTATAGAGTTGAGAGTAATAGGTGGAAAAAGCATTTAGGATTTCCACCTGGCCTCTAACAACAGTGTCTGGTGCGGTGTGTACTTCATGTATAAACGTCGTGGATCTAGGTGGTCTAATCATACCCGCGAGTGTGCGTCCCGGCCTGTCCCCCTCTCCGTATCGCCTTGCCTCCGCATCCTCCCAAGGAACTTAAGCTCCCGCTGCGCCTCCTCGGAGAAGTCCAGTAGCTTGGCCTTCAAGAGGCCCAGTACGGTTGGATCATCAGTGGAATAAAATCTCCACTCAAGTTCTTTAATTTGAGTCTCCAGTGATGTAATCGTGCCCCTACTTGCCTTCAACACTCCCGCCTGTCTGGCGATACACTGGGCCCTTATCACAACTTTGAATGCCTCCCAAACGGAAGCCTCAGTGTCTACCGAGCCTGTGTTCAAAGCGAAGTACACAGTGATATCCGTCCGTATCTCTTCTTTAAATGCTTCATCGAGTAGGGCATATGACGGAAGACGCCAGGTGAAGGCGCGCCGCGGTGAATTCAGAATGACCAGTTTCAACAAGCAAGGAGCATGATCTTACAATGAGCATGGCAGGTGTGCGATATCAACAGTCCAGGTGGCTACATCTCTAGATACTAGCCAGAAGTCCAAGCGGGACCATGCGCTGTGGTGGTCGGAAATACAGGTGCCCTCTCTAGTCTAGGGGTGTCTGGTGCGCCATATATCTATCAAGTCTCCGTCAGTGATTATAGCTCGCTGTGCGGCACTAGCTGTCGGATGTAATGAACGGGAGGTCCCCCGCCTGTCCAGGTCATCATCTAGGATGGCATTAAAGTCGCCCCCCACAGTATTGTGCTACAGCCCGTCGCCCTGATTTTTGTCTAGACATTATTGAAAAACTCTGGGGAGTCCACATTAGGACCATATATGGCCACAATAACCATGGAGACACCACACAAAACCCCCCTATGAGGGCATAGCGACCTTCGGGATCAGCCTGCACTAGCCCCTCCCTCCAGTCCAATCCCCGTTTAATCAATACAGCCACCCGCGCATAGTTGGAATATACGGATGAATAAATCGTACCCCACCGGCTATGACGGAGTCTCTGTGAAGGTGTAACGTTAAGATGTCTTTCCTGCAAAACACAGATGTCTACATTGTGTCTGGATAGGTAAGCATAAACCAGTCTGGCCTTTCTACCATCATTGAGCCCTCAGATGTTCCAAGTAATTCAATTCAACACATTAGTGGTGTTATGTGTAGGGTGCATTGGCCTGTTCTATAGGTGTAGCGATCACGACTTGATCTCCAACCTTGGACTGCACATTTTAGCCAACCATTCTCATACATAATGGCATTAAACAAAAAAAAAATACTCAAACCCCACCACCACCCCCCCCCTCACCACCCACTCCAAACCCCCAATTAGGTTGCAGAATTCCCACCCCAGAAAAAGGAGAAAAAGGGAAATAAATCTATTCATTCCAAAAACCGGGATTCTTCCCACGGGGGCGCAGTGGTGCCGGCAAACTACCTTGTTCACACAAGCTGGCCGGGAGTTCTGTGGATGGCGCCAAATGCCCAAGAGCTCATCCATTCAATTCACATAGAAACTACATAGCAAAAAACATCAGGCCTCATTTTGGTAACTGAACCCACATCCCTTCAAACCCCACATTTCAACTTTTCCAGTCTGTCACACAATACGATACCCATATCAATCATTGTCACTTAAATGGTCTCCTGCAGTCTTCTCCACTGTGCGATTTCCTTTTGTGTTCTTGCCTCCTACGTGTTTGGCAAATTTCACAGCAGATTTCGAGTCTGTGAAAAAGTGAGCAGGCCCATCATACGATACTTTCAGCTTGGCTGGGTACAGCAGGGAGTATGGAATCTATGCTTGCAAAAGGATACTTTTGGCCGGGAGGAATTCCCGTCGCGCCGCCTGTACCGCCGGGGTGAAGTCGGGATAGAAGGAGATGGTGTTACCCCTGTGTTTTTTTTGCCCTTTCTCTCTAGCCAGTCGGAGGATGTAGTCCCTATCCTGATAGTTCAATAGTTTGGCTATGATGGGTCTGGGTGGCGCACCAACAGGGGGCTTCGACCCCAGCGACTGGTGAGCTCTCTCCACCACAAACACAGATGACAAGTCCAGGTCGAATAACTAATGAAGTAAATCTGTGATGAAGGACTTCATTTTAGAAATTGCTGTTGTCTCTGGAATTCCAGTAATTCGGAGGTTGTTACGTCTCGATCTTACTTCCAAATCATCATTCTTAGCTCTGACAACCCCCAAGGGATTATCCATGTGAAGTAACTGTTCATTAGTTTTCACCTGAAACTCGTCAAATTCAGTATGGCGATTTTCAAGTGCGTCTAGGCGTGTCTCATGTGTCTTCACCTGTGATTTAACTGAGTCTGGCTGTGATGTCAGGGTGTCCAATTTTACATCAATATTTTGGAGGCTGGAGCGCATTTCCAGCATGAGGGTTCGCAAGTCCTCACCCTGGTCTTCCGCTTGCGAGTCATGTTGACTACTTAGCTGAGCCTCATTCTCCGACTCCGTATGACACGTGGTAAGTTTGTTCTCAAACGTCAACTTTGGCTGTTTAGCATCAGTCTTGCCCATGTTGATAGTAGCGTTGAGCGCACGACGTGGGGGGGGTCCAAACCAGAGCCACGCTAGCCAGATCACAATGTAGTGCGACACCTCAATCCACTGCGCCACCAGTGCCTGGCCGTTGTGGGACGGTTCACCCACACCTTCCACACTTCGGTAGTAACAAGCAGCCCGTGCAGGTCTCCCGTGGGCCAGCTCAGTACCACAGCACAATGTACCTGACCGCTGTTCAATATTTACATGAGGCACAGAGTGTTCATAACCCAGCAATATGCGGCCACAACGCACCAAATGCAGGCAGGCGCCTACAGTGCATATAATGTCTCCTAATGGCCTCCTCAGGATAGAGCTCCCAAGCACTCCACAAGTGCAATGGCACTGCTTCCAGGTGGCACAGGCACAGCACTTGGGCTAGTTTTCCCCACTAACAAAAGGCAGATGGCACAAGTGCGCGCAGTCACAACGTGCAGTTCCTCCAGGTCACTAGCGTTTCAGCCAGGGCAGGTCTCCACACCCCCACATGCAGATCCTCCAGGTCGCCAGGGTTCCAGCCAGGGCAGGTCTCCACACCCCCACAGCGCTACACCAGGTCAGCGCAGACACGGCATCCACAGCGGCAAAAACACCTCAAACGCAGAATCATGCAAATGTACTCACTGCCCCTCCTCCGACGTCCACGTCCGCCGCAGGTCTCTAGATCGCACCACATCGGGTGTGCACCACATAACGGCTGCCCAGTAATGTGTGGTCTGCAGGTCTCACAGCGTCGTGTCTAGAGCCCAGCACCCACAGTCAATATTCGATCCACGTCACAAGCAAAATCATCAAGGCCGAGAAGAATCGGCCACTTCAGTTATACCGCCAGGGGTGATCACAAAATGGCGGGACCTCAAACCAAAAAACAGGGCTCTGTGTGGTTCGGCTTCCCACGCCGCCCTCCTTTACCTTCAAGGGCTCCCGGGCAGTTAGTAGTCCGTTATGTAGCCTGCATGATAGATATGCACCAAGGATCCAAGCAACGGCACCGCAGGGCACTCAGCCGCCTCCCGTAGCGTCATGCGGCCCACAGCCTGCCAGAAGCCGCGGGCTCGATTTCCACGACTCCCACTCCGCAGCCTAGTTTCGATTTCTCCGGCCTCCAGCGTCCAAGTATCGACTCCAGGATCTCAGCCCCGGAGCAGAACGGGAACGTCGAAGTAATCACATCAGGGTCTGCATGCAGTCAGCAGCTAGTAGGTGAACTCAGGGCAGATTAGCACCCATCCAAAGTGCAGGATTATGACAGGATTTGTTCCCGGCCGGCGGAGCACACTCAGAGAACGGCCATTCCGCTGCGCAGCAGACCACGCCCCTCTGGATTGGATTAGTTTGTTGTGTAATTGTGTGGAGTGGAACTGTGTGGTGTGTAGTGGATTTGTGTGTTGTGGATTTGTGTATTAGAATTATGTGGATACTAATTATCTGGAATTGAATGTATTGTATTATGTGGAGTGGGATTCTGTGTTTGAGTGTAAGTATGTGGAATGGTATTTTGTGTTGTGGAGTGGTATGTAGTGGTGTTTAATGATGTGGTGTGCTGTTGATGGCTGCCTTCCATAGTACAGAGACGCCTATAAATAATATTTATCAAATTACATGATGTAAACAGCTTAACATTATTGCACTTAGTAAAGATATGCCCTTCCCACCATAATAAAACAAAGAACTGTGTTGTGTGACTTTTTTTTGTAGAACTTTGCACAGAATGCTTGTTACTTTGCGAGTCACGTAGCGCCGCTGGAAAGGAATTATTTCCCTGTATCAGCTCAGCACTTTAAAAACAATGTTTTGTAGCACACCGCCATACTCAGCAACCAGTGGCGGTGCGTCCATTAAGGGCGCTGGGGCGTTGCCCCACAAGCCGCCCGCACCGGCAGCTCCCTCGGCGTCGAGGGAGAATTTTCTGACAATCATGTCAGTCACAGTCAGCATGAACTCGGACTGCCCACCCCCTTCAGAGTCTGAAGGGGGAGGGCGGTCCGACGTCATGCTGCTGAGTGACTGACATGCAGCAGACCAGGGGTGGCGCAGAGTGCACAGCAGGCAGCAGTGCGCATGCTGGGTGAAGGAGGCGAAGTTTCGCTCCGTGCCCAGTCATGCGCACTACTGTCTGCTGTGGCTGGCGCATGCCCATTAGGAGAGCGAGGGTTGAGCAAAGGCTCAAACCTCGGACTCCTAATGGGCAGGCGGGCGGTGAGTCACCCTGCTCTAAGCCAATGCGTCAGTATTGGCTTAGAGGGGTTGCCAACCAGTGCTGTTCCTTAGAAGAGGCGCCAACGGGACCCGGCCGAGAAGCAGAGGCACCGCGCGGACCTGGTCTGGTAAGCTTAGCTTTCTTTTTTAAATTGTAATCCCCCCAAGCCCTTATATGTAATTGCACTACACTTAAGCCATTGTTGTTGCGTGGTCTTTAGAAAGACGTTGCATTTAATTGTACGTTTTTCAAAGTAATTTTGAAGTCGTTGCTGCGGTAGTTTAGATTTGTAATTTTAAAGCTTAAGTACAAAGGTGAAGTCACCGATCTTAAAGTAATCGGGTCAAGACCATCAGGCATGGCAAGGAGTTGGAGAGGTTTTGTTTTCCTGTGGACATGAAAAGGAAAGGTTGCCAGGGAAGAAAGTATAGAAGAAAGTGCCGAATTCACATAACAGGTTAATATTGAAAATAGTTACTTTTGAGTGTTAGTTATTCATAAAAATCAATTTGAAGACGTCCGCAGTAGTGTCATGAATGTAGGTGAGTTAGTAGGTATAGCGTGATGCGCGGCACCACGCTGTTCAGGGCAGGGCTGCACTTAACAAACCGTTAACACATTAAAAATGCGTCCGTGCATAACCCTTGCCATGGTTGCTTAGCCTTACATAGAGGCAGAGACTGCACAGCTTTCTGTTTGTTTCTGTACTTCAAAATTCAATGAAAAGAATTTTATAAAAAATGGGCCTTACGCTTAATCAGTTGTTTCTCATTGGCGCTGCTTGCTTGGTTGAGGTAGTAATAACCGAGTACTTCTCGGATGCAACTTCCATGTGTGTTAAATGTATTACATTTAACACAAATACTCCTGTTAGGGGTATTTGTGTTAAATGTAATACACTTGGTGACTGCGCTTACAATTGTAGCAACAAATAAAACAAATAAAATGTGTTATTCCTTCTCATAACCCATAGTTTTGGCTTTAGGGATGTGCAGATGTGTGCAATGTATGTTAAAAAAAGACATTTTAGGGTAGCATTCAAAATTACATCGAGAATGTGCTTGCTCACATTATTATATATTCCGTTTCTCGCCTGTCTGTGCGTGACACGTGCCAGCTGAAACACCTGAAGCCATGGCATGTGGTATGACAGTTAGCCAGACATGATGGTCCACAGATTGATTTGTTTGCCTATAAAATGGAATAAAAGGGGCTCACTGTCAACAGGTCTTTTAGTGCGGTCTTCCATCTGCATATGAATAATTATTTGTAAAGCCATGTTGTCAGCATTGTGTTGTAACACAGTCTTTGTCAGTATGATAATCGTGTGCTGCTGCTGTAAAGGAGGCAGCATTCACCTTCTGCGTTTTTCTATGTGTATCTCTAGTCAGTGCTGCCGGTACATTTGCTGCAAGGCCCCTCCACACTTTCCGGTGCCCCTTCTGAATCTAATGGCTTCACCTTCCTGCTCCTGGCTGTACCACTGAGTGAGTATCATTTCAGTCCGTGCAGCTAAGTGAATAGCAGGCTGCACAGCTCACTTGCTCAAGGTGCACTTTCACATAGACAATAAAAGTGCATCTTCAAGAGTGCTAACAAGACAACTTCCGGTCTCGGCAGACATTATTTAATATCAGTAAGTTTTAGACTCGTTTATAATCTTGTCTGTCATTTACAATAGAAGAACATTGCATATTTCTTTGCGGAGGAGTGTTAATGTATTCCTCGCTTTTACATAGTATTCAGGTTCTTAGGAGGTAGCATCAAGCCACGTTTGTCTGTAATGTATCCCTGCCATCGATTTGGTGAGTTTGAATTTGAAATGTCATCAATAAAGTCTAATTTCTTAAAGTAATCGCTTCATTTCTGAAGCTGTGAGGTGGGTGATTAGGGGCACAGGGTGGTGGTTCTCTCCTCTGAGATAGGTTTGCAAGTATGGCGTTGGATGCACCTTGAAATGCATCAGGTCACCACATAAAGGTAAAATAACTTGTTCCTTCATGTGCGCACACTAGAGAGGTGGTGGCTGCTAGATGTCGCTCTCTAGAGCACTTTTGTCAAGGGCAGCAAAAACCTTAGGACTGCTGACTGTCAGGTCTCATAGATCAGCTGTGGTGTCGGCGCCTCACTTCAGTTTCTTGTCTGGGCTGGCCTGTTGCTGATGGATGATGTTGTTTATTTGCACTCTCTCCTACTCCTTTCTGGTCTTCCCTTTCTCTGCCACACTACTCCTTCTTCCTTATCTCTATTTTCTTCAGTATCCCCATCTCGCTCTCTCTCTCTCTCTCTCTCTCTATTGTCCTCTCTCGTCTGTCTGTCCCCACTGACTCACTTTCTCCTTTTCTCTTCCCTTCTTTCTCCACTTTTCTTCCTTTGCACTTCCTTTCTCCCCCTCTCTTTCTCTTGCCTCTTACCTTCTCTCCCTCCTAGTGCCTGTGATAGGAAAGGCAGTCTCCGCTAATGTCCCCAATGCCCGCACTCTGGTGGTGGGGGTGCCCCACTCCTGATACCCATTATTGGCAGCCCGTGGCACTGCCAGGTGCATGAGGATCCCATTTAATAAGAGTGATTTCAAATCCCTTTAAAGTTCCCGGCTAATGCACTTGGTTCAGGGAATCAGGTCTTGAGCCAGAAAAAGTCTGACTTATTAGACATTATCCTCCCGGCAACCACTGCCAGCCCCTGCCAGGGTCCTCTCCTGTCAGAAAGTGGACGAGAAATAACTGTTAGTGCTTCTCGGCCTTTTGGCTAAGATCAAGTGTGTGTGTGTACTGCTAGTGCCTAGAGGGCCATCTCCTGCCAGAGAGGGAGCAAAGATAGGATAGTGGAACTGGGGGTAGTGCCAGCAGATTTGCTGATGGTCCTGGGAGTCTGATAGGACAGTGAAGCTGGGGCAGTGTCTGTAGACTTGCAGGTAGGCCTGGAAGTTTGAAAGGATAGTGGAGCTGGGGCAGTGACGTTAGACTTACTGGCAGGCCTGGGAGTGCTAAAGGGTGTACAGGAGTCTGTAAGGACAGCTGAGCTGGAGCAGTGCCAGCAGATTTATTGACAGGCTTGTGAGTCTGAAAAGACACTATGACCATTGCTTTATTAACCTTCTTGCTTTTGCAAATATGCTTTAAAATGCACCATTTGCCCACTCTTTTTTCAACATTTTCTCGGGGGGAGAACCCCCCGAACCCTCCCTATGACATTGAAGCCACCGCGCACGCACCACAAACTCTCCGCCCTACCACTTTCAAATATCACCAGCCGCCACTGCTCAGCACCAATGTACTGCACTCTGAGATCTTACCTGTGCCACCAGTGCACTGCAGATAGACGTGTTATAGGTACCATTGCGCACTGCACTCTGATATGTCACATGATCAACCAGTGCACTGCAGTCAGATGTTATAGCCACCACTGTGCAAAGTTGCTCTGCTTTTATAAATGTCACACGCACCAACAACCTGTCATAATGTGATTGCTGCCCTAATTTTAGTTAATGTGACTCACTCCTACTGTCCTACAATCTCAGGCATTCTTCTGCAACCATACCCTACATACAAGAGCGGCTGGGAAGATGTGCCCAACTGTTAGTGCAGTCACTGCCTCCAAGTGATGACTCACCAGAGTGGCTGGCTTCAGACACTCCCAGTACTGTTAGTGCAGTCACTGCCTGCAAGTGATGACTCACCAGAGTGGCTGGCTTCAGACACTCCCAGTACTGTTAGTACAGTCACTGCCTCCAAGTGATGACTCACCAGAGTGGCTGCCCTTCAGACACTCCCAGTACTGTTAGTGCAGTCACTGCCTCCAAGTGATGACTCACCAGAGTGGCTGGCTTCAGACACTCCCAGTACTGTTAGTGCAGTCACTGCCTCCAAGTGATGACTCACCAGAGTGGCTGCCCTTCAGACACTCCCAGTACTGTTAGTGCAGTCACTGCCTCCAAGTGATGACTCACCAGAGTGGCTGGCTTCAGACACTCCCAGTACTGTTAGTGCAGTCACTGCCTCCAAGTGATGACTCACCAGAGTGGCTGGCTTCAGACCCTCCCAGTACTGTTAGTGCAGTCACTGCCTCCAAGTGATGACTCACCAGAGTGGCTGCCCTTCAGACACTCCCAGTACTGTTAGTGCAGTCACTGCCTCCAAGTGATGACTCACCAGAGTGGCTGGCTTCAGACACTCCCAGTACTGTTAGTGCAGTCACTGCCTCCAAGTGATGACTCACCAGAGTGGCTGGCTTCAGACACTCCCAGTACTGTTAGTGCAGTCACTGCCTCCAAGTGATGACTCACCAGAGTGGCTGCCCTTCAGACACTCCCAGTACTGTTAGTGCAGTCACTGCCTCCAAGTGATGACTCACCAGAGTGGCTGGCTTCAGACCCTCCCAGTACTGTTAGTGCAGTCACTGCCTCCAAGTGATGACTCACCAGAGTGGCTGCCCTTCAGACACTCCCAGTACTGTTAGTGCAGTCACTGCCTCCAAGTGATGACTCACCAGAGTGGCTGGCTTCAGACACTCCCAGTACTGTTAGTGCAGTCACTGCCTCCAAGTGATGACTCACCAGAGTGGCTGGCTTCAGACACTCCCAGTACTGTTAGTGCAGTCACTGCCTCCAAGTGATGACTCACCAGAGTGGCTGGCTTCAGACACTCCCAGTACTGTTAGTGCAGTCACTGCCTCCAAGTGATGACTCACCAGAGTGGCTGGCTTCAGACACTCCCAGTACTGTTAGTGCAGTCACTGCCTCCAAGTGATGACTCACCAGAGTGGCTGGCTTCAGACCCTCCCAGTACTGTTAGTGCAGTCACTGCCTCCAAGTGATGACTCACCAGAGTGGCTGGCTTCAGACAATCCCAGCACTGTCTATATCAACACTTCCCACCTGCTGGCGCCGGTAACACTGGCCTGTGTTTGAAGGGCTGCATGCATTCCCTAAGAACGGATTCAGCCATCTTTGGGAGGGTGGGCCTGCCTGCTTGACCTCTGGGGCTACTCCTTGCTGTGGTAATAAGGGGTGTGCCCCCTGCCGTCCTTGGGGTACTTGTATATGTCTTCAAAATGATTCAGGTGGAAATAGCTTATTGTTTTCTCCTTTTGTTGTCCTTCAGTTCAAAAACGATGTTGCATTAAAGAAAGGGCAGGAACTGTAAAGGAAGACTATAGCTGGGCTCTGCACGTATCGGCTTTTATTCTGGTACAAAAATGTGAATAGATTAAAATAAAAGTGTGCTAGTGTCACCTGCCGTGTAAGCAGCCTTTCCCCAAAAGACGCGTAGGCCATCATTACCAAAAGAGAAAGAAGTGTCAGAACATCCTAGAAAGGATGAATTTCCTAGTTTCTCTGGCAACCCTGCCAAACACTGAGCTATGGGTCTGGAAGGATGGCAGGGAACTCTAATATGGCACATTTGTCAAAGTTTCCACATATAAACAATGTGACTCACTTTTCAAATACAGGATGCCAAATCAAGCATACATGCATGCAACACACAATCACGCAAAAAGTGACAAGCACACTGAAAACATGGCACACTTGCACAATCTGACACTCTCACGCACAAGACTTCACCTACACAAACATCACACACACACATCACATAATACACATGCACGGGCTTGTACTTCTACAGGTTTATGACCCTCAATTACCATGGCGAGCTGGGGAGAGTTCCAGTCACTCGCAGCTGTGACCTCCGCACTGGCTCTGGTCACGTCTACGGGTGGAGAGGACTGGCACGGGCAGGAGAACGTGAGAGTGACTCAATGATTCTTTGAAACTGACGACAGACTTGGGAGTAGAAAAGTACAATTCTTGCTTAGCTGCCAATCAATAAAGTTCACATTTGTGAAGAAGAAAAAAGACGTAGGCGGAGAGGGAGGAAGCAGCAGTGTGGGCCGGACAGCCTCAGCACCGCCTCCTCGTAATCGGGGACACACAAGCTCCGGGGAAGGCTCTCTCCCCTAGGCCTGGGCGGTAAATTCTGTTTCCCTTGTGGAATTTGCAGAATTTGGGTAATTTCGCGTTCCGAAGAGAATGATGAATTGACAAAAATTCAGCGATCCGCGGCTTTGCGGAATTTTTTGCTTGTTCGCGCTTTCAAAATGCATTTTCGCGAGATATTTCCCCCTGAGCACGCAAACAGCGTTAGCGAACAGGAAAAAAGCATTGCGAACGAGCAGAACAAGCAACTCCGCATGTTCGTGGAATTTCTGCGTGCTCGTGGAGATTTGTTACCGTTTCGCGGAGCTTTGCGTAGCGGGACTATGCAAATTTCGCCAACCCCTACTCTCCCCCATCTGATGTAAAGGGGGGGGGAAATATTCCCCAGCAGCTCTGGTCTACTGCATGGCCCCTCCAGTAGCAGCACAAGGACCTCCTGGTTGACAAGACCCCTTGAAAGGAGGCGCAACTTTGCCTCTGACACCATTGAAACGTTTGCTCTCTCTTCACGCCCCCGCTGCTGGTTGTGGTTGCTGTCTCGGTAGCTCCTTTGTCACACTCTGCACGCACGAATGAGGCTCAGTATTTTAAAACACACCTGACTCCACTACTGCAACACAACTCCCATACACCTATAACTCACCTGCACACACATAACACCCCTGCACACACATTACTCGCCTGCACACACATAACAACTGCATACCTCACCCGGCCCCCTCATGCACACATTTGGCTCCTCTTCTGCACAGACCTGACTCCACCTTGCACACACCACCCTCTCCTGCACAAACCTCATTCCCTTACACACAGTAATTTCACTGCAGCCACTTTAATTCCAGGCACACAACTCACGCTTGACACGGCCCCTCTGTACACAAAACACTGTGTTAGATATCGCTTATTCCGCTTCACACTCAACACTGGTCTGCGCATCTCACCCCTTTTCACACACCTCACTCCCCTTTTCACACCCCAGTCTCCTCCTTCCTCAGCCATTCTTACACATCTCAACCCTGCTAACACTTCACTCGTCTGTAAATACCTCAGTCCCCAGTGCACACCTCACTCCTCTGTATTACATACCACACACATTTACACATGCAATACTCCCATGTACACACCTCTCAAATTCTCACACCCTCTCCTGCTTCCAGTTCAGAGCTCACTCGTCCTCCGAGCGCAACTGACCGACCTGCACTCCTCTCTTCGTCGACACACTCCTCGCCCCATTCACTTTCCTATTCAGCACTCTCCCCCACACCTGTCTCCTCTTCTCACGTACACTTCTCTCACCTACACATTGCCCGACTCTTTAGCGCACACCTCTTGCTTCTGTTCGCTCTTCACCTCTGCTCACATGCACCTTCCTTTGCACACGCAGTCTTCTGTTCACGTCTTACGCCTCCTCTGCGCAAACCCTGCTATTCTAAGCACACTTCGGCAGGGGCGGGACTTTTGAACGACAGAGTTCACCAAGTAACACATGTCAGGCGAGGGCTCCCCTGGGACTCATCCCGGCTCTGGTCTAGTTCAACCCTTGGTCCACGCTGATGCTCCACAGACCCACTACACAGAGCAATGCCGGCATTTCGGCAGTGGCGCGCGTAGCTGTTCGAACATTGCATTCAGAAAGTGAAACTTTGGAGCTCCCGAGCTCACATACGCAACCCGAATCCTAATCATGGGCACAGAAGCCAAATATACAGATTGGTACAGTTATCCTCCCTGTGCTGGTGGAGCAGGTTTGCACAGAGCTGCCCGAGCGCGCGCAGTAATGCTCCAGCACAGCCCCATCTAGCTCTGCAAGTAAACCAGACAGCAGAACCAAACCCCATTCTTTCACAGACCCCCTTCCTCCCTCCCGAGAGAATAGAGCTGTGTCCACAGACCGGCACCAGTCCCTGCTCTCCGCAGACATGCAGAGAACGCGCCCTCCTCCCTGGCCATGCGTCCGAATCCTGTTCTGAAGGTGCTGAAGTTGTTGCTCCTTCAGGACTGGAACGCTGAGAAGTCCGACGATGGAGGCAAGAGAGCTACTCTGACTGTGCCGAGCGCCCAGACACAAAGTCGAGGGGTATAGGAAAAAAACGAGCGCGGACGCAAAATTGAAAGCGGTGCGCGGCAAATTAATTAAATCTCAACAAGCGCGGTCCCCAAAGTGAAAGAGGACGGCGCTGCAAATAACAATAACAAGTTACACAATAACATGGCAGCCATTATGAGTATTTAAGCTACCGCAATGTTAAACGACTATACACAAATGTTAAAAAAAAAAGTGCTTCTCAGTAATTAAAATACACTGTGTAACGTCGCAAGTAAAAGATCCAGTCCGGGTGGGCGGGCCCAAAAGGAGACAGGGTAGTAACAAGGAGGGACTAAAAAGCCGCACTTACAATGTGAAGCAAGTGTTTAGCATGGAGAATGACGCGAGCCAATAGAAAGAAGGGGCGGAGCCTACACTCCACTTCTAAAATGAAATTGATTACAAGAAGCCTCGCAGAGAGGGCAGCGCATGTGCGCTGCAATTCTAGGCGAGACCTAAAGACTAAAAGAAAATCAGTTTATTTTAAGAACTGCATTCACATGAATGCATAACGTCTAATTGAAAAATAAACGCTGGAGTTCAGAAGGTGGTGAATTAGCAATAAAATGCATTATTTTATCTTGATACATTGACTGCACATTCAAAGACAAAGGTTAAATGTCAGGCTATGTCCTCTGACACATTGAGGCTTACTCTTAATGTGGAAATATTTTCATTTCTTTCTCTGACTGCAAAGTGAGAGGATTTTGCAATGTGAACTATGTGACAATCTCACTCAGGTGAAGGCAGGGCAACTGGAATTATGTGGCAGGAGAGGCTCAAATTATAATCATATGGGAAGGTTGAATGAATTATGTGGCAAGCAAAATACAAAATAAGCAGCTTAATACAGCACATTTTGTGATGGTAGTAATTCATTATTTTGCCATTTGTATACATGTTAGTGCTGTCTGAACAAAGGTTTCACTTCATTAGGAATTGTTCCACATCCAAATACAGCTATCAGCAACTGAAAGGGGACCGGCCAACCTTTGCAAAGGACCATCCACTGCGCAGCAGCACACGATGTAATGTTTTAGTAACTTTGGATCTGTTTGAGCTAGAAACTATTTTGTTTTAAGTCTGCAAAGGATGCTGCAGATTGTGGATTAGGTGGCAAATGCAACACATTCATAATCATGTGGAAAACTACATGGCTGCAGAATGCCATAATTCCAGTGGCCTCGAATCCAAGAAGTGCGAATAGAAAGACTACAGGATGTCAATTTGTTCCTAATACACAAAAAAAGTGAATATCTGTAACTGAAGCGTACAAATATTTCAAAATGTATCAGCAATTATGAAAGCAGAAATGAAGGACATTTTTTTTCTAATTCTGATGTGTGATGGAAATAAAGATTATAACAGGCTCAAAACAAATCTTCGTGCTGCATACGTGATAAATATTGTATTATATTTTATTCCAGCATTTATATAGCGCTTACAACCCCTATGTGTGGCAATGAAGTGCATACTTACATGGGCAGTAACACACGCCATATAGAGTGCTGTGTGGCTGGAAAGGTGTTGGCTTTGTTTTATGATTCTATGTGGGAAGTGCTTCCATGTCATGCATGATGATAGCAAAATACGCTTATCACGTTATGGGATGCAGCATGTAGCAGAGTGGTGGATGATGAGGTGTGAGAGACACATGCACAGTTTATGGGGCCCAATTTATGAGAAACTAACGCAGCGCGGTGCCGCAAGTCATTTTGCTGCGCATCGCATCGTTAGTTTCGAAGCACAGGGATGCAACATATTTTCAACAATATGTTGCATCTCTGTGCTTTTCCCTGCGCTGGTGCACAAACTGCTGCCATGCGCTGGCTCAGGCACCCTTGCACCTGGACTAAACTCTGCCACAGAAACCAAGTGCTTTGACGATCTACACTATGTTGGATGACTGAAGAATCTCCCTTGGAGTAAAGGAGTTACTCCCCTGCAAGGCAGGCACCTTTAACGCATCTGCCCGGTTTGCATCTCCCAAGCTCCTGAGGACTCCGAAGATTTCTGCAACACAGGAAGAGGGTTCCCAAGTTCTCTGAGGTTGATCTGTGCTCTCAGCAATTCTGAGGCCCGTATCCCTCATGGTGACCCTGCAACCCAAACCCTTGTGCACCGTGTCAATTTGTAGCAGCATATGCTTTTTGGCGACCCCTGAGGCTGTGGTTTGGGTTACTTGTAGCCCACACCAGAGCAGTAATTCCACTGAAGATTTCCAGCCTACACTCCACGAGTGTTCCGTGGGCTGGTATTTTGTGATTCCTCTCGAGGTCCCTTAGCGATCCCTGGTCCGTTGCCCTGTGGGTCCCTGTGAAGATAACTTTGAGGTTCCCTGGTTGCTCCAGATGTGCCCTGACTCTCCATAGCTTGGAGAGTCCCCAGGACCTTGGTGGGCCTCACTAAAGCACCTTTTCTCTGCCCACGTGGGTTGCAGTTGCCAAGGCTTGTTGGTGTTCAATCCGGACACTGACCCCCCAGCACTCGACATCCTTTGTGGGACAGCTCACCTCCGGACCCTTGTCATCGTCGACTTCTCCTGGTCCCCGTGGCTGCAGAGTCAAGCTTCACCTCTTCGCACCTGACGCACCCGACAGCAGTGGGCATTCGTCTATCATGCCCCTGGTCACCCTGAATTGACCCAGACTCTGTCCCCTCTGCTTTAAGGTTCTTCTCAGTTCCGATCCAGGCTTGCATCACACCGGACACTTTTAATCCTCCCGGCAGCAGCACTTTCGTGCAACACGCCATTGAAAACGACTAAGGTTTCCGACATCACTTGACCCCTATGCACCCGGCTCCTCTGGGATAGGTAACACAGGTACCTCGGTACTCTCAAGGGTGTTGGCCTTAGAACCTTCTGTGTTAAGCTGGGTTTGCTTAAAGTCCTCTCCTAAGTGTCCTTAATCTGTACATTTCCAACAGCGACTTTCTCATAGAGTTGCACGGAGCTCACGCCTGTGTTCTCACACTGCACACGTCCTACGTGGGTCCCCTGTGTCACTACCTTGGGTGGTTCGTTGGGGTCCCAGTGAGTCTCCATGCTCTAGGCACTGTGTCTAGTCAAGTCAGGGTTATTATACCACTTTCTTAGTATATGGTTTGGTCTCCCCCCTGGAGCCCACTGTGCATTATGCTATTTACTGTTGTTCTAGTGATTTACTATTGTGTGCTTTGTTCTCTAATCTCATAAAGAGGTTAGTAGAGAGTGTTTAGTAATAAATACATATATTTCATATATACCTTGTGTGGTTCTCCTTTCATTTGGTCATTCAGGAGATTATATACTGGTAAAACAAGCTGCTTTACTTTCCTTCGAGACTTAGCCTGAAGGCTGCTCTCCATAGCTACCACTAGGATAGCTTTCTTTAAAGGTTGTCTTTAACCTAATCATCAATAAGGGTAGTTTGGACTAGTGCAAGGTGCCCACTTTAAATGGTGGACAGCATACACCAGGTCAACGTCTCACAACGGTGATAAGTGGAGCAAGCCTGGAGTCCTTGAAAATAGTTTAAAGATGTAGCAGACCTTTTCCTTGGAGGCTTAGTGTACAACTAAATGTACCTCGGGCATTGCAATTCTTGCTATTGGTAGCCCGTGGAGTGATTGGAAGACTGGAGTCTTGCACTCTCTAGAGTGAAGGCAGAGAAAAAGTCTTGCAGCAGCATTTCGGATGAGTTGTACTTTGCATATGATGAATGAAGGTGCGCCACGATATAGGCTGTTGGCAGAGTCAAGCTTGGAGAGTGCGAGTGTGAGGATAGCTTGCAGTTTGTAGGTATCCAAGTTATGGAAGGATGCAACATAGTAGAAGGCACTCTGATATTTTAAACATGTGGTATCAAATATTGATCTGTATCCATGGTAACTCCCGGGTTTCTGACTCGTCTTGATATTGCTGGAGGTGTCTCATGTTCCTTAGAGCATGTGACGGTAGGCTGGAATGTTTACCATTGTCTGCAGCTCATATTCTCTGTATTTAGCTTTAGATGGTTAATCATCATCCATGAGTTGGTGGCCCTGAGGCAGTCATCAAGTTTTAAATTGTAAAAGTCTTCCAGACAATCCATTTTTTTAAATGATTTGGAACTCATCTGGATATCTGTAATGGTTGAGGTTGAATGATGTAATGAGGTTTAGTAAGGGGGTTAGGTAGATGTTGAATACTAGAGGGGAGAAGATGGACCCATGAGAAATGTCACAGCGGTGTGTGTGTGAGGAGCTGATGTGAAAGCTGATACCAATAATCCAATGGGCATTAGCTGAACTCCCTTCTTACCTTTCACATGTGGTATGTCAAGCAAGAATTTGCTAAGTGAAACGATTTCACAACTGTATGGGACCTTGATGTTATCATGTTGTTCCTAAAGCAACAATTTTCATGTTGTTTCCTATTCCTGATACTTAAAGGTGTCATTATCTAAACCCACTAGATATTTAGAGTCAATGCACAATCAGGAAACTCCAAATTCCAATTTGCCAAATTACTTTGATTAGCCTATTGTGCTGGGACAGAGTCATCAAAAGTCAGGTGCGACTTATATTTGACTGTCGTTGCTCCACCCTACACCGGCCTGTTGTGAAATATTGGCTGGTGACATCATGTATCTGCTCTAGAAATCATTATTTTGTGTGCAGCGCCAGATAGCTTTTTTAGGCTGAGCCACTAGCTAGTATAAATCTGCAATTACCCGATAGAGAAAGTTAGTGAGAGCCTAAAGGATTCAAATGAGAGGTAGGTACATGTGAAGAAAAGGTGATTCGAGATTATAAGTGGAATTTAGACCTTATTATGTTTTGGCCAATACACCAGAACCAATGTGATTTTAATGTTCAACTTTGCACTTTATTTCTAAAAGGGATTTTAGGAGCGGCGTGGTCTGGCCACGCAGGAAGATGGCCGCCTGAGAAGTGAGCTCTATCGCGGGACGAGGCCCCAACGGCTCTAACTCACCATTTCATGCATTTGGAGCTCCTTCCTCCTGTTCCGCTGCATTCGGAAGGTGCGGGGATGAGTCGGAGCGAGTTTCCTGGCGTCAAAATATGAAGCTGTTCCTGTGCTGAGCGCTGACGAGACTGCCGCGCGGCCCTGTTTCCACCTGTGCGTCTCGTCTAACGCGCTTCCTCAGACGTGCCTCCTCAGGCCGCACCTTTTCCTCTACATGAGGCCGCGCCTTCTTGGATGACTGGAGCGCTGCCTTCACTTGGAATGTGATTCCTTTTAAATATGACGGTACTGCCTCCAGGCCATTAATGGTGACGAAGGTGAGGCTTTTCTACGCTGCATGGCATTTGTGAGGGTGCGCCCTTCTTCCTAATAGGGCCGTTTTTCCTCATATTGCCGCAACAGCACTTCTGAATATTGAAATATTACGTATTGTTTGGACAGTGCCTCTTTTATGATTTAAAGCTCTACCTCCTTACCTAGCCTGCAATTGACACTGTGTATTCCACAATGTTCAGCATTATGTATAAGGATTTGCCCTGGTTATCCGATACTTCTTCGTCCTTGGTATAATTACGCTTTTGCGTCCCTGAACGCTACAAAGGCTTTCCCTACGGGCTGCATCTCTTCAATTAATGGACATTGAACTTCATAAAAATTCTTCATTGTTGGTTATATAAAATTTAGGAGAACTCCTTTTTCTTTTCCTGACAGAACTGCGCTTCATTCAACTGTTTCTATTTTTGCTCTCAGCAACTCTATCTCATTATTTTCGAAGTACCTATATCTCGATATCTTGCGCTATAGAATGGCCTCCTCACGCTTCTTCAGAGTTTCCTTTAAAAAGCTCTCTACAAATGTCTACTACTAAGCACGGCAACAAACACTCTAAACAAATATTTGCAGAGTCTCTCAAGCAACCCAATACCATGTCAACAAAGGGCAGCACATCTTCATCATCCAATTTACCTCCAAGCTCACCTCCTGCCACTGGGCATGCATCTGCGGAAACTATGCAACGTATTCCCCAGGAAATTTCTGGCGTTAGTCGTCGATTACTTCCTTGGCTGAAGAAACCAAGTCAATTCGAGCGGATATGGCAGGCTTCTATGCCAAAGTTGAGGGTCTCGATTCTAGAATTCTTGCAGTGGAGAACCGTCTTGATTCATTTTCCAACAACGATCAAGATCTTCTATTCCTTCATAGCAAACTCATCGATTTGGAAGATCGTAGTCGAAGGGATAACATCAGTTTTTTTGGTTTTCCGGAACATATTGAAGGCCAAAACACCAAAGCATTTCTTTGTAGCATCCTTCCAAACCTGACTGGATTTCTAAAGGTGGAACAAAAGAAATATCAAAGAGCCCATAGAATTGGCCCTCCACGTAAAGATTCTACAGCACGTCCAAGACCGATTATTACCTGTCTCCTTCGCCATGAACAAACACGACAATTACTGACTGCAGTTCGCTCGCAAGGCTCATTCTCCTTCAAGGGTCATATAATTCATATGGCAGCTAATTTTTCTAAGGAAACCAATAAACGAAGAAAAGCTTTTCTCTCCATGAGACCTCAACTGTGCCAATTAGACATCAAATATGGCTTGTTTGATTCTGCGAGTTTTCTCATCACTAGAAATGGAGATTCCAAAGATTTTTATGATCCAACACATCTCCAGGAATTTCTAGACTCTATCAAACTTCAAGATATGGAAGTTCAAGTTCAATCTTCAACAAAGGACCATTCTCAATCACCTTCTACTTCCTCTCTTCCATTACCAGATCACAGGCGACGTAGTCTTAGTAGCCCAAGACATCGTGGTAGAGACTTTGAAAGGCTCCATCGCCCCCAAGAAGACACAACTTTAACCCTTCTTTCTGCTTCTACTGCTACCTTTCCACAAAAACCGCATAGAGATAAGTCCAGATCCCCTCTTAAATCTCCCTTAGATGCGGATTGAATAACCTTTTGTCATGCAAGTTGTTCTTCCTATGTTCAAGCTGTAGCTAATTGAAGGTCTCATATTTATCTTTTAACCCCTTCTTATTGTTATCAGCACTAAGATTAATTAAGTTGTTCTTATATACTATGATGTCCACATAATGTTAGATGCATTATAGCTAGATATATGCTTTATTTTCTGTATTTTCAATTTTATCTTTAGACTGTCTCTCTCCATTTTAACAGTTACTTCCACTTTGTTATTCACTATCAATATTACAATTCATACCATATTATCACACGTCTTGCTTTCATTTAGCTATTCTGACACCTTGTTATTTGCTTATTGCTGTAATATTTTATTTTTATTTTCTATTATATGTCATTTACATTGTTCTCTATTGTTATTCTCTGCTTATTTATAAGTAGAAGGTATATTTTTTAAAGTTATCATAAGTAACTTAATTGTTAGTCTTTTGTCTTTTAAAATGGACTATACTATAGCTTTAATGACTTACCTTGATTTCTTACTTGTTCTCCCGCTTTCCCTTATAGTATTCCTTACTCTTTCTCAAACTGTTATCATGAACTCTATTATATGTTAGTATTCACTCTCCTAACTTCGCTTCTTTTCCAGAGGGTTCCTCTCCCGCAGCGGCGCTCTAGTGCGCCCAGACCCGCAGTTCACAGTTCAGGTCCCTCAATCTCTTTCCTTTTATTTGTTTCTCTTGATTATATCCTCATCCCTTCCTCCTCCTCTTTATTGTACTTACTAATAATCATCTTACAGTTTTATCTTACATTGTGTTACTTGTCTAAATCACCTTTCTTTCCTTTTGCTTGTTTCTTTTCAACTACATATTGATTCCCCTTCTCTAAGCCAGGGTATTTTTTTTTCTTCTCTCTCTCCTAGCCAACAACAACCCTTCCTTCTGCTAATTCTTGTACTGCTCTAACATGCCACTTACACATTCTTTAAATGCAATCACATGGAACGTGCATGGTCTTACTCATTACATTAAGCGGAAGAAAGTACTTTCCTATCTCCAATCCAAACATGTAGATGTAGCTTTACTACAAGAAACCCATTTAGACTCGTTGGAGTCTGAAAAACTATGTAGAGATTGGGTGGGAAAGGTCATACATAGTAGTATTCAAAAAGATGAATCCAATGATGTTGCTCCTTCCCGCAAATGTGGAGTAGCAATCCTCCTTCACAAATCACTTCAGGTTAATGTTTCGAAAACATGGTCGGATACGAATGGACGTTATATCTTCGCTAAACTACGGGTTGGAGATTCGCACATTTGTGTAGGATCTGTCTATGCTCCTACGAGTACCAAAAAATCCTTCTTTCTTCAGTTGTCCCGTCTACTAACAGAAATTAATGCGTCACAATATCTGATTGGCGGAGATTGGAATGTCACGCAAGATTCCATCCTAAACAAGACAGGACCATTAGACAAGGGAAATGCTTCAGATAGAGCTCTGCTAGGTGACATAATGTTGGATAATGGATTGATTGATCATTGGCGTCTTAGTCATCCAACAGATAAGGAATACACTTTCTTTTCCTCCGCCCATGGTACATTCTTTCGTTTAGATTATTTTTTGACATCACAGAAGGTAGTCCAATTGGTTACGGATTCCCGCATCCTGGAAGCAGCTTTGTCTGATCATTCCCCTGTCCTCCTCTCCCTTGAATTAGGACTTTCTAGACCAGGACGGAAACCGTGGCGTTTGAGTATCCAACGTCACAGAACCCCAAATGGGAAACTCCAATTACAGTCGCACTTCCAAGATTATCTTTCCACCAATCAAGGCTCTGTTGCCTCCAACAGGTCTATCTGGGCTGCAGCTAAAGCCACTCTTAGGGGTCAATTAATGCGTGATGCAGCAATTGCAAATAAACAAAATGCCAGACGGCAAATTGACTTAGAACAAGATATACAATTTTACTCTCATTCGTACACATTTTCTCCAACGTTACAAAATCGTAAATTACTTGAACAAGCTCGCATGGCTCTAAATAGCCTTTTCACATCCAAAGCAGAGTATTGTGGAAATATGGATTTTTATGATCAGTTATGTCCCCTATCTTGGACCCCAACGGTTTCATGTATAAATCACAAGTACATGTATGTTCCCTCCAGTTCCAGTTATGAAGACGCAAACACATGTGCGTCCACCGTCAACATGTCCTCTTTCAGATCCGCCATGAATGGGCCGGATATTCCATTCCTAAGTATGAAAGGCCACCGGCTTTATATGGTTCACTTATGCCATTTTACAGTCCAGGCAAGTAGGCCCTGATTCTGCCATCAAGCTTTTCTTGCCTTCTGCCTCTGAAAGCTCCAGTCTGAGCTCGCATCTGTATCCATGAACTTTGCCCTACTCTCTGCGCGACTAACGGTGCCTGACATCAGCCTGTTGCCTGCCAAAAACTGTATTTCACCTTCGAGATTACAATCTCCGCTCCCTACCCAATGCATTCCTGTCTAGTAGTTTAAGTAAACATTCTTCCAGCTACCGAGCAAAAGGCCCGGCTTCTCTGTCATTATGCAAGTAATTCATAGCCCTGTTACTATGGAAGATTTCTGCCCTCGCATCTAGTGTAGACACTTAGACGCTTGTACACGCACTAACAGTCAGTATAGTCAGTATAGAATAAGATTCTACTCTAAGAGACCTCTCTTTTGGATAACATAGTTCTCTAAACATAGGATGTTAGATATGATTTGGGATTAGGTTGACTTGACCCTCCAGACTTCTGTCGCCACATGTAGAGCTAAATGTCAAGTCCCCTTCACCCCCTAGTTGCACGTCAATCACACGTCATGCTGCTGCGCGCGCATTTCTGCCAAGTATTTCTGCTGACATTGCGAAATTCTTTCATGGAACCACCCTATTATGACATCATACCTGATGACGTTCTTTAGTTACGCCCAGTTACACCCACTCTAGCTACGCATGTATGTTTTATCTTTGCTATCAATTGTTACGCCTCCTCCATCTGTTTCACTGTAATGCCTATTGTATAAAAATGATTACTTGTCAATAAAGTAGCGTCTTCACTTCCTGAACCTTCGTGGTGATGGAATATGGAGCTCCTCAATTTAAATTGATTTTGGAATAAAGCCCGTTCCGAACCTCTAATACCACGGATTCTGCCTCTTATTTTACTGAGCTATTGTTATAGATTTTCCGCATCAAATTAAGTTCCGGTAATTAAATTATTTACCACATAAATGGCGCCCGAACAGGGACACTTTCTCATCTCACGCGCTGGCGGTGCGTTGCAGGCCCGGTCTCCTGTCACAGCTGGACGGACAACAACGCGTACCCACAGGATTTCCTGTATCTCCCTCCTGCCGAGCGGGGGTAACTGAGGCTGCGATCAACACCCAGACGAGGCGGTGAGAAGTGCGAAGTATCCCGACCAGAGCCTAGCTGAGAGAGCAAGATCCGAGGTATACAGAGGCCCAGCAGTTTCCGAAGTTTCCGAAGTTTCGAGTCGAGTCCAGTCCGGTTCAAGTTCAGTTCAGTTCCGAGGCCTTCCGTTCCGAGCTACCCGGTGAGTACCATTATCGGGGAGGCGTTCTGACGTGCACATAGTTTGTGCCGGTCAAGACGGGTGTGGGTACACAAATCC
This sequence comes from Triturus cristatus, assembly GCF_964204655.1. NCBI lineage: Eukaryota > Metazoa > Chordata > Amphibia > Caudata > Salamandridae > Triturus > Triturus cristatus. The sequence continues at coordinate 1,219,500,604 of NC_140582.1, read as the reverse complement.
GGTCTGCACTGTTTCAGCAGTGTATCTGTACTGTTTAGCAGTATATCAAGTATGTCTAGTATATAATTCAGATTTACCTAGTTAATATCGAGTATTATGCTTAGTGACTAGTTCCCTAAATGACCATCATTGTTTATTCATTAAATGTTAAATGTTAAAATGTTTTAAATACGTTCCGTATATTGTGGTGTGAATGACTGTTCATTATTGTGTTTTATGGTATTAAACGTGTTCAAAATTAGGTATCAGGTCAGTTCTCAATATGCCGCTCTTTTCGAAATTAAGACAGATCAAAACCAGAAAAGGGGTACTCGAAGAAGCTGTTCCCATTCCTCCTAGGGACACTCCAGGGTACTTCATGTATCATAAACATGGCCTAGACGCCATATTATTTCTTGATCTATGGGTAGACTACACCAAGGAATTACCAGAAAGTCAGAGGTGGCCCGCAGCTGGGACCTGGGATGCAGATTGCATTATGAAAGTAGAAGAAGAATTATGGAAAAAGAAAGCTAGACAGTCACAGAAAGATGCCATTGAATTATGGCGTAAAGAATCATATAGACGTACAGAAAAAGCGCTCAGACAGGAAGAGAAAAGTAAGGAGAATTCAAATAAAGTTCGAGAAAATGTATTAATTGAAGAAGGTACTCGAGTAAAGGCAGAACAAACAGACAGACAAAGAAATGCCCTTGTGAATGGTATGTATCCTCTTCTGGCCGAAGGATTACCTAAGGCTACTCCGGAAATACCAAAAGACTTGCCACCCCCATTGTTTCCGATAAAAGTACATCCCAAAGGGCACCCCAGATCCGCAGAAGATGTTTTTCTTTCCTCTTATTTAGACGACGCAGCTCCCGAGTATGCTAATGCTGCGCCACATAGACCGTCTGCCGAGGGGGTTCAACGCCAAGACCCTCCTCCGTCTGTACCTCTGCAACAGCAAACCCCGACACAAGTTCCGGCAAGCACATCTGTTTCTACATCCGCATCCACACCTATGGTTGCTATATCCCGTTCAACGAATCCTTTCACATCCAGCACCCCAGGTGGTGCTACCGGAGGTACATCAAGCATTTTTTCTACGCCACCCAGAACAAATAAACTTTCCTTTCAAGAATTAGCCCACCAACGTACACCCAAACTAGTAACTCCCAACACGCTCAAGGAACTTCTAATAGATCGTAGATATGACCCTGTGCCCGGAAAAGGGGACGAAATGATGCTGGCATCATTACGTATCCGACGAGCTGCAATATACTTAGGAAAGCTACCAGGAATGACTGCACATTTAGAAAATATATATCACTTTGTTCAGTCAGGGCGAGACTCTGAGAGTATTAACAGAGCCATGGAGTACCAAAAGGTGGAAATACAGGGGGAACTGTTACGTTTCCTCATAAACTGTGTGATCAGAAATCAAGATCAACCAGGGGTAAATCCGGAAGAAATGCAAATTCTTACCACATGGGGTAAGAATATATCAGAGGGGAGACACGATAAACGATCATGTATAGTAGCTATGAGCAGAAAGATCCGCAAAGAAATAGAACGAATACACGAGGAAAGATTAGCAGTAGACGAACCAGAACAAACCGAGGACGAGGAAGAATTAGAACTGCCCACAGGACAGTTAGAAACCATGGCCTATGTAGGTAGAGGAAGATCTTGCAATAATACTAGATGCTTTACTGATCCGATATGTCCGATACGTCCAGATAATAACAGAAAATTCCAAACTCCTATAATAAATATAAGGTCCCCCGAACATTCATTCCAAGCCGCTGACAAATTACTCCGAGAACGAAGGGGTTATCATATACTCGATTCTATGGACGAACAAGAATTAGCCAGGTCAGCCGTACACTGGGTTGATAGTCCTGGAAAATATGGTGATGATACACTAGCACATACGTTTTTGAACCTCGCCCCAGATGAACAGCGTTTAGCTGGTATCTATATGATTCAACAACTCCTTATATTATATAAAAGCCAACACTCCGATCCTGGCCCCTTACCTGATATATTGACTGAATTACTCACGAATAAATGGAGAGGTTCCGGTACCAAGTTAATTAGAGAAATACTAGAATCTAGAAGGCAGTACATTCTTTTTGTATGTCCTGAACATGTCTCACTGCCCATCAAGGAAAGAACGACGTATTACATGGATAGACAAAATCCCTTACGCGAAGTGCACCCGATAAAGGGTGATGACAATGAGTTTAAACGTGTGTTTGTATACACACCCATATCTAAAATAGAACTATTAGAAATGAAGAAAGTGGTACCCAGTCATGACAAAGACCCAGCGGGTTTCCACCGTGAAATTAAAGATATGTTACTCATGGGAGAATATACCTACCCCGACATTATGACAATATTGAAGGTATTAATGCCTGCGGGCATTTACGAAAAACTCAAGGAAAAGGATTGGGAGGTGGGAGACCAGAAGATAGATTGGACAGGATTAGAGAACGAAGAAAAAGCTCGAGGTCCAGGTTCAGGGCTCGGGGACAAGACCAAAGCACTACCAGGTTTACTAGTACAGGTACTGCCACGTTTATTAACTACGAAAAAGGAAGACTGGGGTGCAATCTCAGCCTGTAAACAAAAATCAGATGAAGACACTAGTGATTTCTATTCCCGATTTGAGAAATGTTTTGGTATAAATAGTGGAATAAAAGCAAGTAGCGAGTCGTATCCACATCTGTTTGTGACAAAATTGGTTGAAAATGCCTTGCCCCAAGTTAAGAATAGAGTATTGAAGTTCGAGAGTACCTGGCAAGGTAACACTCCGTCACAAATGTTACAAATGCTACAGTACCATCACAATAGAATTAGAGAAGAACAAGAACATGAACATAGACGTATGAAAGACACGAAAATGAAAATGCTAGTTTCCCAGACAGTTCCAGCTGATGGTCATAAGAAGGGTATAACACAGTCCAGTGTTTCAACAGGTCCTGTAAAAGGGACATGTAACTATTGTAAACAGCCAGGTCATTATGTACATGATTGTCCAGTTTTAAAACATAATATCGCCATAGGTAACACAAAAGAAAGACCAAGACCACTTAAACAGGATCAGAATCAACAAGGAACCCCGCAGCATGCACAGTCCATGCCAGCTCCGCAACAGTCTATGCCAGCTCCACCACCGCAGCCTATTGCTGCCACACAAGCAACGACCCGACAGATGTATCAGACCGCACAGTATGACTATCCTGATTATCAACGATACTCATGAAACAGCCTAGAGAGGGAAGTTGGCTTACCCCTTATTGAGGTCCCTGTAGACCAAGAAGGACCTTATGTACACAGTGAACTGTTAGGTCAAGATAGAAAATTCTTACTTGATACAGGGGCAAGCCGAACAACAATAAAACGTAGTGAAGTTCCAGGGGCACCCCTCTCAGGCTCACAGAATATTTCCCTTGGCTTTTCAGGAAAACCTATCATTAACGAAGTAACACAGCCTCTTCCACTTACGATCGGTCCCTTGACACGAACTACAGATTTATTACTTACTAAATCATGTCCAGAAAACTTGTTAGGCATAAAAACTTTGAAAGCTCTAGGAGCTATTATATGTTGTTCTCCGGAAGGAGTAAGATTGTTTTTACGTGATTTCAAAGGGCACTACGTGTCCCGAGACATGGATCACCGACTACAGACTTTACCCACACATTTATGGGCACAAGGCCCTACAGATGTTGGTTGCATGAACATTACACCATATCGAGTCACACTAAAGGCAGGAGTGGTACTTCCACGAATGCGACAATACAAGTTACCCCCAGATGCTGTAGTGGCTTTACTACAAATCATTGACGAGCTTATTACCCAAGGAGTGGTTGTGGAAACTGACTCCAATGTATGTAATTCACCGATAATTCCGATTCTTAAACGAACTGATCCAACAGCCCCGCCAGTATATCGATTGGTTATTGATCTGCGCGAATTAAATAAATGCATAGTACCACAATACCCCGTAGTCCCAGACATTTCTTCATTACTGACAGCCATTGATTCCGAAGCAACATTCTTTACTGTAATTGATCTCAAGAATGCCTTCTTCAGCGTCCCAATAGATCCGGAAAGCCAATACTTGTTCGGATTTAGTTTAAATGGACGAAGCTTTAAATTCACACGCGCACCTCAAGGATTTACAGAAAGCCCCAGCATTTATAGCCAAGCACTGAAACGAGAACTCGACAGTATCCACATGCCAGTCAACACTGCCCTGCTTCAATACGTCGATGATCTGCTGATCACCGCTAGAAGCGAACCTGAATGTGAAAAAGCCTCACTGACGGTTTTACAATTTTTGGCCGAAAAGGGGCACAAGGTGTCCCCTTCTAAGCTGCAATTCTGTGTCCAGCGAGTTGTTTACCTTGGTCACTCGCTGTCCAAGGAGGGAAGGCAGCTTACACCAGATCGCATCCAGCTAATTGCTAATATGCCAATACCCAAGACACAAAAGGAGGTGCGGGCTTTCATAGGCCTCACTTCATATTGTAGGCAGTGGATCCCTCAGTATGCATTTCTAGCAAAACCACTCATTCAATTGACAACACAGGAGGCAGCCACATCGACTGTTCTCCCTTGGGCTCAGGAACATACACAAGCTTTTGAAAGCCTAAAGAAAGCCTTATGCCAAGCACCTGTTTTAGCAACACCATGTTACAATAAACAGTTTACACTCTTCGTTACAGAACGCGAAGGTACTGCCTTGTCAGTACTCACACAGGAACAAGCAGGATCACACAAACCATGTGCTTATTTTTCTAGTACATTAGATCCCGTAGCTCAGGCTTTGCCTGCGTGCCTGAAATCAGTGGCAGCAACAGCTTTAGCAATCAGACAAAGCGATGCCATAGTATTAGGACATCCATTGACAGTACAAGTACCACATGCAGTAGAGGTTCTCTTGAACCGCACACAAACACAACACTTGACTATAGCACGACTCACTGGTTACGAATTAACATTGTTTCAGCCACATATAGAAATCAGACGTTGTAGTACATTGAATCCTGCCACACTGTTACCTGTAAATGGAACAGACCCACTAGCACATGATTGTATTGAAGTTATCACTATCACGACGAAACCCAGACAAGATTTAACAGACGTCCCATTGTTAGACCCAGACCTGACGTTGTATGTAGATGGTTCATGTATGAGAACAGGTACAGGAGAGCTAGTGGCCGCTTACGCAGTCACAACAGACACTGAAATCATTGAAACAAATGCATAAATATCTTGTCAGCTCAAGCAGCAGAGCTCATCGCTCTGACACAAGCCTGTATTCAAGCCACAAATAAAAAAGTCAACATATACACTGATTCACGTTATGCATTCGGAGTTGTACATGACTTCGGCGTGCTGTGGCGAGAGAGAGGTTATTTAACTTCTCACGGTGCCCACATTCAGCACGGACCCCTTATTCATGCCTTATTAGATGCAATACATCTACCCACTGCAATATCAATTATGAAATGTAAAGCTCATACGAAAGTTACTGATATCATTTCTCAAGGCAATGATCTAGCTGACAGAACAGCTAAACAGACTGCTCAAACTCAAACATCCGACATGACAAAGACAATAGTCCCGACACCAACACATTGCATGATGGTTAAGGATCCCGCTCTTGACGTAATCGACATACAGACACATGCTACACCAGACGAAATAAAGAAATGGACTGCATTAGGAGGGATCCAAACGGATCAAGGATGGATGACGAAGGAAAAATCTGTGTGGTTCCTTCCTGATTCAATGGTCCAAGTCGTTATTAACACTGTACATAGTCCGGCACATCTAGGAGAAAAAGCTATGCTAGACAGCATCCAACACATTTGGTTCAACAAACATTTACGAGCAGCAGCTAAACAAAAAGTCCGTACCTGTATGATCTGTTGTCAGTTTAACCCAGGTAAAAGCATTCCCGTAGAACAGGGTGGATTTCAGCCTCCTGATCACCCTTTTGAAGTCCTCCAGATGGATTATATCCAGATGGAACGATGTCGAGGATTCAAATATGTTCTTGTAGTTGTCTGTGCTCTTTCCCGTTGGACAGAGGCATACCCGGTTTCAGATTACACTGCCCCGACTACTGCCAAACAGTTAGTTCGAGAATTCTTCCCACGGTACGGTTTACCACGTGCTGTCTACTCAGATAACGGCCAGCCGTTCTCATCCGAACTAATGAAACACGTTTCACTTTTGTTAGGCTATCAGTGGAAATTTCACTGTGTCCGACACCCCGAGGCAGCAGGTCTCGTGGAACGACATAACCAGACCCTGAAAATTAGATTGTCCAAAATCTGTAGAGAGAAAGGTGTCGACTGGGTAGTAGCCTTACCCGTTGCACTCTTTTACATGAGAATGGTAGCACACTCTCGAACAGGTCCTATCCTTCCTAGGTATTGGCTTCCTCATATTATTCAGTTGCTGTCTATGCCTACAATGTGGACCAGCGATCTGTGGTCTGTGTGCCACATCGTATATTCCACCACCAAGATTTCATTCATCACGGAAGAAGAAAGAAGAACAAATGATGTTATATGAACAGATCAACGGATTGATGAAGATTGTTCCCTCCAGTTCCAGTTATGAAGACGCAAACACATGTGCGTCCACCGTCAACATGTCCTCTTTCAGATCCGCCATGAATGGGCCGGATATTCCATTCCTAAGTATGAAAGGCCACCGGCTTTATATGGTTCACTTATGCCATTTTACAGTCCAGGCAAGTAGGCCCTGATTCTGCCATCAAGCTTTTCTTGCCTTCTGCCTCTGAAAGCTCCAGTCTGAGCTCGCATCTGTATCCATGAACTTTGCCCTACTCTCTGCGCGACTAACGGTGCCTGACATCAGCCTGTTGCCTGCCAAAAACTGTATTTCACCTTCGAGATTACAATCTCCGCTCCCTACCCAATGCATTCCTGTCTAGTAGTTTAAGTAAACATTCTTCCAGCTACCGAGCAAAAGGCCCGGCTTCTCTGTCATTATGCAAGTAATTCATAGCCCTGTTACTATGGAAGATTTCTGCCCTCGCATCTAGTGTAGACACTTAGACGCTTGTACACGCACTAACAGTCAGTATAGTCAGTATAGAATAAGATTCTACTCTAAGAGACCTCTCTTTTGGATAACATAGTTCTCTAAACATAGGATGTTAGATATGATTTGGGATTAGGTTGACTTGACCCTCCAGACTTCTGTCGCCACATGTAGAGCTAAATGTCAAGTCCCCTTCACCCCCTAGTTGCACGTCAATCACACGTCATGCTGCTGCGCGCGCATTTCTGCCAAGTATTTCTGCTGACATTGCGAAATTCTTTCATGGAACCACCCTATTATGACATCATACCTGATGACGTTCTTTAGTTACGCCCAGTTACACCCACTCTAGCTACGCATGTATGTTTTATCTTTGCTATCAATTGTTACGCCTCCTCCATCTGTTTCACTGTAATGCCTATTGTATAAAAATGATTACTTGTCAATAAAGTAGCGTCTTCACTTCCTGAACCTTCGTGGTGATGGAATATGGAGCTCCTCAATTTAAATTGATTTTGGAATAAAGCCCGTTCCGAACCTCTAATACCACGGATTCTGCCTCTTATTTTACTGAGCTATTGTTATAGATTTTCCGCATCAAATTAAGTTCCGGTAATTAAATTATTTACCACAGTATGCTTTGCAGAAAATGAAAGGTCGTCATTACGAACAAGGTGAAGATGCGGGACGATTATTAGCTGCACCATTACGTCAGAGAGAGGCAGCTATGGCTATTCCGGCCATCCGGACGGCGCAGGGAGAATTGTGTACAAAACCTCAAGAGATTGTTAATGAATTTGCCTCCTTTTATCAATCTCTTTATACTCCAGCTAACCACAAAGACTTGGATAAAATGTCAGCATTCCTTGCAAAGGTATATCTTCCGTCCCTATCTGCACGCTGCATTCCAGGAGGCGGATAATGTATCTTCATTGGGTCTTATCTCCAACAAAGCCATTATCGCTGTTCTACCCAAACCCGGTAAAGACCCCTTATTGTGCAGTAGTTATCGCCCCATCTCCTTATTAAACTCCGATTTAAAATTTTAGATAGCATCCTAGCATCTCGTCTTCGAAAAGTTTTACCTTCTTTGATACACCGTACTCAAGTTGGTTTTGTTCCGGGACGTTCCTCTCGGAACCATATTCGCAGCTTGGCCCATGCACTATGGTCGGCTACACATCTTTCAGACGATGCATTAGCACTCTCACTTGACGCAGAAAAAGCGTTCGATCGTATCTAATGGGACTACCTTTTCACAATCATGAGAAAATTTGGATTGGGTAAGAAATTTATTGATAAAGTACGCTTGTTGTATGACAATCCTTCTGCTCAGGTGAATTGTGGTGGGTTTTTATCTGATACGTTTATGATTAGGAGAGGAACGCGCCAAGGTTGCCCATTATCCCCACTTCTTTTTCTTCTGCTATGGAACCTTTAGCTGCCACCATTCGCCAATCTGACGAGATTACAGGTGTCCCCCTCCCAATTGGACACTTTAAAATATACCTTTATGCCGATGATATTTTGCTTACTCTTACACAACTTCCCCGATCTCTTTCCTCTCTTCTCCAAATCATTAATGATTTATCTTCTTTTTCTGGCTACAAATCAATTGGGATAAGAGTGAAGCATTGCCCATTTCTAATGGATCTACAAAAGCAACTATACATGGATTCCCTTTTCATTGGCAACCCTCACGTCTTAAGTACTTAGGCATTCTAGTCAATAAAGGGTTAGAAGACATGGTTGTAGATAATTTAACCCCTCTTATTTCTCAAATGCAACGTGTCTTTGATAAATGGAAATCCTTGGGACTCTCTCTATGGGGTAGAGTCCAAGCTATTAAAATGGTCACCCTTCCGAGATTTCTCTACGCTTTAGGTACGCTTCCCCTCCAGATTCCCCTATCCCTACTTCGATCTATAGACTCCAAGATTAAAACTGTTATTTGGAATTCAGCTAAACCACGACTTGCTATAGCAAAGCTGAAGGCTCATCAATTATATGGGGGGGATTGGGCTTCCATCCATTGAGCATTATTCTTTAGCGTTGCATATTTCCCAACTTTCTTATTTGTTACCTGGAATCAAAGATGTACCGTAATGGGTTCATATAGAGCGTTATCTTCTGTCTTCAAAATTAGATCTTTCCCTATTATACGGTAGTGGTTCTAGTCGTATTGACTCGAAAAATCCAATCTTATCGGCTATGCATCCTCCTTGCAACGAGGTCATCGTATATTAGGTTCTAATCCGCAGATTCATAGTAAGGCTCATCTATGGAATAACTCAGCTATTCGTATTAATGGTCGTATGCTATCTTGGCCCGAATGGCAAGCTGCAGGTATTCAGTACCTGGATCAGCTTCTTCATGGTGGAGACAAATTATTTTCACAGTTCCCTGAGGAATTTAATCTTCCTAAACAACATTCTTCCAAATACTTTCAGCTCCAACAGTGTTTGAAGAACCATTTAGGGTCACCCCCTTGGATATTACAAAACTCTCCAATATTGTATTATTTAAACACTTGGGGGAAACTCAAAGGGGTAACTTCCAGTCTTTATAAAAACCTTTGCATCTCATCTTTTTTCTAAATCCCTCACACATGATCTTCAATGTAAATGGCATGTCCGTTTATCAACCTCTTATACAGACAGTGAGTGGGATCAGATCTTGGAGAATCTTCATAAAGGAACCCGTGAAGCAAGGCTCAAATTCTGTTTATTCAAAATACTAGATGATTGGCACTGGTCGCCAGTCAAACTACACAAAGCTAATCTGCTTGCGCACGCTACTTGCTGGAGATGCTCCAATCCTGGTTGTGATACTACCCACATTATTTGTGAATGTCCAAGTATCCAACCCTTTTGGAACTATGTTGGTATTACCCTGAGCTCAATCATGCCTCTGAATTTACCACTTACACCAAGCAATATTATTTTGCATGACGTACGTCACTTCCCGAAGCTTTCCAAACCACAACATCGTCTTTTCCACACTGCTCTAGCCACAGCTAAAATATGTATTCTACGTCACTGGAAATCCTCCTCACCACCTGCACAAAAGGAGTGGCTGGTTGCTATGATACAAACAGCTTCACATGAAAGAATAATTTATAATCTTCAAGATCAAGCCGATATATTCCTCCAGACATGGTCGCCATTCTTACAAACCAAAGCTACTGCCTCCTCTGCCACCCTGCCTCCTTCCAGTTCTTCCATCTAAGCTGGTTAGATCACTTTTCGATTCTTGTTTCTTATGTTTGATTATTTATTTTGCCGCCTTTTTTTTTCTCTATTCTCTATTTCTCTTCCTTCTTCCTTTATACCCAGGCTTATTCTTCTTCTTCTTCTATATTCTCTTTTATACTATATTCTATACTCCTTTCTATTTTTCCGTTTCTTAATATACTTTCCCCTTTTGCAAATATACACATTTTCCTGAGAAAATACCTACTTATTTTGTTTCTATATATATCTCTTATGTAATTTCTATTCCTTCTATATGTCAATTGTGTTTTTTCTTTTCAATATTTATTTGTTTATGTTTTATTTAATTGTTTCTACAATTATTCCCTCATTCACTCATATTGTATTCACTTATTTGCACCTCTTTTACATGCTTTATTTAAATATTTATTGTTGTATATTTGTTATTATTATATTGCTTATTATCCCTTATTTATTTGCAAATTCTTGCTTTTTATTGTTTATCTCACTGATGTATTCTTACTAAAAATTAAATAAAAAATTTGAACACATCTAAAAGGGATTTTAGTGTAGGATCCAAGAATGACCTTGCATAGTTGTCTTTAAAGTCCTAATAAGGTCTAACCATTGTTGCTTGTCTACATTGCATTTTGCAAATTGCTTAACAATGGCACTTCCTCGTTATTTGTTACTGCATGCCCTTGGTGAGAAGTGCTGATACCTTGTCTTTTACTGCACATGAGCCATGTCTACATTTGCTGATATAGCCACTGAAAAGTACAGCCAACTTTCTGAGAAGTCCAAGTTCTATTCAGGTGGTGATTTGTCTTTCTAGTGTATATGTAATACAGCAGTCTCTTAACTGTGTAATTACATGACGCCTGACTCTTATCTGCACCTGTAGCAATGCTGAACAATCCCTCAGCAAATGAATACTTTCAATTTCTAGTATACTTGACAGGTTTCCATGCTTTTTATATTCACTACTCAGAAAAGTGCACGCTCATCCAAGCAATGTTAGGTGCATAGAGGGTGGCACCTTGAGGATCCTATGCAAAGCGTCTTCTGCATGTGGAAGAGTTTACAATATCCATAATTTTCAAAGTGGAAGACTCTTAGCATTCAGATTGGGGTACCATGCAAACAACATAAGCATCAAAGAGAGATGTTACCATGGAGCAGGATCCTAGATGCAAACCATGAAACCACCACTCAAAGCTCTTAGAGGCAGTGAATGATACTGCTTGCCCATCTATGGCTCCTCTAACTGGAGATGGAACTGGTGTCCACAGCCAGGCCAAAGACCACAGACCACACATGGACCCATCCTGGTAAATCACCTATCCTTTACCATGCCCACCTGTCTTGCTGGTCGATGTCTAACAAAGGTCTCCTTCTGTGCCACACTTTTAGCACAACCTGCCTGTACGTATGAGGGGTGTATGCCAATGTTGGAGCCTGTTTCAAGCCTATGATGTTTTGACTAGTGCTTATGATCAGATGTAATTAAACTATACATCTTTTGTCACAGCCTTATAGTGAAATTCATTGTGGGACTCTCCGAACTTTCTCTATAAAATTACATCTAAATTCTATATATTCTTCACCAGTTTTGCAGGTTTGAAAAGTTTAAAACACACTGGTCGTCACTGATTACCCAAATGTTCCTGATGGATATGCTCCAACCTCTCTGTAAAGTTATTTTAAATTAGAAATGAGTTAAATTAAAACTACATTTACAAAGTTGGGTGGAATCAGGAAACTCCACACTTTACGAAGCAAATTAAGTTTTCTCTCTTTACCTGTTTTAAGGTTTAGCCTTTTGGGCCTTCCAGATATGATAATTTCCTGCTGTAGAAGGTCCGTTGTAGGTTATCCTCCAGAAAAAGAATGTTGAGGGTGGAGGCTGGGAATACATCACCTAAAGTGAGATTTGTCAGAGGGAGGGCTGAGAGATGATGCCAGCCTATATATTTTTTAAAAGAACTATATAAATGTAGCATTTCTTGTACACTGTGGGAAATACACGTAGCTGTAAACCAGACATCTTTACAACTTTAAACCCCTCTAGTGTAAATCCAATCTAATTGATAGGATTTAAAGATAGATTGTGGAAAGTTGATTGAGTGTACTTTAATATGTACCTTAAAAATTTCACAGATTCCTTCACACAGAACCACACGGTGTGCACGCTGAACATCCAATCCTGATGACAGAATATTGAATCAAACAAATTGCCATGTAAGTGTGGATTTTGTATACCTTACACCACCTATAAGCACCTATGTGTTATATGTATCTTCAAGATATGTAGATGTGGAGCTAGAAATGGTAAATCTATACTGCCTTACATGCACTTATCTTTCACTGTTCTGTGATCAGTCCTCTTGTACCACAATAATCTGGGGGTCGGTATTTAGTAGTACAACCAGTATTTGGGAAATAATGCACCTATATAGCACAGCTTTCAATTTTGGTCACAATTGAGGGCCATGCCCCCCTAAAAATATATTTCTAGCTACGGGCCTGTAAATACACACATTAATTTAAGTTAAGTTCATTTCTGGGAGGTATGCCACAGTGATGCCTGCTTATCTGTACAGCAGATTATAAGTGACTCAGTCGCGAGTCAAAGTTTGGTTCACTTCGTGGGGAGGGAGGAAGCTCATAGTGACAGCGGTAGGAGTGGGGACACGCCATGTGACTAGGGTGACCACCTGCTGGGGAGACATTCCGGATAGTGACTACAAAGATTCATGACAATGGTTCACTATTCCTCATGAAAGGTCAGCAATACAGATAAATCCGAAGAGATCGTTCAGTAATATAAAAGGTTATATTTTTTGGTTTGTATAATCGCAATAGTGCGCAAACATTCTCATTTAGCTGCACTATTTCGAGGAGTAAAAAAAAAACAGCGAACACACACTGAACAGAATTGGACACATAAAAGCACCTTACCTAAAAGGGTTTATCTCGTATTATGGGGGGAAATTTGGCCAACCTTACCAGATACTGGCATTTCCGATGCATGTTCCAGGCCTAGCTGGTGATTGCGGATATCAGGGATGCGAAGGCTGCAAGATCTTGCCCTGAAACTACCTTGGCACAGCTGCAAGTTTGGGTTAGAAACAGTTGCCTGTGAACCAGACTTCCTTTGCAACTAAACTTCAGTCAGTAGTATAGTAATTTTCTGGTATTTATTTATTGATGCGATTACAATCCAGTTGTGTAAATTGTGTTTTAGCAAAACACACAAGATGATGGACGGAATGTTGCACATTGGCAAAACATTCCCCCCCAGTCACAGATCTGGGTTTAATCCATCGTTATTTTGCTCACGCCACCCCAGTTCAGACATTGTGTTTTAGCCAGGGTTAAGCAGACAGAATATTGCAGAATTTTGGTTTCCCTAGCAATCGTGTAAGTAAGTCAACACGTTTCGGCAGGGATAAGTAGAAAGTATAGGTTGCAGAATTCACTTCGGGCTGTAAATACAATTTAGTATTTTTCTCAAATACTCAGGAGTTTTGTGATCCAACACTTGCTTACCATTTGTGTCAGGATCACCCATTCAGGATTATAGTGCCTTGAAAATTATTTCAGGCTGGGATGCGAGGTTGAGCACTTGTAAGCCACTGTTAAAAGGTGCAGCCTGTGACTGAAAGTACAGTGCATGTGAAAGTCATTATTTTAAAACTGCATTACACACAATATATGACAGACTGCAGCAAAATGTGCAAACAGATTTACTCTTTTATGTCAACTAGGTTAGGGACACTACATTTTGGAGCGTTCTTTAACAGTATCGATATTCTTTTGTAACTTTTTATTACTCAAAATATGTAATTTATGATTTTATCCCTTTGATAAGATGTCATTGCTTTATTTAACCTGTGAAAAAGTGTTACATATTGGGCAATTTCATCTCACTCATAAGTACACTGAAACCAAAAAGTGAAAACTTGGCCTCTATGTTTGAGCTAAGTTTCCAGCATTTTATAGAAAATCATATATTGTTTCCCACTGTTTTGAAAGAACTCAGTGCGTCGACGACAACGCGCCATAAATCAAATCACACTTTCTTTCAGTATGTGCAAAACAAGTATCTTATAGTGTGCGACTGATTCTAGGGCCTCGTTTTACACCGCCATGATTGTGCAATCCGTATTTATTTGCACCACCACGTGTTTACAGAGTCCTCCTGGTTTTGCACTGGCGCTTCCCAGCATTATTTTTACCTAATTTGATCAGCAACCGATTAAGCCTGGCACTGAGTGGCTGTATAATCCCTGGGTGCACAAGCTAAGCTACCAAATGAGTTTTTTGGACTAGGGGTCTTGGATGAGATGATCTTCTGCCTGCCCTCCTTCTGTCACTGACACTGCAGTCACTCAGACTGCCTCTGCCCTGTGCCCTTCCAGTTCTGGTGCTCTGCAGCAGTTTTAAGATCTTCTTAGAGTTTCTCGTTGCTAAAATGAATGTATTTCGGATATTTATACCTTTCCCTCATCTTCAATGCCAGATTTTTTTTCGTAAGAAAGTGTCACTCATAGTCGTTGAAATGTCACTCATAATTAATCTAAAATTATGAAGATGTCCCACAGCAATCTAAAACCTTGGCAGCTATGGTAGGGTGACCAGACGTCCCCGTTTTCCCAGGACGGTCCCCGTTTTGGGGGAATTGTCCCCGTGTCCCGACACTTTTCTCCAAGTGACTCAAATGTCCCTGTTTTCAAACAGTGTCCCCGTTAAACACAGAAATGTCCCTGTTTTTCATTGTTCCGGTTGAGCATGCGCGCGCATGCTCTCTTTGCACTGTTTACGGCATGTGTCGTCACTGAGGTGAGCGCTGTCGCAAGAAGGGAAATCTTTTGAAGAGAGACATTTTACACGAAGCGCCACCTACGTCATCGTGCCAGCCAAAGTTTCTACTTTGGATAAAACAATATTTCTTCATCCTGTAGCTTATATTCATAGTCATACAAACTTTTCAGTAGCCCTTATGCATACCGTGCAAGGATTAAGGTATTGCTCATTGCATGTTTTATTCGTAACCAATTGATGCATGCTTTGTGTTCTCCATATCAAAGCTATGACTTGACCTTTTGACTGACCTTTCAGATCACGGCAAACTGTTTAGCTGGAAAGGACTTAAAGGAGCAGGGAGAGGCGAGCAGCGCTGCTCGAGCTTTTTGCTCAGGTCTTCACACTATTGCACTATGCACTATGAGATGATACCAATGGCTAGAGTGCACTATACATACCCCAGTAAGGTAACATGACATCTCAGCAGTAACTACGCAAATGTGGGAGGACAGTGTGGTCGGCCAACCTTTGCCACCCTTAAGACCCTAAGGCAGTAATACCTGGAGAGAAGGTTTTTTTTGTACATTGGTCCATGGCTGCCATTTGGCAATTTAGCATTCCGCAGTTTACCTCCAATGCTTTTCTGTCATGAGCAACTAAGCAACATTGGTGAGTTGTACTTTATGTGGTGCTGACGTGCAGCTATAGAAACGAGCATTGATAAAGCTAGTAAATCTGGCGTTTGCTAGCCTGTGATGTTTTATTGATTTTTGGCAAATAATATGCTATAGTCCTTAAAAGTGTAAATGTAATAAAAAGTACTAATGCTGCTGTGTGAAGGAGAGGGTTGCCAATAAAAGACCACAGATTTGTTGTCTGTAATGCTTCATCTCGGTCTGCGGAGGGAGCTGTAATTGTAGTCCTTTTTCTATGTCTATGACAGCTGTCAAATAGTCCTACTTTTATGTCGATTGTTACTGCAAACCGTAGTCCTACTTCTATGTCTATGACCTGTCCCCGTTTTTTAGGTCTCGGGACCATCCGGTCGGCAGACCGGAAGTCCGGAGATTTAATGTCTTTGAGAAGAGGGGCTTGCACCCGCCCCACTTCTCTCCTGTTCTCCATTGGCTGGCCTCTTTAATGCTGGCCAGCCACTGGAGAAGAGGTCCAGTCACTCCGATTATGCCCCGTCCTTTTCGGATCGGGGGGCGTGTTTTTTGCGAGAAGTCTCAGGGAGGAGACAACAGCAAAACACGCCCCCAAATCCGAAAAGGACGCTGCGTTTCTCCGAGGCAGTTCTTCTCAGCCTCGGAGAAAGGCGGTGGTGTCCGCACCGGACGCCACACAGTCTGATTAATTGCTCGAAGTCCCACCCTGCGGCTCGAGCCCGGAGCTGTTCAGCCCTTACCTTGTATCCCCGGAGCCCACTCGGGTTCTTGCACGGTGGGTGAGCACGGATGGTCGGTTCTCAGCGCTTTCAGGCCTCCACAGTACCTCAGGTGCTCCCACCGGGACCCGTAGCCACTCCCCGCCGCACAGCGCCTGATTTCCGGCTCAAAGGTACATTCCTGTCCCACGTTCCTCTTCTGACTGCATACCAGAGCTCTCCGCTTCTAAAAGTACTTCCTGCATTTCAGCAGCTCCGGGCTGCCGGCTCAGCTCTCGAATCCACTTCCTGCATCTCAGCCCTGCACCGAGAGCTGCCTGAAGTCAAGAAGAGAGCTTTCGGGTGCAGCTGCCGTGGCTGACTGGAGGGCACAGCTGACGAAAACGGCGATTGAAGATTTGTAGGGCGCCGGTCGTATCAGACGTAAAGGAAGTTGAAGTCTCTTCACATCGCCGCCTCTGCTTTTGTGGTATTGTGGCATCTCCGAAGTTTACAATGTCCCAGCTTATTTTTTTTTTTTAATAATCTTTTTATTAACCTTTTTACTTACAACCTTTACTGCATTACCATATCGTGTTTCACAATGTCCCAGCTTATTTAATGAAGTCGGCCTCTACTTAACTGATAGATTATGCGTCATCAGACAAACGAAATTGTCAACGTGCCTGGTTCCGAAGCTGCAGCAGAATTTCTCGATCATACCATTTGCTCCCCTTTAAGTCAGCTACTTGTTTAGTCTGTAGAATCAAAGCCTTGTTACCAAACCCCGCGTATTGTGCGCAGCTGTGTCTCAATCTAAAAAAGCTTCACAAATTGAACATTATTTAAAGTGATGTAGTGTGCACAATAGCACAGTACAGGAGTGTGTTCTTGGATGTATGCTTAGTAAATACATCCATCGGTGTGCAGTTTACGTCCTTCCACCTTGAATACCACTTCAACGATTGTGTGTGATTCTGGAGGAAAAAAAACTCTTGAGGACACCGACTCTGCAGAAACTTCCTCCACAAAGCTGACTCCTCAATGTTTCCTGATTTACTGGCATTCCTAGGACATCAAGTTTTACAAAAAGACCCTGCAGTTCGTTTTTTTCCAGTATCATAGATCCCCTGTTTCCCTTTCACATGGGAGCTCCCTTTGGTGGGTTTGTGAGGTAATCCTCACGCTGGTTGGTGCTAGCTAGCTGTACCACCACAGACTGGCTTCTCCACCTCTGCGCCATGGCTGGGGTGCTCTGCTGTACCAACAGCAGCCCTTCACACCCACGAGCCGCTTCCCATCCGTGCACCTCAGCACCGTGTCAGGGGAGGGACATCACAAGAGGGGGTCAAAGGGCATTATGTGCCCCAGCTACCGCGCCATTCCAGGGCCCGCATCCCTAATGCACAATGAATGTTCTTTCACCTGTATCCCTGCTGCGCCTGTATAAGGCCTTAGCATTCTAATAATACTTCAATGTCTGCCCCTCCCTGACACCAGCCCTTTGAGGGGTCGATGGGTAGTATTGAGTTTACTCTAGCAAGCCAGGACATCTCGAGTCCTGCTCTGGCTTAATCTCTCTGCACATAAGTGTTCAAATTAATTTACTCGGCAAAGCGCACGCTCGGGTACTGCGTCCTTCCTACCCACCCGGAAATACCCAAAGGTCCCATTTCAGCTGTCTCCGTGACTACCTGGTATAGACTGCACTCGCCTTCAGGCCACTCTACTCGATGCACCAGACGTTCGCAGTGCCTCCTGGAAGCAGACATGGGTTACGTGAGCCAGGACTTCTCCCTCAGTAGAGAGAACGCAAGAATGCACCCCCTCTCGGTTTATGTACCCCCTCTCGGTTTATGCACCCCCTGTGAGTGTATGCACCCCTTCTCGGTTTATGCACCCCCTGTGAGTGTATGCACCCCCTCTCGGTTTATGCACCCCCTCTCGGTTTATGCACCCCCTCTCGGTTTATGCACCCCGGCTCAGTGGGTTAATGTGTTTGCTGCAGAGGTCTCTATGTGTGTGTGTATGTGTGTGCCTATGTGTGTGTGCCTCTGTGTGTGTGTGGCTTTTTTGTAGGTGGCTCTATGCGTGGGTGGCTCTGTCTGTGTGTGGGTTGCTCTATGTTAATAGCTGTGTAGGTGGTTCTGTGTGTGTGTGGGTGGCTTTGTGTGTGTGGCTCTGTGTGGGTGCAAATGCAATAGGTCTCGCATTTGAGAGAGATTAAGCTATTGACATTGTAAATAACAATGCAGTTTCTTTAAAATGTTTCAAAAACAAAAACATAAACAAAAATAATGTCATGAGCAATGCCAATAGCTCTAACTTTAACAATGCCGAGACCATTGCATTGTAAATGCTTGTTGTTTTGAGAATCTGGTCACCCTAAGCTATGGGTAAGACTTAGGTAGACGGGTAGCAGTGGGCAAGCACAACATATTGTGATACACTATAGAGTCTACAGAGGCAGTTTCTTCGGCTGGCGCGAGCAAAAATGGGGGGAGGGGGGACAGTGTCTTGCTTGAGCTGGTTTTTTTTTTGGGGGGTGGGGGTTGCAGATATATATATATCACGAACTCCACCCGAAGGTATTGGAGCGCTTTACATAGCACCAGTTACGTGACACAAGAACACATTCGTTTTTGGCAGGCGCAGGGTGATTAAGTGCCCAGAATCACAGGAAGCTGCGTGGGCGCCGAGAATCCAACCTGGTTCCCAAGCTGCAAGGGCTGCTCTGGCCCTAACCTCTTCCCAGCTGTGCCGTCTCCAGGAACGCCACGCGAGCCCCCTGCTGGTCAGGACTGGTAATGCTACTTCCGCCTAGAGGAGGGATCGCCGACGCCCTTTAACTAGACGTGGCAGGGCAGCATTGGTGATCACCTGTGCTGCCCGCTCGGCTCGGATGACTCCCCCCACTGCTCCGCCCACCTCTTTAAAGAGCACAGCCCCGCTGGAGACAGCTCAGTGTGGAGTTGTGAGCGCTGCGTGAAGAGGCTTGGAGTGGAGAGAGCGCCTACAAATCGAGCTCTGTGCGCTATACGATACGTGTGATCTCTCCTCCGAGACGCTATGGCCAGGCCACCGATGCTGCTGCTGGCGTGCTGCTGTGTCCACACTCTCTGCTACACGGATGACAGGCGCGGGGACACCTCCAGAGGAGCGCCACAAGTTAGAAGAAAAGAGAGAGGGCTCGGTGGGTTCCATACTGCGAAGTTTCCCCGAGCGTCACCCCTTTGAATCAACCCTTCATGCTTCCGAGGTCGGAATCTTGTGTAACCCAGATCCGTTTGCGGTTAGATCTGTGGTCCGCTTAAACTTACTCCACATTGTTGAATAGTGGTAGCGCTGCTTGCTTCTAGTTGCGCTACTGACTGCAGGCAGAGTTAGAGCACTATATTAAGACTAAGAGGGGACTTTCCATAGCTCTTTTAAAAGCTTCCTTAGAGTTCGCGACGCTATAAGATGGCACCTTGATTTAAAAAAATATATATAAGTGCACTACATAGGCCTACAAACGTGTGCGTGTGTTGTAAACTGTTTTGCTAGCCTTGTCAAGGTTTTAAAGCGCATTGTGGCAAGAAGCACGCTACTCCGGAGCCCAAGGCTATATGTCACAGCTTTCCAAACGTTTCATGTTGGTGACACACTTTTTGGAGATGCATCATTTTGGGACACAGGCAGTGTAGCGAGCGAGCCCGAACCACTTAAGAGCTGTTCGGAGGGGGGGGGGGTGGGGGCTAGACACACATTGGTCTCTTGGTCTCCCTCTCTCTATCTCTCCCTCTTTCTGTCTCTCTCTCACGCTCTCTGTCTCCCTATGTCTCCCGCCCTCTGTCTCCCTCTGTTTCCGTCCTGAGAGAGGGTCGATTTTGTATCATAGGTGCCCCTGACCCGTTCTGTCCACACCTGAAGTATGAGACCCTTGTCCTTGCCCTGCCTGCCTAATTTGTAGGCTGTGTTAAATTGACCAGAGGGTCCTGTGTTCCCATATAATGGCCACTGCAGATGTGTCAAGCTAAAGAACACAGGAGATTTATACATTGTGTGTGTGTGTGTGTGTGTGTATATATATATATATATATATAATTCGTGTACAGTACCCATTTTTAGGTCTCGCTGAGCCAGCGCGCATACGCTGCTCGGAGAGACATTTTGTGTGTGAGTTTTTAAAGTGCTGCTGGCTGGCCTAGCGCTAGCATGCAAGTGAGTGGGCATGCGCGCAGCTGCCATGCGCTAGGCCAGCCAGCAGCACTAGCGTGTCATTGCGATCACTTTTGCTTTCACAGCAATCGTGATCGCGATGACTTTCGCGGCGCTTGTTTTATTTTACTTCAATTCTGGTGAGCCGACATTTTGCCTTCTTTTATTTAACCCCCTCTGCCCTCAAGCTTCCCGTTTTATTTTGCTTCAATTCTGGTGAGCCGAGTGTGAAGAAGTAGAAGATGCCAATCTGTTAAGATGCTTCTTTATTCAGGACATACATCATCCAAGGTCTCATCCACAGGACACCAGGCTTCAACTGTCTTAAACAGCGACATCATCAAGCAGATGTCATTACATTCCATTCTATTTTAACATTCTATAGCTTGTCATCAAATACCTACATGCTATGTTAACACATACTGATATCAAGGATACCACACACCTCCCCCCGAACCAACAATAACAATACAATTGTAAAAATGAGAAAACATTAGAAACACTTCAACTCATAATCATGCAAAGCTGTAGAAACTCAGACGGCATGTGTTAACATTATAATCAGTCTAACACATAATCATGCAGAGCTGTTGGAACTTTAACAGCACGTGAGCTCCTACGCAATAAGGCACTACCAACCCTTTGGGTGGGCTTACTCACTGAAATAGATACCTTGTCACTACTCTCCGATAAGTTACTAGAAATGGGTGATATCCTATTTAAGTTCCAAATGCGCCCATCATTCAGTTTAACCGCATTATTAAAAAGTTTGACAACTTTAAAAGGAGAGGAGAACTTTGAGCCAGACACTTTATGAGGGAGTCGTACCCTAACCTGATCCCCAACATTTACACAAGTGTGAGGCACAGCATGTCTAACATCAAACCTACTTTTCCTTTGTAAGGACTTGGCACTTTGTCTTGCTAACATTTGAGCATCACTGCAATTATTGGTCTCAGCCCCTTTTTCCCTCATCCAAGATTGAAACAAAACACTATTAGGAGTGCGACCTCTGAAGAGTTCAAAGGGAATTCCACCCTGCGATTAAGTCAAAATGCCTTAGTTGTGGGAAGGTGGGTCATTTTACCAAAGCATGTAAATCGCAAAAAGTAAAAAAGGGTAAGCGTGTTAAAGAGATAGTAGTAGAAGAAGAAAGTGATTCAGACTATGATGATGTTGACTGTGGGGAGGTCTACCTACCGAATGGTGATAAAAAATGTAAGGGTCCTCTAGACGACGTATGTGTCAACAATTCTTGCATCAAAATGCTTTTTGATTCAGGTGCTAAGATCTCGCTAATACCGAAGGTGTTCTTTGATAAGGAATTATGTGGTAAGGTCAAGGTATTCAAGCCTGACATCAAACCCCTAGCCTATGGTGGACAGCCTATAAAACTATTTGGGTATTTTTTAGGTGATATTGAATATAAAGGGAGGTTAACTGCAGGCAAAATTTACATCTCCTGCAGAGGCGACAGCATAATAAGTTGGTTTCATCAAGCTGATTTAGGTGTGTCATTAGCTCCTGGCTGTGACCCGTGTATAGTCCTTAGAGACCTATGTACTTCCTCCAGAGATGTTTCTCATGATTCTATTGTTTTGAGCTCAGTGTCTTGCAAAGATAAATCAAGTACTGACTGGCATTCCCAATTTAAAAAGGTGTTCAACGATAAACTAGGTTGTCTCACGGGGTTTACTCACAGCATAACTCTAAAAGCAGAGGCAAACCCTGTTACATGTAAGGTACGTAATGTACCATTGGCGATGCTAGAGCCAATGCGTCTTGAATTGGAGAAGCTAGAAAAGGAAGGTATCATTGTGGAGACTGAGGCGAAAAAAAAAAATCAGTCTGTAGATGTATGTGCAGGAGAAAAGATCCCATCCTCGTCGCCAGTGTGAAGAAGTAGAAGATGCCAATCTGTTAAGATGCTTCTTTATTCAGGACATACATCATCCAAGGTCTCATCCACAGGACACCAGGCTTCAACTGTCTTAAACAGCGACATCATCAAGCAGATGTCATTACATTCCATTCTATTTTAACATTCTATAGCTTGTCATCAAATACCTACATGCTATGTTAACACATACTGATATCAAGGATACCACACCGACATTTTGCCTTCTTTTATTTAACCTCCTCCAACCTATGCCTTCACGCTTCCCGTAGTCTTTTGTGGTTGGTTAGCTTTTTCAATCTTGTACAACTTAAAAAAAATTCAAACCACACTACTGTTTTGTGTAAAGAATCTAACTTGCATAGTAAAGCATGAGAATGTGGTTGCTTTGCAGAGGCTTTCGAAAGCGTATTATGATCTATGCTGTTATGAGGGTCTGAATCACTGTCTCTTGAAGACTACACACATCTACATACTTTTTTCTACCTATGCACTTCTAATCATTGTACATTAGTTTGTTATTCCTTCATGAAAGAGGAAATGTATTATCCTTAAAATTGGCATACTATAAGCTTTCCAGAGGTGAAAGCCGTACAAAGAGAAGTTGCAATTTAAAGAATATCCTGTCTTTGCTGTGCATTTGGTGAAAACATCGAGTCCTCTCCGGCGTGTTCTGTTAACGATTAATATTCCTTTTAGAATTTGGAACTTCCTTTTGTGTTTTTTACTCTGGATTTTAGGTCTCGCCTTGCTATCGCGTAAGCGATTGCCAAGCGAGACTATTGTAAGCGTGTTTTAAAAGTGCTCCCAAAAAACGGATTGCATGGCTAGCACGCGCACAATCACGCGCATCGTGCCGCCATGCAATCTGCTTTTTGGGAGCACTTCAAAGGGTCCGCTCCCACGCCTGGAATACGCTCCCCCGCCCACAAGCGCGTGCGTGCCACGCTCCGCCGGGCTTGTTTTTCTTGTTTAGATTACTAGAAGGGGCGGGTGCTTCCTGGCACGACTTGTACCTTCTGCGGCACACACTATACATTTTGAAAACGACCAAAAATAGATAGTCGCTGGCCTGAAATTATAATTGACATGCCTTGCTACTTCAGTCAAGACCAGGGTGTGCTATTTCAAGCTCTAAAAAAATCTGCTCCCTAAAAGGTAGTGCTTTCGGACGTTGTTGGTGCTAAATCCTTCGTACTAGCCCTATGATTTTACAAAATACTTTTTTTCCCCCAATATATATTTTGATCATGATATTGTGGTTGGTTATCTGTAGTACGTTATGTCAGTATTTATATGTAAGTCCTAAACATTGTATTGCACGCATAAAACTATTTACACTCGCAGGTTCTGTTTATTAGGCGTGATAACGCTTTTTAAGGAGGTGCAATATTTATATGTAGAAATAAATGCATAATCAAATTCCTGAGCGCATTAAGGCATTATGGCCTCCTCTGCACTCCAAGTACAGCCCCCAGATTAAAGGCCTTTGCTGCTGGTACGACTAGCGTCCAAATAAACTATTCATCGCTTTAAGTGTCAACCAGACTATTTAAAGTTGATCACTTTCCAAAGTAAATGCCAGTGAAGAGGAGGATTAACCTTCAACCCTCATTGTAACATTTCATACGCCCAGGGGGCTTCGCTTAATGGTACATGGGGCTGTGAACAAATCTGTGACTTAAGCAATTAAAAACAAGCATTGGCATTGCTACTTTGATGTTCTCAGTGAGCTGCGCGGCCACTGAGAACATCAAAGCGGCCGCGAAAGTGATCACCATTTGCCTGCCCCTCCCTTATCCCACTTCCTGCTTGTTTTCCTTCAGTGCCTGTTTCTTCCTGCACTCGTGTCTGTGTCTCCCTGCCCCAGTGTATGTTTCTTTCTGCCCCACCGTCCGTGTCTTCCTGCCCCAGTGTCCCTATCTCCCCCGTCCCAGTGTCCATGGTTTCCTGTCCAGCGTCCATGACTCCCCGTCCCATCGTCCATGTCCCAGTGTATTTGGGCTTAGCACACCTAGTGTTAGCTGTTGTAGTCTTGCGTTTGCTTAGTTTATTTCCATAAAGCTTAAATACATTTGGCATCCCACAGGTATGCAAGAGCCACACCGCCTCTGAGCCAAAACCTTATGTTTCCAGAAGGACCGGCAGATGAAAAGGGGGGAAAAGAAGAGGAAACATGCGTAATTATTTACAGTTTTATGAACCCCAGCGTCCCTTAATATTTAAAACAGCAGCAATTCCAAATTGATGAGCCTTTTAGAGCCACCAGCCCACTTTATCGCTGCAAATTAGGCGGGGATTATTCGCCACAATAGAGTGCCTCCCGCACTGTAAATCAAGCGTGTGGGGGCGGGTCCGGATTAACGTCAGAAGTAAATCTGCATGCCGCCTCCTTCACTGCCCCCCGGCCGCCGTCCCCCAGGGCCCGGTCTGGCTCCATCACACACCGGCCTGGCGACACGTCATTTTCTCTTGGTTGTTGTACATTATGGCCTGTTTTCGCTTTTCATTGGAGCCAGTGAAGCAAAAAGCGGTCAGCCCCTCCGTGAAATTGCATATGCATTACCATCTGCCTGTGCCGCCTTATTGGCAAAGGGCTACACGACCAAAGAGGTTGGGTGTACATTTAAAATACGGCGAATTCGATTCTCTTCGACCACGGATCTTTCAGAGGTTCAAAGCGAGGTGGGGGCTGGCCAATGTTTGGTGCGGAGGCACCTTCTATGCAGGGAATCTCAATCGGATTCTGTAAGATTCTCACGTGGGCTGGTGTTGGGAGATGTCAGCTGGGCTGGGCACAGTCAGAAACACTTTATGAAGTCTGTTGTTAGGCTAGTGTACTTGTGATAAATGTTTGTCACTAGTCTGTCCGGTTGTGATCAAGATGTTAGAGTTTCACAGTTTCTTAGCTTTTCAACTCAGTATTGTAACTGTGTGTTCTCTTCTGTATGTGTTCGTGTGTATATATATATATATGAGTATATCTGCATATATGTGTAACTCTGAATGCCTGTATGTGCTTGTCTGTGAGTGTGTATGTGTGTGGTGTGTGCACATGTGAGCCTGTCACAGTGCAAGCCTGTTTCTGTGAGTTTTGCTATACGAATGTCTATGTGCATGTCTGTACTATGTTTGTTTGTCTGTGTTTTGTGTGTTTGTATGTGCGCATGTGATTATGTCGCTGCGCTAGTCTGTTTCTCTATGCGAATGTCTGTTTGCTGTGTTACTGTGCGTGTGTATTTTCTGTGCGCGTCTCTTTTCTTTTCGGTTTTGCTTAGCTGTGGACAGCCGCCATCCCCTCTTTACAACCTGTTGGAAGGCCAGGAGCGGCCCGCAGGATTAATGGGATAGTCGAAGTTTGTCAGGTCCCCCCCCTTTCTTCTCCCCCCCCCCCCCCCCCCCCCCTCATGGGAAGGGTAGAGGTTTCCAGCTTTACTGCAGAGCCGAGGGCAGCAGTGCATGTGTTGTGCAGTCGAGCTTAGAATATGCAGTTTCACAGTAGGGCGCAGTTTGTTCAGTATCGCAGTCTGTCACTGCTTACTTTGTAAAAACAATAAGTATCCGGGCCCTCGTCAGGAGGTCACTGCAGCCTGCACCACCATTTGCCCCTGCCAGCGCTGCCAATAAAAGCACCAGCACAACTGTGTGAAGAGCGGCTGCTGTTTGTGCGTTTTAACAACACCTGTTTCTTCCATCGAGATAAAATACTGCCAGTGCGCGGGACCCTTCTATTTGTGACTAACGATGTCTGCTTTGAGGTGAAGCTGAGGTGCTTTCATCTGCGCCAGTCGGGCAGTTTGCTGTTTGACCTGAGATATCTGAAGTGCCCTTTCTGTCGGTATTAATGGTGAGGTTCATTGCATTTTTTAAGCTATTAGTATTGTAAGTAACAATGCCTTATATTTATGTTTTAAAACCCAAAACATAACTATAAGGCATTGTTATTTACAATGCCAATAGCTCAGACTCTCTTAACTGCGAGACCTATTGCATTGCAAATGCTTGTTATATTTCCTCTGAATGCTACTTTTTGCTTTGGATAATTGGCCCATCTGGGACCAGACATGTCTCATTCTATGAAAAGGAACCGAACACAGATGCAATCCGCCCTCCATAAACTATATTTGACCACTGTTCTGTCTGTCAAGCGTGGCTCTAATCTTTGTCCCCATACGCTGGGTCTTCTTTCACATCTACTGTGCTTTCACCCAGCAGGAAGGCATTTCTCACACTGTTTACATTATTAGTTGACACGTGACATGGTATTTATTGTCTAATCGTGTGAGAAGGAAACTGTTATTTCAACTAATGTGATTATTATTTCTTTAGGCGGCTCCTCTGCCAGCATATTGTTTGTGGCAAACAGGGTAACTGTTCATTGAAAAAGGTGATGCTAGAAAAAAATATATATAAAAGCCCCATGTAAGGAAATCGCTGCTCCTTGGAGAATCGACATTTTGGGCAGAGCTGAACCATAACAGTAGATATCGAATGCCAAGCTTTAATGGAAATAGACACATATGTTTTTTTGGTTTTCAAGAATTCTTTTTTTTCTTCTGGCTTTGAGAAATAACAAGAAATATAGTGCTCTCTACCTCTATCATGAGCCATCCATATTCTCAAGGCTCAACTACGCTCACTTCTCTCACGAAAACCAATATATGTTACATTTATTTTCGTCCTTTTTGGTTTATTAGTCTAGTTTTGCACAATTGCTATTTAGATCACTTTGTTAAATCAAACAAGCTCTTGCTAAGACTGTGTAGCCGATAAGATTCACAGTAGGACACTGTCTGAGATGGCCCGCTTTGTACTAATCAATTTACTAACAGATTTTCAGTGGATTTTTTTGTGTATATTGTTTCTTGATGACATCCAACGGTGCCTTTGATTGGCAGCTGAAAATGAGAAATTGGTCCGTGTACCTTTAGTCTATAAATATCTTTAAATTCTGTAACCTAACGAAAACATACATTCCTCCTTTGAGATGCTTTCTTACGCAGTTAGGCAACGCTAATCTGTGCTCCCTTCCACTCTAGTTTCTTCCACTGATGTTTGTGGCCTGATATTTGGGGATCACTTTCTGTCACTGATGGGTCTTAGCAGAGGTGGGGAGAGGGCTATGTTCATTCCATTTCGTGGTTATTGATGATGAGGATGTGACTTGGGCACCTGAACTTCTTCTAGGTCACAGACAGTTTTCTAGATTACAATTACTAAATCCTAGCGCCAGAGAAATGGTTGAGGCTCTCGCACCAGGCACTCAACACGGAAGCTAACCTACATTCTTGGTCTGGTTGCACTGGCAATGAAAATGTGTGTACTTTTAGATACCACCTCTGGGAAAGCCTAAATGGTTTTCCATATGGGTAAGGTAATCCTACATCTTGTTCTTGTAAAGGTCCTTTTCGATTTTAATAAGAATCGGACAATCTTGTTTCCTACTTTTTACAGTTATAGCTCACTAATTTCACATTTCTCTCTATTGAGACTGCATTTCCATGTTTTGTTTATAGTTGCTGGTTGCACGCTTGGGGTAACATGGTGTGAATATTGTACAGTTGTTGGAATATTAGCTGTTAATGTTCTATTTTTCATACTGAATCTATTATCCACAACTTTTGTTGTGTACCTGAATTACCAGTTATAAAATAAAACGAAATTGCAACCCAGAACCCTTCTTCTGATGCCACCGGCGTTCTACCTAATTTAATTCTCTGGAGAACTCTCTGGTTTTACCTGGGCCTGTAAATGCACCTCCGCTCTTATGTATCTGTTTTAAGCAGCAGTAAAGCCTCTGGAATCCTTTATTTCCAGCTGTGTTGTGACTTCTGTCTTCAGAGTAGTACTTGAATGCTGAATCAGCCAGCAAGGCCACACCAGTGGATTTACAGTTCGCCCTCCCTCTGGGGGTGATGTGCTAGGTGACTACATGGACTATTCCCTTGGATGTTTTCAAGAAGGATGTATGTGATACTAGTCCTAGGGTGATTGGTGGGTTTGGTACGTTTTTGAGAAACCTCTCCCTGGCCATCTGTAGCATTATTAAATTAGCCGCCTCCTCCCTGTGGGTTCTGTGTTTTGAAATCTTCCTTTCAGTCTAGATTTTAGAGCATGTTGTTTGGGATGTAGTAGCAAGTAAAAGTTGCTCACCCAACGGCTCTTGGATTATTACTTCTTTAGCATCCTCCCTCCACAGAAGCAGCATTCCGTTCCTGGTGTCTTTTTATGTCCATACTTTGCTGGGCAGATGGAAAAAGGAAAGCTGCAGGAATGCTTCCGTGCACCGTTCTACTAAGTGTGTTCTGTGTTGTGCAAATAATGCTCTTGTTCCCTCTGCATAGGGAGGAAGGCCTATCAATTTTGCGTAAGGACTGACTTGTGCAAATTCAGAGTCACTTGGTTATTAACGTTTGATTTCAGGGGCATGTTGGAAGATGGATCATATAATTTGGAATCCATATCAAATAGACTTGTAACGTGCAAACGATTACCTTGTTACTATTCCAAACAGTTTTACCCCGTAGCTATAGGGAGTTTTGAAACAGATTTGCGAGTTAGTATGCTTTAATTTTGTTATTTACCTCTTTGACGGCAGTATTTACTATTGATTAGTGTACCTGTTTGCTAATATTGGTGGTTGTTGCAGAGCCTGATTCACAAGGTTTGGCACTTCTGAGGTCAGGCCTGCAAAAACAGGGATGATTGAATTTTAAATCCTCATTCCTGGATAATGATTTTTGGAAATTTGTTTGCAAAATGCAGAAATTCATCTGAAAATCTACCCTTAGTTTACAACTGCTTCCTTTGCAAATGCAGGATTCTGGTCGTCCAGGCAGGCAGTCCTGGCAAATTAAATGAACAATATCGGAATCCTAGGTTTATAGATGCAACCATTATTTAGCAATTACTCTCCTCCAACATCTGCAAATGTATGTAATCTCTTTGATACAGGACGGTTTCCAGCATGTAAAGGTGAGGTAAGTCTTAAAAGTGGTGTCCCCCCACAGGAAGGAAGAAAATCCACGTGGAGCAGAAATAAATAAATATATAAATGTGGAAATGCACATTATTCAGGAATGTAGAAATGTTCTTCAGATGGAACTTCCGCATGTTTAATTTTGTGCATTAGAATACTGCAGGAAATCCATCTGTGCCTGTTGTAGATTGTTTATGGAGTGTACTTGGGATTCATTTGAATTTCCAAAAACACGAAAATGTGCTAAAACATTTGGGAACAAATTTTCATCTGTCTACAAAAGCCTTTGTGAACTGGATCCTAGAAAAATTGAAAGGCGTTTAGCTTTTCCGAAACTGTTCCTTAACTGGAGCAGAAAGTAATCTTTACTGCATGCATGCGATTAGGCAATTATTTCTGTCGCTGATATGGTATCTTATAAATATAACCCTAAGGATAACCTGGCTCAAATCATACAGGAAAATATACAACTCCGAACCCGATCAGGGTTATTAATGTATTGGGATGAGTCTCTTGTATTCCCCTCACACCCTTTGAATATCCTCTTCAATGGAACACCGACTCAGTAAAATATATGCTTGTGGCGTAACCAGATACAACAAGCCTTGGCCTAGTCGATAGGTCTCGCCTTTGGGACCTTATAAGTGTTTAGCCATGCAACAGTTGATGCTGTTGTACCAATGATATTGTGCTGCATATATAAATACTTATAAGGTCCCAAAGGCGAGACCTAGTGGCTATGCCAATGCTTGTTCTGCTTGCCTATGCAATTTACGACGAGTGATTGGCCTGAGAAACTGACCTTTTCACCTAGTCTACGGTCCGCATTAAGTTTGTAAATGACGAGACATCTGATAAAAATTGCAGACAAAGCTTTTGGGGTAGACTGACGTAGGTGGAAGTGGTGTGATGACGTTATTGTAGGCGCCTCTCATAGCCTAAAAACCATATAAAAGGGGAGCTCACACAATCCTCGACGGACTACTTCGCTGTCTGTATGTAGGTAACAGGCTGTGTAGGTTTTTCCCCAAGAGCTAAGAGCTCTTGTCTTGCTTAAAGTGTCTTGCTTTGCTTAAAGTGTCTTGTTCTATTTTACCTATATGAAATGTCATGTTATGCTAACCATTGTTCTCTTCACTTTTGCATTTAAAATGTTTTCTATTGTAATTGCAGGATTGCTCACTCTTGGGTAATCGTGAGTGTTCCTAGGTAAAAGTGTTTTACATTCTGAAAACATTTTCCTTGATGTAACTTATGTTTCTCATAATGCATTTATAAATGTGTCTTTGACGTTTTGTCTTTCACTCTCTCAGACAGTACAATAGTTTTAATACGGAAATGCCATCCTATCCATGTGACTATCTGGATTCTGTATTTTTATGCCTTTGTCTTGCAGTTTTTGAAGTTGTACCTTCTTAATTAAACTGCTAGACCTCTCAGTATCAGTTTCCATGGCTCACATGTCTATTGCCTTCATTTTTAGAGCATGCGTTCCTAGGGACCCCGGTTCAAATTAAGGTGCCCCTTTTGTCCCTAACTCACTCTGTGAAGGCTCCCAGGGCTCTGTGCACAGCCCCCTGCCCTCTTGACCCGTAATAAATCTTCCTTCGAACATTTTGGTGCCGTGTGACTCGGATTGGCAGTACCAGCAGACGACTGAGACAGCTGGGACCAAGAGAACGCGGTCTAAACACTTGTGACTCCTTTATGACTGAAACCTCAGAGAACAACACTCTGGTAAGACTGTGTGCTGCCTGACGTGATTGTGTCTGACAGTTTCTGAGAGGAGCGCTTGTGAGACTTCTGTGTTCTTTCTCCCTTTCAGTTTTTCTTCCCTGTCTGGCTGGTCTCGCTAAAGGACATTCTAAAGCTGAGGAAGCTTTTGTGTGACATGGAATTCTGAGCTAGAGAGTGAAGTTGGAAGTTAGGTGATTTATGTGTTTTTCTTGCTATAAATAGACGTATGCTATTGTTGTGCCTCTCGTAGAGCCAAGGGAAAGACTGCGTCTGGCGTCTTTCTAGGGCTCCCTTTGCTTCATTGATGATATAACTTGTTACCGTGCTTTTGTGTAAAAAAAAAAAAAAAAAATAGCCAAGTGTAGTCAGTGGTGCTCAATGTATTATTATTGTTGTGGCGTGTTAGGGTGCCTCTCGACATGGTATAAAAGGGAGGGCCTCTGTCAGGACCACCTGACAGGGAGGGAAAGGTTGCATTTACAATATTTCAGTAATTATTTGTATTTCTATCTCCAGTACTCCACTGAATTCAGTGGGGACCCCTATTTCAGTACCAGTAGGGATGAGGTTGATTACTCTGGCTCGCGTAGCTAACGAGCTTAGGGGTATCTCCTGTTTAGTGTGGATTACAAGTGGTTTCCCCTGGATGATTTATTAGATGTTATGTTTTTGCTAGCTTAAACAAGTTTTTTTTTTTTTTTTTTTTTTTTTTTAATTGTTTAGGGCTTACATATTTTTTTTTTTTTTTTTTTAACGAATACGGAGATGTATTTTGTGTAATGGAGATGGGAGTTAACGCCTGTCCAGGAAGGCAAGGAGTTTGCATGATTCAAATCTCAGCTTTTTGCGGGCTCAGGAGCGATTCCGAGTCCCGGATAAGATGTGCCACTCTACGTCTTGTGACTGGCACATGAGGATTTATGATGAGCAGTTATCAGACTTCCTTGGCTTTTGCGAGGGACTGTCAGTATATATTTTTATTTCCAAAGACAGTCAACATGAGTATTGTGTGATTATGGTTTATGAACAGAACACCTTCCAATGTGGTTTTCTGTTCTCTTCTTGTGTTGAAATGAAATGTAAAGACGTTTATTTTTTGCTATGTTATTTTAAGACACCCTTCTGTACGCATTTGGGCCACCAGAGGAGAATGCACAAATAGCACTGTGGGTGTGTATATATATATATATATATATATATATATATCACTTAAAAAAACCATAGGTTTCAGACATGTTATAGTTAGCTGGACATTTCACTCGTAAAAAACCAATGAAATTCCCCCGTTATAGTTAGTGCAGGCAACTATAACTCACGCGACCGCAATCCTCTGCTGATGCTAATACTGTATTTAGACACTTATTTGCCCATGTCTTCTTCCATTAAATTTTAGCTATACATATATTACAAATATTTTTTTTTCATAAAGACACGTCATCAGCAGAGGATTGCGGTCGCGTGAGTTATAGTTGCCTGCACTAACTATAACGGGGGAATTTCAATGGTTTTTTACGAGTGAAATGTCCAGCTAACTATAACATGTCTGAAACCTATGGTTTTTTTAAGTGAATTTGCAAGGTTTTTTAAATGCTAATTCCTAACTATAACTTGTGTGAAACCTATAGTTTTTTCAGTGAATTTGTACGGTTTTTTAAATGCTAAGTTACTTTACGCCATTCGTGGCGTGCGCGCCCACTTAACGCAGTTCGTTCCGTGCGCGCACGGTGCGCTTCGCGCACAGTGAGCACGCGGTGCGCTTCGCGCACCGCGCGCCCACTTTACGCAGTTAGTGCCGTGCACGCAGGGTGGGCACGCGGTGCGCGATGTTACGCTGGACGTTACGCTGGATGGGCCATGTACGCACGGACATATTGTGCGCTTCGTTGTGAAAGGTAATGTTTGATTTTTTGTTGTGCTATGTTGTTGGCAAGGAACTCTGTTCAGCCGTTCGGGCTGTAGCTGTGTCTAAAGGTCCTATGGAAAAATGCATGGGAAAAACGCGTTTTGGGACCCCCCTTTTATCTCAGCCCCCGCTTGACGAATCCCCCCGAGACTTTCAGGGTAGGAGCGGAGCATAGCGCCCCATTAGTTTTGAAAATTTCGCGAGGATTCGTCAACCGGCGCCAAAGTTATTCAAAATAGAATGTTGCGGTTTTCCTATGGAAACAGGGTCCTAACTATAACTACCTACTGGCGACTGCCAGTAGGTTATATATATATATATATATATATATATATATATATGACGTGTACATAATATGCTTCACATTTTGTATAATTGAAGTGAGAATATTTTACGGTCAAATGTCTTTTTATTATGGACTTTTCTAGCATGCATTGTGGTTGTCCTTTTAAGCATCTGTGCCTGGCGCATCGACCTTTCATGTATTTGGTAAGGCCAATAAAAACTAGGATTGTGATTGTTTTTTGTTTTTTTTGTATCAAAGCTGTTCCCTTTTTGTCAATAAATAGTATTATATAGATACGCCTTGTCTCCCCCAGCGCCCGTCAGACCCATGTGGCGCAGCACCACATTTAATTAGCACAGGTCACTTTCAGATAACTGACCACGTAGCGCATAACAATATATCTCGAATTGTTTAACTATTTCCTCACATTTATATTTTGAAGCATGTACTTGGTGACAGGAGGTTGTGTCTGGCGTCTCTCACTTTGTGCCACAAATACATGTTTCTGGAACTGCGACTAGGCAGCTCACATTTGTTTTGAATTTTGATTACTTATTTGGTGTAAATTGTATTGTTTGAACGTTTATTTCTGCAGCGAATGGGAGGCATCTTATCGCATTGAGTTTAACAGTGTCTTTTTTTTTTTCTTCAACTGCGTGCTTCCAAAAGGGGGGATACTTTCCTTCATCACATCGCATTGTGGTTTACGATCTTAGGCCTGGCAGTAGCCAACGCCTTTCGACTTCCCTCTCCATATTGGAATGGGTGTCCTCTGTTCTTTGTCAGCTACGTGCGGTGTACTTTAATAGATATTATGTCTGTCACCTTCTCTCGATTTGCAATTTATCGTCGCTCCCTCTCTTACCTGGCTTATAGGCCTTTTACCCCAGAAGTGACCACAAATGCGTCATGTCCTATAGGTCAGAGGGAACTGATCATGTTATCCTTTTTGTGGTCAATAGTTCATCATTAAAAGAGTATAAAAATCTGCTCCTTAATACATTCGACGGACTACCCCGCTGCAGTGACCCCTTGGGTCACTGACGCCTGTGTGATCTCCTTCAGCCCTCTAAGCATCTTTGGCTGAAGCTCTAATTTCTTATTGTACTTTGAAATGGTCTCTTTCTCTCTCCTCTGCATTGTCCTTATTCTAAATCATTATTGCAGAGCCCTAATGGTTGTCCCTCCTAACTTAACGTGTGCATTCTTAGCATTGCAGAAAAGTGTATGTTGCATTTTGAAAGTATTTTCATTGACTTAAAATATATTTCCATTACATGAGTTTGTTCTTCACTCCAGAAATGTGTCTTTAATAAATGCCAAGACTTGAAGACTTCCAGGCTATATATTGAATATTTATTTTTATAAAAGGGGTTCTTCTTTCATATAAATCAGACAGCTATTTTTCCCTATCGTTCACATGTCTATTTTGTCATACTTTTGCAGAAGCACCCCCTCAAATTAAGCTGCCTTGGTGCAGTGCCTCAGGACCATGACATTTCACCCTTTCATTGCCTTTAAATGTATACATTGTAAATACTTGCACGATTAATTTTCTCATTTAAAGGTTTGGCTTCTAGATACTTGAGCGTCATGAACATCTATTCTTGTGTTACTATTTTTGGCTGATTACAATTGTAGTTTTGAATAGTCTTTCTGGAGCTAAAAAACTGATGAATATATTCTCTGCTGTGTTAATGATTTCATGAATAAAAGTGGCACTTCAACGTAAGACCTTTGTTTTTAAAAGGGGAAATACTTACCATTCATCTCTTATTTTGCTTATGGGCCCTCCTCATCTCTTTCTCTCACAGTGGTACCACAGGAGATGTTATGTATAGGTGTACGTCTCTTGTGCACTACAGTAAGAAGCGATCAGCAGGAACATCTGGGTACGTGCCAAGCACACCCACTTTAACTGAGACAGGTTCAACTAGAGACCATGCAACTGGTGCGCGGTACATCCAGTAAATACTGTCTAGCTTCCAAGTAGCTGCCTTCACGACTCTTAATTACGTCTTTTTGCGCACGGTTTTAAATAGGCTCCCTTATTTTAACTCATTACACCCTAAATTAAGTACATTTTGTTCCTTGACAGTGACACCTCGCGCTTCTCATCTCACCTTTCTGGCGTGCTTGCACCCATAGTAAAAGATCCTCCCACTTGAATATTCAGTAAAGTGGTAGGAAGAGGGGGAGGAGGGCATTTTGTATGCAGTTCTCGCCACAACACACAGCACCTTTTTGCGTTTTATGGTTACTATTACGCCCTAGACTTTGCCCAGCGTCAAATGATAGGCCAGCCACACAAAAGAAGAGTGACGTAATAAGGTGAGGTCAAGGACTGCCGTCCCTTACCGCTCAGAGCACAATGATGGAAGTTGTGGAACTGAAGAGGAATAGTTGCCTAGAATCACACCATTTGGTATCGGTGGAAGCAGAGATTGAATATGGTGTTTCAGGTTTCACGTGGTTCAGTGAAGGAATATGTATGTGTTTATGTGCAGATGGGTGAGAGGAAGTAAGGAATACGTTTTTGGATATGCACAGCTGTGTGCAGCCTTCAAGATATGAGACCACCAGAGATTCGTAGGAATAAGATTACCACAGGTAGCCACCACATGCCCCAGTACTAGGAAAATACAAAAGAATAAATAATACGTGCAGATATAAAGTAGGTCTCCATGTTAAAGGACGGTATGCATAGAGTAAGAAATACGAAGTATCGCAGTGTTGTCAGAATAAAAGGTGTGAATTTAGAGAGGCCTTCTAAAATTAGAGTTGCAGACTTTAGAGGTGGTTGCATATATTTTGCAGTTCGACCGCTACAAGTTTTTATCTCTCTTAAAAGTTTGTCTTCTGTTTGGGTTCTTCTTTCGCTTTCTTAATTAATGAATGATTAGAGGTTATTATTATTAGATTCTTCCGCGCGTCTCCAAGAAGTGTATTGGATTTCCTGTCTTTGGGATGTTTACATGGGCTCAATGTGAGTGTTTTCATCACCTCATGTCTGGTTAGAAATAAAATACAAATGGGAAAATGTATCATACCACAGGCTCAGGCCTACCACATTTTCCCACACGTTTGGAGGACAGCTGGACCATGTGTCCATTATGATATGAAAGCAGCAACAACTTTCAGCAATGCCTGAACGGACTGTTGAAAGGTAATAAATTGAGAGAAAGCAAAAATAGTTTATTGCCCATGTATCCCTCTGTTTTCACTCACAAATATTACAATGTTCTGACAATAACTTAACGCCCCATATACTTCTCCCTGATCAATTAATATATGTAAAGGTCACATCAACTAGACATCACAGTGGCATTGAAAGTATGTAAGATGGCATATATTTGTATAAATTAACACCCGCTGTGAAGTATCTTTCTATTCAGGCAGAAGGAGAAGGGTCCGCCCCATCATCCCTGAGTCCAAAGAAGAAGAGGACAGGTGATCAGCCACAACAGGAACAACGCCATCTTCACAACAATATTGGAGTAATAGATTACCGTGTAAGGTGGAATGTGCTAAAAATGCATTCTAAATGCAGTGCATTCGCCAGGGACACAGAGGATAGGAGTAGAGAAAAGTAGTAATGTTGTGTTTTATATTATGTTTAGGTATTGATCATTTGTAATCATGTGCTTCGTATTATAATGTTTCAAGGATACAATGTGTGCCGATTTAATGTGTGTTTTTGATATGCAGGTGCAATATTTCAGGGTGTTTGAAAATAGGTTTCAAGGTGTAGGGATTGGCACAACGGGGTGTGGAATTTAATGAAATATCTACTTGTTCATGGGGCAGGTTGCTTCTTAAATCTACTTGTCCTGTAACAAAATACACTTGTCCCTGTCAGTCTGTCTGTCTCCCTCCCCCCTCTGTCTCCCTCTCTCTCTCCCCCTCTCTCTGCCGCTCTTGCTCTGTCGCCCACCCTCTGTCTCCTCTGTCGCCCACCCTCTGTCTCCTCTGTCGCCCACCCTCTGTCTCCTCTGTCGCCCACCCTCTGTCTCCTCTGTCGCCCACCCTCTGTCTCCTCTGTCGCCCACCCTCTGTCTCCTCTGTCGCCCACCCTCTGTCTCCTCTGTCGCCCACCCTCTGTCTCCTCTGTCGCCCACCCTCTGTCTCCTCTGTCGCCCACCCTCTGTCTCCTCTGTCGCCCACCCTCTGTCTCCTCTGTCGCCCACCCTCTGTCGCCCACCCTCTGTCGCCCACCCTCTGTCGCCCACCCTCTGTCGCCCACCCTCTGTCGCCCACCCTCTGTCGCCCACCCTCTGTCGCCCACCCTCTGTCGCCCACCCTCTGTCGCCCACCCTCTGTCGCCCACCCTCTGTCGCCCACCCTCTGTCGCCCACCCTCTGTCGCCCACCCTCTGTCGCCCACCCTCTGTCGCCCACCCTCTGTCGCCCCTGTCGCCCACCCTCTGTCGCCCCTGTCGCCCACCCTCTGTCGCCCCTGTCGCCCACCCTCTGTCGCCCCTGTCGCCCACCCTCTGTCGCCCCTGTCGCCCACCCTCTGTCGCCCCTGTCGCCCACCCTCTGTCGCCCCTGTCGCCCACCCTCTGTCGCCCCTGTCGCCCACCCTCTGTCGCCCCTGTCGCCCACCCTCTGTCGCCCCTGTCGCCCACCCTCTGTCGCCCCTGTCGCCCACCCTCTGTCGCCCCTGTCGCCCACCCTCTGTCGCCCCTGTCGCCCACCCTCTGTCGCCCCTGTCGCCCACCCTCTGTCTCCCCTGTCGCCCCCCCTCTGTCGCCCCCCCTCTGTCTCCTCTGTCGCCCCCCCTCTGTCTCCTCTGTCGCCCCCCCTCTGTCTCCTCTGTCGCCCCCCCTCTGTCTCCTCTGTCGCCCCCCCTCTGTCTCCTCTGTCGCCCCCCCTCTGTCTCCTCTGTCGCCCCCCCTCTGTCTCCTCTGTCGCCCCCCCTCTGTCTCCTCTGTCGCCCCCCCTCTGTCTCCTCTGTCGCCCCCCCTCTGTCTCCTCTGTCGCCCCCCCTCTGTCTCCTCTGTCGCCCCCCCTCTGTCTCCTCCCTTCTCTGTCGCCCCCCCCTTTCCCCCCCTTTCCCCCCTCTCTTTTCTCTTCCCCCCTCTCTTTTCTCTTTCCCCCCTCTCTTTTCTCTTTCCCCCCTCTCTTTTCTCTTTCCCCCCTCTCTTTTCTCTTTCCCCCCTCTCTTTTCTCTTTCCCCCCTCTCTTTTCTCTTTCCCCCCTCTCTTTTCTCTTTCCCCCCTCTCTTTTCTCTTTCCCCCCTCTCTTTTCTCTTTCCCCCCTCTCTTTTCTCTTTCCCCCCTCTCTTTTCTCTTTCCCCCCTCTCTTTTCTCTTTCCCCCCCTCTCTTTTCTCTTTCCCCCCTCTCTTTTCTCTTTCCCCCCCTCTCTTTTCTCTTTCCCCCCCTCTCTTTTCTCTTTCCCCCCTCTCTTTTCTCTTTCCCCCCTCTCTTTTCTCTTTCCCCCCTCTCTTTTCTCTTTCCCCCCTCTCTTTTCTCTTTCCCCCCTCTCTTTTCTCTTTCCCCCCTCTCTTTTCTCTTTCCCCCCTCTCTTTTCTCTTTCCCCCCTCTCTTTTCTCTTCTCTTTTCTTTCCCCCTCTCTTTTCTCTTTCTCTTTTCTTTCCCCCTCTCTTTTCTCTTTCCCCCCTCTTTCCCCCTCTCTTTTCTCTTTCCCCCCTCTTTCCCCCTCTCTTTTCTCTTTCCCCCCTCTTTCCCCCTCTCTTTTCTCTTTCCCCCCTCCCCCCCTCTTTCCCCCTCTCTTTTCTCTTTCCCCCCTCTCCCCCTCTTTCCCCCCTCTCCCCCTCTTTCCCCCCTCTTTCCCCCTCTCTTTTCTCTTTCCCCCCTCCCCCCCTCTTTCCCCCTCTCTTTTCTCTTTCCCCCCTCTCCCCCTCTTTCCCCCCCCTCTTTCCCCCCCTCTCTTTTCTCTTTCCCCCCCCTCTTTCCCCCCCTCTCTTTTCTCTTTCCCCCCTCTTTCCCCCCTCTCTTTTCTCTTTCCCCCCTCTTTCCCCCCTCTCTTTTCTCTTTCCCCCCTCCCCCCCTCTTTCCCCCTCTCTTTTCTCTTTCCCCCCTCTCCCCCTCTTTCCCCCCCCTCTTTCCCCCCCTCTCTTTTCTCTTTCCCCCCTCTTTCCCCCCTCTCTTTTCTCTTTCCCCCCTCTTTCCCCCCTCTCTTTTCTCTTTCCCCCCTCTTTCCCCCCTCTCTTTTCTCTTTCCCCCCTCTCTCTTTTCTCTTTCCCCCCTCTCTCTTTTCTCTTTCCCCCCTCTCTCTTTTCTCTTTCCCCCCTCTCTCTTTTCTCTTTCCCCCCTCTCTCTTTTCTCTTTCCCCTCCTCTCTCTTTTCTCTTTCCCCTCCTCTCTCTTTTCTCTTTCCCCTCCTCTCTCTTTTCTCTTTCCCCCCTCTCTCTTTTCTCTTTCCCCTCCTCTCTCTTTTCTATTCCTCTCTCTCTTTTCGGATTAGAAAAGGGGGGTAAGAGAAAATTGGAGATGGAGGGATTTAGGAAACTGCACTGAGATCAAGGGAGTCCGGATGTCAATGAGCAAAACAGAGTGAAGGAAAGATTGCGAGAAGGAGTGTGAGATACATACAGAAGGAAGAGAAGTAGGAGTGACTATGTGGAAAGGATAGTAACAGTTAGGCAAGGTAAGGGGAAAGAGAATGACGGACAAGGTTAAAAAATTAACATAGATTGAAAATGAGTGATGCAGAGAGGAGTGGTAGAAACAAAGGGGCAGCTTTTTTACAAACATACGCAACATTGTGCAGGAAGTCATAATGCTGCGCCATGCTGCGTTACTTTCTGAGCACAGAGATGCGATATATGTACAAGAAAATGTCGCATCTCTATGCTTCCCTTGCACTGGCGCCAAAACTGCAGCCATACGCCGACGCAGGCTCCCGTGCACCATGGTGCAAGGATGCCTGTGTGGTGGGGAAACTGTTCTTGTGCAGGATGAGACACCTTCCTCCCAAAAAAACAATCACGAGGCTTTTTCCTCTTTCAATACATGTTGTAGCATGCAGCACCCACTGAAAGAGGAAAAAATGAAGAGAAACGAAAACATTTCTCCTTGTTGTGCTTCGCTATGCCACCTCTAGGGTGGCGTAGTATTCACACACAAGTTCAGACTCATGATTTCTTGTAAATCAGGAGATTGGTGTAGTTCTATAAGTGTTGTGTGGGAACACAAACACTCATAGAATACCCCTTCAACACACAGTGCTGCGTTTGAATTGGCTGTATTTTCAAGGAGAGGAAAAGACAGAGTGGCTTATCCTCTCCTTGTAAATATGGAGGAGCACCCTGCGCCACTAGTACGTCAAGAAAAGTGACGTAGTGGTGGCGCAGGTGGCTTGTAAATCTGCCCCAGAGATGTTAAGGAAATTAAGGGTAAAACAGACAAAGAGAGAGTGACAGAGAGCAGACAACTGAGAAGGAGTAAGGCAGTTAAAAAGGCTAACACATATGGATACAGAGAAAGAAACATGGATGAAAAATTAGTGATGGAGGTAGTAAAGGCAGGGGAGTAGTAGAGAAGGAGTGAGGGAGTTACGAAAGAGTAGTAAAGCAGGAAGAGAGAGCGAGAAGAGAAATGAGAAAAGCAGAGTGAGGAGAGGTGAAGAAAAGGAAGCATGAAACGAAAGGAGTGAGAAATACAGATAAACTTACCTGACCATCAAAGTAACTTATTTAGAAATGTTTTTATTTAATTGCAAGGAAACTGAATTACATTTTCTAAATTTTCTTTCTAGTTCTGAAAAAAAGTATTAATATTAAACAATAAATTTTATTAAACAGTACATGTTTTGTCATATTTAGCAAAGCAATTTTTTGCCCTTTTTTTTGCTGTTTTCAGAATGTTTTGATTTTCACTGAAAATAGTGAAATCAATTGTATTCATCATTTAACAGCGGGCAAAAAAAAGAACAATCTGAAAGATTGTTTAAAAAAAGCCCAAAATGTATCCTCACTAAAACATACCTTGATCGAAATGTCATATATATATATATATATATATATATATATATATATTAAAAATACCTTTTAAGTACAATAATAATTTTCAAGAAATAACGTCTGTAAACCTTGTTGCAAAAGAACATATTACAAAATAATCTGTCAAAAAAGTCCACAATTGTTTGTTTTACCTTTCCTTGAGGCCAAATGGTAAGTTTAAAATCCTTTTTGAGTGAAATATTCAATTTTAATCCTTTAAAATTTAAATAATGCTTTCTTCAGATGCTGAATTTAGTATTTAAAATTTGGGTTTCAGAAAAATTAAGTAACAATTGGGTAAATCATAAGGCAAACGTTGCTTGAAAATCAATTGAGAATCCTTACACAGTGGCCATCCTTTTTCACATTTAAGATAAACTGTGTAATGACCAGAAGTTATAGAAGGACCGTCATGAAAAATTATTGCAACTGCTACAAACGTTTTTCCAGATATAGATAATTGATTACCAACAACTTCTTTAGTAAAGTTTCCAATTTTGTTCCATCAGCTCTACAACGTTGTACCATTAAAATTACATACTGTCCATATTTCTTTAAAAATAACGTTGACAACATTTCAAATTTACATTCAGAACATTCCATGTTGTGATTAGCATCTTTAACTAATTTACTAAAAGTCACTGATTTACTTTCTGGTAATGGTAAATATATGAACCTTTCAGAATCAACATTACTACTGCATGTGTTCATACAGTTTTCACAACAATGTTCCCATTTTATAAGAGACGACAAATACATTTTCTACTTCTACCCCTTCATCTTCCAGTACAATCAGCATATACATTAAGAATTCCTGTGCATCTTGCTGGACATTTTGTGTAAACTGTGTACATCCAGAACATACATCTAAAAGATTTCTAACATCAGAAGCACTTTCTATTTTAGTTTTATCATTACTCAGCTTCTCATAAAGGAGACTCAGCAAAGAACAGAATCTTTTTTCATGATTTAGTATTATCTGCTCTTGCAAAAATTCAAGATAAAATACAACATTCAGCACTACATTTGCGTAGCAGTTGACACCAGAGCTATTTTCAAAATGGCAACCAACAACCTCTTCCACACTGTCCTTTTTAGGTCTCGGCTGCGAAGGCTGCGCTTGCGCAGTCTCGCTCCGAGATTTAATGACTCTGAGAAGAGGGGCTTGCACCCGCCCCTCTTCTCCCCTGTTCTCCATTGGCTGGCCTAGTAAATGCTGGCCAGCCATTGGAGAAGAGGTCCCGTCACTCCAATCATGCCCCGTCCTTTTCGGATCGGGGGGCGTGTTTTTTAAAGAAAGTCTCATTCTCTCCTCCAGCCAATGGCTGGAGGAGAGAAAAGACAAACACGCCCCCGAATCCGAAAACGACGCTGCGTTTCTCCGAGGCATATTTGCTCTGCCTCGGAGAAAGGCGGCGGTGTTCCTGGCGTCCTCTCCCCCTGCTGTTGGCTCCACACATGAAAATAGATTAATTACGCAAATCTTACCTGCACTCAAACGCGCGCTTGCAACTCCGAGGAGGTTCATTTTGCCCAGGTAAGTGAAGCGCACGCCACGGACTGCTTTCTACGAATTGGCCAGCACCCTGAAATGGAAACCATTTCAAGCTCAACACGTAAGCCTGGGCGGAATGAAAATCCACATCTGCGGATTCATCAGAAACTTTCCCATGTAAATAACTGATGTTACTATGACCCAGTATGACCCAGTATGTGGTACTCAACTAACCAACTTCGAAAGGCTAGAATGCTCATTTTGTCTTGCTGGGATTCGAACCTGTGACCCACAGATCACTGCATTCAATTGCTAGTGCCCATTGTTGAGATCACTTGTTGAGATCACTTGAGCCATCCAGGAAGCACTGACGAAAATCTTTGCTTTTGAAGCAGGCAATTAGTTACCAACCAACCAATTCCTAGGCAAATCCAGTCAATAACAAAGGCTAGTAACTGGCCCCAATCATCGACAGTTAGCGTTCGTCTGTAACAGACAGACCTGCAGTACTTCTGGAACACAAGCCAATAATGAGTTTCACAGAATCATTATGGGAACATTTGAGACTCCAACTTAAGGAAAGCCCGTAAATCATTCTCCCGGGGGAGCAACAACCCTCCCGGGGGAGCAACAACCCTCTTTCCAGCTAAACTTATCTTCAGACCTGTGAGCAGGATGCGTGCAACAGGACAGGGCTGGTCACGTCATGCTGGCTACCGTGGTCATCTCGGCCTCAAAAATGGACTTTTTAACGGCAATTTATTTTACTATTAATGGTTTATGGTTAGTGACAGCTTCACGTTCCCGTGTTTTTCTACGTGTACAGTGAGGGTGTCCCTTGTTTGTAAGCACGCCTTCCGTCTTCCGGTGTCAGTGAGTGACATGGCGTCAGACTGGAATGTAAGCAGGCAGGCCTCTTCATGTTGACAAGGACCGCTCGCATTGCCATTACCGTGCCGGCCAAAGTAATTGCCCTTCTATGTGCGACAGGGAAAAGCGCCAGGCATTTCTAATCTTTCTAAAAAAAATAAAAAAACAAGGAATGTTCTAACAGTTTGTGGCTCAATGACGCATTTTAGCAAGACCAAGTTCACAAGGGCCCACTCTACAAAGAGCCATATATTTCAGCCTGGCAGGAGTTGTGTGTGTTAAAGTGTTTGCATATGTCCCCTTTGGCCTGCAGCAACAGGGGGCACTTTTACAACTTGTTATGCCTGAGAAGGTATGCATAAAACGTGCAGACAAGCCCCCTCCAGCCCCGCGCCATACTGAAGACATTACAGCGTTGTTGCGTCTTTGGCCCAAACACAAACAGAATTCGCACGTTTGAAGTTCCCGTCCCAAACAATATATATCGAGCTGGAGTCTCACTTCCTTCTAGGGGTTCTGCCTCCCAAGTGCGTGTGGTGTTTAAAAAAATCATTAAATTATTTCATTGAAGCACAAACTTCAGCCAAAGCAAAGCGTCTGCTGTATATATGTCACCAACCCCGCCGTCTGAGTGTCCGGCA
Source organism: Triturus cristatus (assembly GCF_964204655.1). Lineage (NCBI taxonomy): Eukaryota > Metazoa > Chordata > Amphibia > Caudata > Salamandridae > Triturus > Triturus cristatus. The sequence continues at coordinate 1,219,456,170 of NC_140582.1, read as the reverse complement.
GAGTGAGCTGAAACCACGAAAAACAAGAGCATGGCTGCATATTGTACAGATCATACCGAACATACAGGCGCAGGCATGAACCGGGACATGCGTGTGTTTTACACACGCACTCAAGTACCTCTGACGTGATGAACATGACTACATATGACACGGATCCCTGGTGTGGAAGCGATCACTTATGGGTATTGATATTACACACCTCAGAACCGCTCACCCTACAACACGTGCAGAAGAAACAGGGGCCTAGCTGCATATGACATCCACCAAACAGTACTGTGTAATGGTAAACAGGATAATGGCTCCACACGTAGACAGAGCAGACACATGACTCAGGATGCGCACAGTGAAGAACAGGGGCACATCCGAGTAAAACACAGGAAGTCCCTGTGCTTTTTAGGGTTACTGGATGACTCTGTCCTACGGGGCATTGCTTTTCGAGTCCTGCGCGTTCCTTATGCAAATTGTTGCCTTTGGCTGTACTATTCAAATGTCTTTAATTGGGCGGAAAATAAACGACAGCTCCCATAATGCACCGATCTGCTCAAATTATGGCCCGAAGAGGAAACAAGGTGTCCCGGTGACATGGGATTCTCTAGTAACAACACCAGGGGTGCACATTCCATAGGCGCACCAGGATCTATTTCCCCACACCAAGAGGGCGGCAGGCATATTGAACAGGGTCACCCCATTATGGCCCCTTTCTTCCACCTAGAAGCCTCGCCAAATTGTTTAGGCGGCTGGCTAACCCCTTCTAAAAATGCATGTAACATTAACTTTATGCAACGAAAAAATATACCGACTGTACTCACCTCCTGCAGCCGGAGGCAGTCAGGAACCCCTTGGCAAGCTGTCGGCTCTGACTGCCTGCTTAGTTGGGGGGTTGCTTTTCAGAGCCGTGCCCCTCCCACCCGGTGTACTTTCAACTAATGGGACACAGGAGGCTTCGGGGAGGGCAGGACCATTCATGGCGCTTGGTCTGGTATGTGAGCTGTGGACACACGCGCGCGAGGCAGGCCAGCAAGGGCCGGGGAGGTGGGTTAAACACCGCACACCATTATTGAACACGTGCTAAGGATCGCATTCGGCGTCACCGACCTGAGGCGTTTACTAAAACGAATTAATTCACCCATTCATAGCCCAATTAAAGAAAAATGTAACGTGCGGCAACATTTATTTAGTCATATAGACATTACCCAAAGGTTCGAGCGCTTTATGATGAAACAGAGATCGTTAGACCACCTTTTTGACCTGTCACTGGGCAGGGAATACTCCTGAAGTACACGACAAAATAAACAACTCAGCCAAAGACTCTCCACTAAACATCCGCAGACTGTTCCTATTAGTATATAGGGCTGCACCGAAGCACCGTGAGTCCTAAAAATCCCTAATAATGCAATTGGAACTGTTTACATGCACTCTGTGTTTGTCGGTGGCTTTGTGTGTGTGGCTCTGTGTGTGGGTGCAAATGCAATAGGTCTCGCATTTGAGATACATTAAGCTATTGACACTGTAAATAACAATGGCGTTTCTTTAAATGTTTTAAAAATAAAAACATAAACAAAATTAATGTCATGAGCAGTGCCAATAGCTCTAACTTTAACAATGCCGAGACCATTGCATTGTAAATGCTTGTTCTTTTTGCTTGCAGTCACATCACTGTCTTTTTGTTTTCTCTTCTGTACATCCTCATTACAGATATTCTCAAATCTCCTTTTCCGACAAACACGTTTTTCAAACACAGGATACTGACCTAAATGAGGAGCATAGCTTCTTCTTAATCTATTATATTCCTTTACACAGTTTGCATCAGCACTAACTTTTGAGTCATCAAAGTCTATCATGAATAAACCAGAATTTTTTCACGCGTGACAAAGCAACATATGCCATACCTTCTTTAAACACACTAGATCCAATGTTTACAAAAGCACTATCTACAGTTAATCCTTGAGACTTGTGAATAGTTACAGCATATGCTCGAGAAAACGGAAACTGCTTCCTACGTACATATAAGTCTTTCACTAGCAAAAAACGAACTGAACAACGACTAATGTCTTTAACCTCTTCAATCTGATCAAATTTTATTTTTAAGAATTCAATTCCATCTTTTTTCTGGTACTTTACAAAACCCACAACTTTACCCATAGCTCCATTCACTAAACCTTTTTCTACATCCAAATTACGTCTTAAAATTACTCTACAGTTCATACATACATAAAGATTCTTTTCCAAACCAGCTGTTTTTGAAATGTTTTTCTCCAGAGAATCCAATTTAGTAGCCAGTTTGCCTGTCAATATAATAGTTATTCGTTCATGTTGAATTTTATCCACAGCTTCCAGTTTTATGATCTCTTCATTTTCCAATTTCAAAAGTTCTTGATTGAATACAGAGCATTCATGTAGTGTTGGCATTAAGCAGATTACAGTATTTTTTCAGCAATTTTCTTGTATATTTTCTCTGGAACTATTTCTTCTGTTGTAAACAAATTACTCAGCAATCGACTCTGTAATGCTTTTCTGCCATGTTCTGTGAGTAGTCCAATTCTTATATATTTCAGAATACTTGCATAATCCTCATCATTGGCTTGCCTCATATTGGTAATGAGTTCCTTATACTCAAAATATTTACATTGCCTATACTTCCTAACAACTTTTTCGTGTCTTCATGTGTAAGTGTATGGAATACCGGTTGTCCTTTAACTGGAGTAAGTTGCAAAAGATCCCCAAAAACTATGACGTGTTTTCCTCCAAATAACACGTCATAGTCTGTCTTTAGTATTTGCTGCATTCTTAAATGCACAAAGGCAAGCATTAAGTTTGATACCATGCTTACCTCCTCAATAATGAGTACTTTCATTTTCTTCAATACTCTTGAAACTTCCAAGCATGCTTCTCCTGCTAGTTTGTGGTATTGTGTATTGTTCTCATGCTCTACTGGTAACATTAGCAAACGATGTAAGGTAACTCCTTTTATGTTATACGCTGCTAACCCAGTTGGAGCAGTAACAACACAAGACAAAGTTGAATCCGTTTTGTTCTGTAGGTAGCTTCTAATTACATTAATTAAGAAACTTTTTCCAGTTCCTGCTTGTCCACTTACATACATTCTCATTGGTTCAAATGATGTGCATGAGCACTCTTTATTTTCATGTAGTAATCCGTGATAAATTTTTTTCCTGACTTCTTCATAAATTTGTTGTTGTTCTTCATTCAGTTGTTCTTCCAAATTCGGTAAGTTTATTAAATCATCCTGAGCTTGATTCATAGCTGTTTCGACTTCAGTCATGGCTATTGCTGCTTCATTTTCTACGATTGGTTGTCCTAGAGGATCTTGACTGAACGTCCCAGAACTTTGACTGTCTTGAACTGTCTCTAGCTACTTCAGCTGCAATTGTTGCTTCTTATTCAATTTCTTCATTTAACATTTGAACATAAGTTGTGAAAGTACTGCATTCTATGCTGTCTTTGCTAGCATTGAAGGAATCTTCATAACTCTGGAATTCTCCAAGTAGTTCGTCCTCTGCCATGGTTTAAACAGCTGCAAAAGTGCCAAATAGTAAAATTCCTTTTTGTCAGGAGTGTCGCAACTCAGCTTACGGTGATTTATCAAACTTCCTTTTGTTTGCTTCACCAAACATCCTTCCTCACCACTGACTTTATATTTTCCATTGTTGATGTCTTCTGTGACATTCCGTTTAAAAATGAAGTTCTGCAGCACTTCATAGAGACACATGTTCTCAAGGTGATGACTTCTTTGTGGGTAATATGTGTCCAACATGTTTGTTCTTAAAATGTCTGTACTTTCTGGTTCGTACTCAGCTAAATATTCAATTTCTCGAATAGATTTCAGTACCCGATTCCGCATTCCTGCAAGGCCTAAACTTACCCAAATTATTCTTCTTGATTTCGAGTACAGACTTGCAGATAACCTATCTGAGCATTCGTAGGATTCAATTTCTCGATGCGATAACATCTTTAAACTGAAACTGTATAGCTTCTTACTGACAGTCTTCTCGTGAGAAATCTCTTCCCACATTTCCTTCAATTCCGTTTTCTCAAATTTAGTGATGTATGATGTGACATACCGAGCAACAGCAATAGAATTGTCGGCCACATACTGTATATCCATGTTAGCATTCCACATGGATAAAATGACTGGGTTGTAGTCATTTATATATTTTGACTCTTCTTTTCTTCTTAGGTTGTAGGTATTCTTAGGCGATTTTCTTGTAATAGTATGTCACACAGCTGACATAAAACTGTTTACTCTTCCTTTTGAAAGAACAGGTCGTGGAAATCCAAATCGACATTTTGTGTAGAATTTATCTTTACTCTTGTACTTTCGCCGACAGTATTTTCCACACCGATGACTTTGGAAACGTAAAACTTGCTCTTTTAACTTTTTCTCTTCTGTGCTTTTAGGTATAGCACATGTTGCATATTCTTCAATGAAAGATAAAACTGCTTCATCAGCATCTGTTCCAAATTTTGGGGCATCCTTGATCCACAACAGCATATGAATATGAGGAGCACCTCTTGCTTGGTACTCTTTTCTCCAAAAGAAATCCACAACTTCTCCAAGAGGTGGATTTTTTTTATTGCAGATGAAGGACATCATAGCCTCAAATCTGCTCATCTAGCTGCCAACATCGAAAATGACTTGCCTTGCTTGCTCTCCCCCACGAAATGTGGGGGGGCAGAAAAATAAATCTGCATACATTAGATGGACATGTACCGGATTTGTGAAAATAATCTGGTATCCATCAGCGTGGCGTTTCCATTGCAAACGCTGGGAAATGCTATGTTTATGTCAGAGGGGTGAGCAAAAGTCTGAAAATATTATAAGGAAGCGGCCGCCACTGCTAATGCAGTGCCCCCCAAGTGGTGTGCGTGTGCTTAAAATAAAAAGGCACACAGACAGTCTACTGTGGCACCAGACTGCACGTAGGGACATGTAACACTCACCTGTGCGCCTTCCTTCGGCATGTCGGTGCCGGCGGCAGATGGCTTCTCGGGAACCTACAGTGCCGTGGTCTCCATGGGCACCTCGGACTCCTCCCAGGGCGATTCTCCTCGTGTTAAGTAGGGGGCAGGGGAAGCAAAATACAAGGGCAGCAGATTGATCTCCACGCGCTGCTGGAGGAGGAAGAGCGCGCCTGCCTTACAAGCCACATGGTGCCTTAAAATGAAAGTACCCCATGTGCTCTGCAGAGCGGTGCTGCTGCTTCTGGACTACACGAAAGTTACGTATGGGATCAACAGCCAACAGAATGCAAGATAACAGCAATGCCAGGCTTAAACCAATGGCAAGGGGCAGGAGAAATTACACTGAGTTGAAGCCAATATACAGATTACTTTATGTCTCGCTGAGACTGCCAAGGCGAGACCTAAAAACTGCTGATGATCTGCACCGGTGAAACCCAGCCCACTTAAAGCCCTGTCTACCGCACTAACTTTCAGCCATGCAGCCACCACGCTGGTGTATAGCATTGCTACAACACATCGGCAAAGCCAAAAGCTTTTGCAAAGGCGAGACCTATTGGCATTGCCAATGCTTGTTGTATGTAATGATCTTGAAACTGCCTTTAAACAGTTGCAGTACTCTTATTTGCTTATATATTGCCACTGAAACAATTGGGGTGCCACAATAAACAACTTATCTCTGAGGGTAATAACTTTGTTAGGACTCGCCCACGCAGCGCGCATGCTCTACATAGGAAGACCTTTAGCAATCGATTTAGTTTGTGTCCCAAAAACATGCACGCGTTGCATTGCTTTCAATGGCAACGTGTGCACCTTTGGCGATTCCCTTGCGGGAGCGAGCAGGAACCATCTGTTAATAATTATGTATCTGAAGTAGCAGTAAAGCGGGAGTGGTGACATAGGCTGCCTAGGTGAAGTCAGGTACTGCAGCAACTTATCAGCTGTCTGTCGTGGCGACCTGTTAGTCCTGCCCCTTGAGGGTAAATTTCCCGGTAAATACTATCATAACCTCACTGAAGACAGGTCTTTGGGGTTTCCCCGTAAGCAATAAAAATAGAACGGGAAGCGGAATATTGTTTTTGTTCTTTTCCCAGTCATAGCACGCGCAGAGTGGATTGCGCCTTCCATCTGTGAACAGCTGCTTTTGAATGTGACTTTGTGCTGGTCACAAAAGAAACGCCATAAAACTGCCAGTGGGAGAGAAAAAAGTGCATGGGGTAATGAATGAAACTGTTTTACATCGTTTTCTTATTCTGTAACCGTTAAGGGGTAGGGGGTGGTAATATATCACAATTCTATTTCACTGTCCTACCGTCTGCCTCAGATCTTAACTGAGGTGGAGAGGAGCGGGCAGTCCAGGGGGCCACACACTCGTCTCCTCTGGCTGGGGTTACTACCTCAAGCGTGAGTGGATTCAGGGGTGGGGCTATCATTAGTCCAAGGGTGGTGACAGCAGGGACTGGGTCTTTGAGTCCCCATGTAAAACAATTATTTACAACCCATCCCGTGTGGGGACCACCTTTCCCAGCTTGCTTTGAAGTCCATAGCGCACTCGCTATAGTGCTATTGAATGCATTGTATTCTAGATGTTATGCAGCTCTTCACACCTCTGCTAATCCGCTAAGTGCTCCATTCACGTTGGGTTCCTGGGCCGTATTCCAGACGAAAGTTCGATTGGAAGTCGGTTATTATAGGTGTGCTTTTGTGGGCGAAGTTAGATGATGTGATTTAGGGCGTGCGACCTGGCCTAGGTAACTGTTTTTTGGTGTTTTTTTTTTTTTCCTCTCCATGCCGCTCATGCCTATTCATTTTCTCTATAAATATTAATTCTCTTCAGTTTCCCTACATTTCGTTTTGCCCCCTCCCCCACGACCATTTTCACTTAGCATACGAATAGCTGTTGCAAGTGAAGGGAGAAGATGCATTTGTGTTAAAAAGGCAGTCACTGCTGAGTTAATCAGCCCCAACCTGATATGTAAACACAGAAGCACCCCATACCCCCTCCTAGAACCTCACTCCCCAACCAACCCACTAAAATCAGCAGAAGCAAGGTGGAAGATTAGGGGAAAAGAAAGTCAATGGCCCTCTGATTAACAGCCATGCAACCCCTTTCTCCCCAGGTCTCACTCCACGACATTCCGGGCTAGGGATCGGCAGATAAAATTATTGGTCCCAGCTAAAGCAGCAGCAACGAGGCGTATTATACCCAAGAATATTTGTAAAGCACAGGAGGTTGTCCTGGCGCTAGGCAAGCTTCTTAATGTATACGGCAAGCAACGGCGCCAGACAACAGGGTAAGCTTTTCAACTTTCAGACCGAAACCATAGCACAGGAGTAGTACTATTAAGCTGTGTTTTAGTGATGGCCATTATATACTGTGTTTTAAAAAGGCACAAGTGTGCAGGTAGTGGTAGTTAATCTGGGAAGGGGGGTGTAGTGTTCTGCGGGACACATTCTAGTGTCCCACAGGAAGCTGTACTCCCAGCCACTCCCCTGAGGGCTTGACACACTGCACCCACACACTCATCCATCACGGGTGTCACGAGTGACGTGACCCCGCCAATAAAAGGGCCCGGGTGCATGTGCTCATGGCCAGTTGCTATACTATACAAGCCAGTGTCTGTGTCCATCTTTTCCTCACCATGTGGGCCTGAGGCCCAACATCACACTGGCAACGAGGCGGGCAGTTAACCCCGTGTACCTGCAGCTCGCCACATTCTTGTCATTCGTGGGGGAAGAAAAGGAACGTGCCTGAGAGGCGGCACCCCACGGCAAGGTCCACAGCCCCCAGCGCCTGCAGTGGTGATCTAGCATGACACCACTCTCCGCAGTCACAAAGCCGCGACCGAGTCTCGCCGTGCCACATCCCCCGAAGTCTGAGGCAGAGGAAGATGACCAGGTGATCCCGGGGTGGGCGAACACCCCGCAACTTTGCCCTGTTCCTCACCTGTACAGCCGGCTTCTACCCAGGCGGCAAGTCAGAGCCCGAGGCTGTTCCTGCAAGAAGCCCCCACGCTGGTACAACCAGCAGCGGTAAGGCACCCTGCGACCTGAAGGCATCCGTGCGGCAGGCCAGAGCACAAGGCCATCCCGGCAAACAAGCCCCATGCTGACACTGTATACAGCCCGCAGCAGCAAGAGGACCCGAGACGCCACATCTGCCATGCTCCTTGGCCCCGCTCGCACCCACCTGCTACTCCCAGCGTGTCGGCAGCCTCTGCAGATCGAGGCTCAAGTGGGGCTAGACGGCTGCCGGTCGCCTCTCTGGCCCAAGGCAGAGGCATGGTGAGTGGATGCATCCGCCCGCCAAAAACACAGCGCGGCCCACAGTGAATGGGAACGACCGCTGCGGCCGAGAGAGCAGTCGCTGTAGCGCCACCTGGCGACCGTGTGGCCGAAGCGCATCCAAGCAAAGAAAACCCTTGACACAACAGCCCCGTCTAAGGCTGAGTGCGGGAACGCGGCCAGCCGCCAAAGCCCTCAGCGGGGGCTGTGTGCGCCTCTGCGGAGCCCACTGTTTGTCCTCCAGCCCTGCAAAGGCTACTGAGCAAACCCTATCCGCGCTGCACAGAAGGCCATACTGCCCTACATAACGCCGGTGAAAGGAATCACCCCATAAGCTTTGAAGGTACCTTCAGGAAGGGTAAGTGCTGTCTCGCTCAGAAGAGGCCCCTGAGCAACGTCGCCGATGTGTGGAGGCCGGAAGACGCGGCAACGGCGTGGCAATGCAGTACACAGGTCCATGCCCTCGTACCTGCTCAGTCGCGAGGAAGCTCCCTGCCCGCCGACAGCCGTTCCAGCCATGAGGGAAGCACCGCCAGTAGTGAGAGCCCTGCACCAGCCCCTTTTAGCGCGCTGAAGTCTGCAGCAGGCCGGCCAAGCTACCGCAACACTCAAAAGACTGCTGTGGCCTTTGGAAAGCAGACTCTGGTACGGTGCCACACAACAGTCGCATGACTGCACCGCCACCTAGTGGTCACACACTGCACCGACTCGGAATCCCTACCCAGCGAGAGCGCTGCGCTAAGCGGCCTTGGTCCAGAACCCAGGAGTTCAACCGCTCCAGCTATCAGGTGGCCATCCAGAGCAACACACAGCGCAACTGTGAAGAAAACGGCCTGCCTCACCTGCTCCGCACTGCGCAGAGGAACGAGACGGTGGAAGGCGGCCCCACCCTCTCGGGCCCTTTACCGTTCAATCTCCCCAAAAATGCCCGACTCATACGCAGGTACTCCCTCGTACCCGTCAACAAGCGCAGATGGTGCGGTAGTGTCAAACCGGACAGGAACAACCCCAAACACCTGCAAAACGTGCGTCCCGCCCGCACTACTCGGCACCCAAAGTTCAAATGCCCCAAAAGAACCTGTACCTCACGCACCGTCACCTTCTGTTTCCCCAACATGGTGTCCACCAACAGCATGTGCACCTTCTTGTACCCCGGTAAGTGTGCCTCCATGGCCACCGGGTCTAGCTCTATTCCCAGAAATGACAGCACCGTGCTGGGACCTTGTGTCTTCTCTGGCGCCAGGAGCACACCAAGGTAGCCCATGAGCTCTGTAAAACTGTCCAGCTGGTGCTGGCAGTCCGTCGAACCGGGCAGTCCCACCAGGAAAAAGTCATCCAGGTACTGCGTCACCGTCTCTTTGTCCGTGCGCCACGAAAAAACCCACTGCAAAAAGGTACTGAAACCTTGAAACAAAGCGCATGAGATTGAACACCCCATGGGCAACGCTTTGTCGACCAAGATGGACCTGTTGAACTGTATCCCCAGCAGTTGGTAATCCTCCAGGTGCACCGGTAACAGCCGGCAAGCTGACGATGTCACATGTGGCCATTAGGGCGCCCGTCCCCACCGTCGCAACCAAACGCCGCACCACATCCACCGAGGAGTAAGATACCGACAACAGTTTGGCCGCTATGTAATCATTGACCGACGACCCCTCCGGCCATGACAGATGCTGAATCAGTCGATACTGACCAGGATCCTTCTTTGGCACCACACCTATGGGGGAGATGATCAGGTCCCGAATAGGGGCCTCTCAAAAAGGGACTGCCATCCGCCCTTCCTGTACCTCCTTGCCCAGTTTTTCCCGAACCACCGCCTTATGTATGTTGGCAGATTTCATATTTTCGGCCCACCGGGCAATCTGTGGACCCTCGTACCCCAGCCGGAAACCCTCCCGAAACCCTTGTCGTAACAGCCCGCGTCTTTGGTCCGTGGGTGGGTAAGACGTCAAGAAGGATTCCAGCCGGTCCTGTTTAACTGGCGTATGAGCCTTTCCCCAAAGCCCCCTGTCCACCCCTGCCCCCTGACTGTTTCCCCATCGGTGCGGACTGCTGCCCCCTGTCCCCTAGCATTGCACCACCGGGTGGCGCTTTGCGCATTTGGAATATTCGTGCCAGAACTTGCAATATTGCCATGCACAAGCCCCCTTGTTGTAATCCCAACACACTCCCACTGTGGCACCGACTGAATTCTCTCCCTGCCCCACCCCACCCCGGGTGGGGCGAGCTGGAAAGGGGCGAGGTGCAAGCGGTAAACCGCTGGCGGTGTATATTGTTTTTCTGAACTTTGCTCTTCCCATGATCTGCTGGTAGAGATCTGAATCGTTTCTCCCCCCCACCCCCCCCCAATTTCGCCTCCGGGTCCCAGGCCAAACGCGCTTGAAATTCTTCATCATAGTGCGACCAAGCGTAACCCCAGTATGTGACCTGCGCCCGCCGTATCGCGTCCATGTATTTAAAAAGTGTGACGGACCTTTCCGGGTACTTGTCACCGTACGCACTGGCAAAGATCAAGAAACCCGCCGACCAATTCTCGATGTTCAGGGGCACCCTGGTCCGCTGAGCCAACTCCAGCTCTTCCTCCTTAGACCTCTTTTGCCATCAGCTCGTGATGCATGAGCTTCAATATGTCCACGTACTCCCCCTTCCATATCTTCTCCTTGGTGGCCAACGACAAGTGCGCCCCCCCAAGGGCTTCGCAATGCCCATATACGGCAGCTTGCGCACCTGTACATCATGACTCTCCTTCCCGTCGTTACCTTTTTTGGGTGTCTCTTCCCCCTCATCCCCCTTGTCGCCTGAGGACCCACTCCCGTCTGTTCCTGCGTCTTCCGGTTCTGACCCTTTTGCCACTCACGTACGTTCCTTTATTCAAACGCATCCCCCCCATCTTCCTTCCCCCCCCCCCCCCCCCCCCCCCCACCTCGCATCCGTGCCCACCAATACCCGGACCTGTGGGGGCACAGCCCGACCCGCTTCGTGACTTACCTGGCGTCAAGGTCGGTGTCCGCACTGGATCCCGCCACCTAGCCAGTTGAGCAGGAGGGGCCGTCACCCAATCCGCCTTGGGTCTCTGGTGCACACCCTGCAAGAAACTAGGACAAGCATTACTCAGATTTCCCCCCCCCCCCATCCTGACCCTTCCCCTGCCTTTGCTCCAGTATTTCCCCTTCCTCCACGCTCTTCTCATCGTAGTCCAACTCTGATAGGCCGCCCTCCTCGGACTCCAGCCCTGTTGGCATATCTTCTTGCCATAGGCCGCCCTCTACGGGCTCCAGCCTCCTCAGCTCTGCCCGTTCCCTACATGTGCGCAGCAGTTCTCCCACATCCACACTCTCGCTCTCCTTTGCCCTGTGAGCCGCTCCTCTGGGTCCTGATCCGGACTGACGGACCTCTGCTCCCATCCCCCGGTGGCCGCATCGACCCTTCGGGTGAGGCTGGCGGGGACTTACCGCCCGCCTCCCGTATGACACGACCTTGTGGGAGCGCGACCGCCCGCATAATGCAGAGCCGGCCCATCCCCTTGGTGGAGTAGAGCCGCATGCTGCTCTCCCGATCACCTCACCACGCCTACCTGTCGAAAGAAATGGAGTCCAACAAGCCGGGGTTAAACCTATCCCCTGAGCCGCTGCACCCCCGAGCATCCCTTCCCCCCCCCCCCCCCACTCGCCCCGGACGAATGTCCCCAGTGCCGCGACGGTGTAGACCTCCAGGCCCCCCACCCCTAACCCGGCTGCCCTGTCTCCCCCCCCCCCCACCCCCCTGCCCACACTCTTTCCCCCCCCCCCCCCGTCACTCTAAACCAAAGACTCCCACTCTCGACGGACTGCGCCGACCCCCTGTGACCCCCCCCCCCCCGCTACCCCTGTACCCCCCCTATGTCCAACACGCCCACTCCCCCTGGGCCCCAGCGGCTGGCCCCCGCTCGCCCAGCCTGCAGCCGTCCTCCCGTGCCACCCCCCCCACGTCCAACACTGGGATGGACTCCCAACTTGGAAAATCCCCGCCTCCCCCTCAGGTCATCTCCCACTCCTCGCCCGTCATCTCTCTACCCCCCACCCTCTTGGGTAATCCCCCGCCCCCTTCCCACTTGGCACCTCCCCTGCTCTCCACCCCCCCTCCCCCCCCCCCAAACCTCAAACCCCCTAAATTGCTGCAGCCCACTGCTGAGGCTCGAACCCTGTTCCCCCTGCCCCCTCCCCTCCTCTGCACTCTCACTCAATAAAGGGGACACCCCCCCCCCCCCCCCCCCCCCCGCTGGTCCTCGGGGCGGGCGCGTCCCCCCTGTGCTCCGCCCCTGCCCTGGGGCTGCTGCATTGCTCCTCTGTCCCTGCTTCTGTTTGGGAGTTCCACCCCCACTCGCCCATGCCGCCCCCGCGGCCCCTGCACCACACCAGGTCGAACCGCCCCTCCCACCCCTTCTTTGAAGGCCAACATGGGCCTCTTCGCCGCGCCCCGCTTCCCCGCTCGTGGGCATTTTACCGGCGCGGCCGCATGCATCACACGGCTGCAACCCCCGCCTCCACCGGAACGCGCTTCTGCACCTGCGGCGGAACGCAGGCGAGCACAGCTGCTGCGACGACACTCGCGGCACGCCTACGGGGGCTTACCTTCACGTCGGGCCACAATATGTCAATGCGGCCCGCATCTTCGAGTAAACGGACGGCCTCCACGACTCGAGGATCGTCTAACTGCGTCATCTCAGTCCTGCGAAGGCTCACGCACAGGTACCACCGCTGCTGCCAAAGCTCCCGCAATCCGCGACGCCCAACCAAGGACACAACTGCCAACACGTGAAAGCCCCAAACAAACAAAATGCTCAGAGCCTCCCTAGACCGGCTGTCGTGTCACGGCCACCAAATTGGTGGCTCCTGACTCGAAATGGCCGGCTATAAACCCCCAAGCCCTAAACAGCCCAACCCCAGTCAACCAGCCCAAGACAGCCCAAACAGCCCCCCCCCCCCGGTTGCCCCCCCTTCCATGGGAGGGGGGGGGGGACAGGCCTCCTGCTGGTTGGCTGCCCCCTTCCCCCCCCCCCCCCAAAGCCCTATTATAGCCGCAGATCCAAGTGGCGTTATGCAAGGCGTGAGGATATTCTGAGGAGTAATTATGACTTATTCAAGGGTGGGGATGGCCATTCCTTGCTTTGTAACATATTGAAGTTTGGACTTTACTTATGGAAGAACCTATTTCGGTGCTTAATTTGACCCGGTGGCTCCAGGTGGAGCCCATCACCACTCCTTTTTGGAGACCTGCACTTTTCATCCGGCGCTAAAGAGAGAGAAACACAAAAAGAGGTAGATAGATCAAAAATCTAGGGGAAAGAAGGTATGAAAACTAGCCTGCAACATTGAGATAACATTGCAGGAAGTGTCTGGTTTTCGGTGGAAGAAAGAGTCATGAGGTGAAATCAAGATTGGGTACCCCTGGTGCTCAGCACCCCTGGTATTCGTAGCCCTGTCTTTGGGTTTCTGAGCTAGACTTTACGCCCCAGCACTTAGTGTTTTACAAGTTAAGCGCTGAGTACTAGTCTATTCTGCTGAGGTAACATATACATAAAAAGGTATTTTTAAATATGCACTGAAGGAGTATATTACTGTGTACTATTTATAGAAAATTGAAGAGTCCCACAATTAAACAGGTTTGAGTGCATTGCGTGAAAGTGCTGGAATTATACTTCGTGGTAAATCAGTGTGCATTCTTGCTGTTGTCCGACCAGCATGGAGCAGCTCTGCATTTCATCGGAAGGCCATGGCAGACAAATATTTAATTTATAAAGTGTATATGGAAATGATGTTAATCAACATATAATATCCCTTTGGTAAAGTCTGGGTCTCTCTGTGTGTGTGTGTATAGCTGTCATTTCTGATTCTACTGAATCTCGTTTGGCTTTCGGAATTTGGCAAACATGGGTTGTGTGATTCAAATGTTATTAAGGAAGCCATGTTTTGTGGGGTTTTCTACCAAATCTGATGATTAGTCTTGCTTTCTGCTAAAGTCAGACAACTGGACAGTCTTAACACAAACGTGGAATGGAGCCGGCACCAGATTAGGTGCTTTTCGCCCTTTCATTGAAAATGTTTCAGATGCTTTTGACTAAAAAACAATAATCCAGGCTTCTAAGGATTGTATACAGGCACCACGAGGGTCTCTTAACTATTTGCAAATCTCGGCTAAGAGAGGAAGTTAATTTGAGCAGCTGAGAAGACTTGGACAGCAGATTTACAATGGAAATTCACCAACTCCCATGTGTTTGCACTAGGAATTGGTGGGAGTGTCTTATATTTCATGGCCCTCACACCCTGTAAAACTATTTAAATATCCAATGTAGGTACAAGTTGGTCACATATTGACGCCATCGGTGTGGGGGGAGCAATGCACTCATGACGATGCTAAGGTGTGTCCCCACCTCTTCTGCCCCTCACCCTCAGCACTCTCCAGCTCATTCACATTCGTGTGAATATTAATGCCCCACTACTTTCAGACCATAGTGACTAGTCCAAGCTTTGGGAAGCCCAAGATTGGTTAATAGATCTGGGCTAATGACGAATTAGGGAGTCTAAAATATTTCATAAACAGAGGCAAAGCACATGCCTGAAACAAACATACCTCATGAATCAAAACTCAGTGGTTCATGAACTAATTCCTGGTGGCATTCAAGCATAACTCTCGAACCGTTTCATTCAATAAATGAAACCATACCATCATTACTGTGGTGCCAAATTTGTAGTTTACAAACTAGCTACACACGATTTCCAAACTTCAAGCACATGCAATAGTTCCCTGCATCCGACGTCTTGTGTGTGTCAAACCTCATTGAGCAATGGCTTTACTTTTCTTGCCGGATGCTGGGGAGGCTCTACAGGGAGCAAGGAGCCTGCTGGAGACCTTGGGAGGGTGGCGGGCCTTCGGGTGAACTGGACCAAGTCATGTCTGTTCCCTACCAAGCCGGACGGGGTGGTTTGCCCGGGGGATGTCCCGTGGGAGCCTCGCTGTTTGTCCTACTTGGAGACTCAGATTAATCATGCTCACGCTGATTTGTTGGAGGGCAACGTGGGGCGGGCAATGCGCAGGGCGAGAACCTGTTTTGACTTTTGGGGGACTCTCCCACTGTCAGTGGCCGGCAGGGTCACCCTGGTGAAAATGGTCATACTGCCCAGGTTTCTTTATTACTTTGGGAGCCTCCCAGTTTGGATCCCGGGTAAACTCTTCACACAACTGAACACTTTGATTACGGGATTCATCTGGGGCGTTGGAAGACGGAGGGTAGCGTTACTTACTCTGCAGAGGCCCAGGGGAGAGGGAGGCCTTGCACTGCCGAATCTGGAAGCCTACTACCATGCTGCGCAACTCCAGTGGTTCACGAAATGGGTGGCGGGTCACATCAGGCGTCCAGAGGACCGGGGAGGGTCGGATCCGAGCTGGCATCATTTGTCTTGTGTGCTGCTCCGGGTCCCGGTGAGGGATGCTTTGATGCCATTGGACTTGAGGGCGGTGCGACAATGCTGGGCGCGCTTGACCAGGAGGACGTATGTTCAGGTTTCTTATGCGCCTGAGATCCCCATGCGGATGTGTGGGGCGTTGCCTCACGGGGGCGATTGGAGCCGGTTATCAGCCTGGGAAGAGGCGGGAGTTATGATGCTGGGCGACCTCTATGAGGATGGCAACCTTCTCCCTTTTGATGATCTCCGGGAGCGGCACGATCTCCCGCGGGGGGACTTCCTCTTGCATGCAGCTCTGACTGCGGCTATCAGGAAGCGCTGGCGACGGGCTGGTGGAGCCGTCCACATCCCTTGCTTGTCAATATGTAGTGATGGCGGCGGGGACTTTTAAGGCGGTGACATGCCTTTACCGGCGGATTACCTGTGATATGCGTCGACCCCTGACTGCACTGCAACTCAAGTGGGAGGCGGACCTGGGGGAACCCATTGCGGAAAAAGCCTGGGATGAAATCATGGAGCGCCCATGGAAATGCTCCCAAAATGCCCGATTCCAACTCATCCAGTTCTATGTCTTTCATAGGGCCTACCTTACACCTAGTAAAATAGCTGAGTATTTTGGGGGGTCGGCTGCTTGCCCCCGCTGTGACCATGATGGGGCGGACTTCCTCCACACGTTCTGGGACTGCCCACGGGTGGGAGACTTTTGGCGGGAGGTGATGGCTGCACTGCGGGCTGTGACGGAGAGGGAACTGGAGGCGGCATCAGGGGTCTGCTTGTTGCATTGGTTCCTGCACACTGCTAAGACTAAGGTCACCAGCCGGTTCATTGACCTGGGGCTTGTCCTGGCCAAACGGGAACTTACTTCCCATTGGAAGGCGAGGCAAGGGCCTAACCTCTCGCACTGGCATAGGGAGGTGGTGAAGTGGGCGGGAAGCGAGGGGAGCTATAGATTGTGCATGGCTCGGCGGAATGGAAGTGAGAAGTCACAGGAAATGGCCCGGGCATGGGTGGCACTTCTGGAACTATTCAAACAGCCGGTTGAGGATGGCGAGGGGGGGCCTGAGGAGGGGGATATGGCAGGAGACCCTTGAGATTATCTCCATGTTCATGGGCACGCAGGGCGAGGGAAGGATTTTCGACCCGGGATAGGCAGCTACCTCCTGGCCTCTTGCCATACTCGCTGCTGTGCCCTGAAAGAGGGGAATCTGTCAAGCGGCGCGGGAGGCTTCAGGGTTCACTTGACTACATTAGATACTGGCGACATGCTTGGGAGGGTGGATGGGGTGGGGGGTGCTGTTGGGGAAGATTCGACGGGGGAGGGGTGGGGGGGTCTTTTGATTGTGTTGCATTATGGTAGTGGGCCACCCTTGTGGACGGACTGTATTATTGCGCAGACGCCTTGTGGGAAGAGAGATATGTTGTTGGGCTCCGAACAGCGGGATGGTCGATTTTATTATGTCCTGGTTCATTTGGGTAGCCCGTCAGTGGTCAGCAGGTTTGAATATGTTACCCTGTGAAACTCAATAAAAGTCTGTTTAAAAAAAATTTAAAAACATTGAGCAATGGCTTTACTTGTGTGCTGTTGCCAGGCTCTGCACCCAACCTACAGTTTGCCGCCAACTCCTGCTGCATAGACAAGCCCCTTCATGCATACACAGCGTGGGCTGGCCGCAAGTAATCCACCCCACTGTGCATAGACGCACAACCTAGCATGCGGCCCACCCTGCCACAAGTGGCCAAAAGCCAGGCAATGGACCCAACCCAAGCTGACAGCCACTCAAAAGCATGGCTGTTGGCAAAGCACCAACTCTATGCTGTATCTGACTATGGTTATGTCAGGGATGTCATTCATGTTATATTTTAAGATGTCATTAGTTATGTCATTGATGTTATTTAAAACGTCAAGAGTGATGCAATATGTGAGATCTTAAGAAGTACATGGTGAGTGCCCAAGTTCAAATTAGTTCAGTAAACTATAACTAGTGAATTAATGTAATGTTTTTGTTTTGTTTTTTAAACACTAGTTTATTATCTTATAACTTTATTTGAACCTTTTTGTTTTATCACGTGAATTTCCGTTTTTTTTATCCTACGAAGCTAACCCCACAGCTGTGCATGGCCTTTTGGCTGTACGCCATGATGGATTGACCGCAGGACCTCGTCAATGGCCACCCCCCTGAAGCGCACGAACCCTTGGCTGTGCAAAGCGGTTGTTGGACAAATGGCTGGCTTCTAGCCAGGCCCTGAGCCGCCCTGCAGCTAACCCTACACTCCGCACAGCCTTCTGCAATACGCAGTGGGAGGTTGGCCTCAGGGCCTGGGCTATGGGGAGGTCTGCCGACCAGCCCCTCTATAGACACTGTCCCCCACAGACATTCAACTGATATTTTTTGTTTTTGTGGGTACCGTGGTACTCGTGCAGTACTGGCACTCAGGCTTTACCAACCATAGTCCTCCTATCACAGTACTGCTGTACATTCGAGCTAGAGCTTGAGCGGCATCTCTGCGGTCCATCATGGAAGTACCTGTGGTGGGACCCATAAGAGTACCGCAGCTTATGTCCGATTCAGATACGGCAATTTGCTCCTAAAAGTTCCTAGAAAGGAGGCGGTTGGCCTAGTACTAGATTTATGTCCTGCCTGTACTACGGTCAAAGAAACCGAAGAACATGTTTTGTTTTTCTGCCCTAGATATCAACAGATACGCAGGAGGTGGAAAAGACCAATTTGCCTCAATTTAGGAGCTAGGCAGTATTAGATTGCGCATAGAATTCTAAAATCCGATGTATCGGAGCCAATAGTTTTTTTCTGTCAGCCGCTTTTTATTTGCCTTCTGGATAATCTAACAGAAGCTTTTATCAAAGATTGCACCGTGATATTAACTGTCTCGTAAAAAATGCAGTTTATGTATTGTGTACTTTAGGAACGCTCCCCTTATTTCTTGGGGACATTTAAGCTGCATGGTTCATAGCAGGAAGCATGCCCTACAGCTGTTTCTTAATGTATTCCGATGTATGCTTGGCTGTCCATTTCTATAGCCCTTTTTTTAAAAACCATTTGAAAATGTACTTGTTGTTTATATTTTTTTAAACTGTAAATTGACTGTTTTTACCTTTTGTATACTTTGATGGTTTTGCACAAATAACCGAATAAAGTTATTTGAAAGTGCGAGTACCGCAGTACCCATGTGCCAAAATAAAAAAAAACATTTAGGCTGGATGTCTCCCACCGATGCCAAGGGATTAGGGTGTACCTACCCTGGCCCCTTATATATTATTTGTAAAAGATTTTCAGCATACGGGGGATCAAGTCCTATAGCAGCGGCTGCAACACTTTCAGCCGACTTGTAGTCAATCAGCTTGTTTGGTAGTGTGGGAATAGCTGAAAGCAGAGAAAGCTACCTTGAACAATCAGAGGGCTCGATTTTTAGGTCTCGCGTGCGTTGCAGGGCAGAGCCCTGCTCTGCCTCCACGAGAGATATTGTAGGAGAGGATTTTCAGAAGAGGGCTTTAAGCCCCACCCCTCATTTCCATTGGCTGGCGTCACCGTTTATGTTAAACGGTGGCTTGCCATTGGAAATGAGGGTTATTGGTTGCCACCCTTTGGCTTGCGATCGGACTGGGTGGCCTGCTTCATGGCTGTCGAAGCACTTTCTTTTCTTTGAGGCTATGTGTTTAAACACATGGCCTCATAAAGATAAGAGATACCCATGCTCCGGCGCGGTCGTCTTTCACTTTCGGGACCGCGCTTGTTTTATCCAGCTTAAGAATTTCTTGTATCCGATGTCAGTGAGTTCTTGCTAATTGGCCTTCGTGTTAAATGCAGGTGGGTTGAGTTTGCTGTGGCTGTCGGGAGCACCCCGGGGCACGCAAACAACCAGGCTACCCTGACCGCTCAGCCTGATTGGAGGACAGCAGGAGCCTGTCACAATGCTTCTCCGGTGGAAAGTAGGCAGCAGCCTTCCCAATAATGGACCCGTAGGTTTGTTGAAACACAATTCAAAAGGTTTGCATCGAGCATGTGCAACAAAACAAAACAAAAAACTCCCTGCGCCTGTAAATGTCCAAGCGAGAGTGGGACTTCGGGTGTATTTTGACAGCAGCTCTTTCTCATTCGAATCAAGACGCTCTAGGTTCCCTTCACTCAACCCATGTGAGGAAGTTTGGCTCGCTGTTTTTTTCGAAATGAGTTTTTGTTGTGTCTAGTTTTCTTAGGTTCTGTCAGTCAACCCAGGCTTGCAGCGAAGTGGGAGTGGGTGCTACAGCACTATCGTGTCTACACACTCTACTCCCGGTGTTGAAATGTACGCTCTTACAGCGAGACACTTTAGACTGTAACCTCACACTTTTTGTATGTTTTCTTTGAGACCTACTGTACGACGGTTGCCTTTGGGTACAATACCCCTGTCTCCTCCCCCATACTCTGTACATTTAGGTATATTGTGCAAAGTGGTTACATTCTTGCTAGAAGCAGCACATTGGGAAAGGTGCTTGCTCAAGAGGTACATTTCTGTCAGCCGGATTTCTGAAGTGTTGCTCCGAACCGGGTTTGCTTTTTAGTTTAATTTAAAGGTATTGTCTGAGGGCAGTAAGAAATGGCCTTTGTATCCAAGTGCAGCCACAGAAATGAGCAGCGCTCAACGAAAGGCTGTGTTAATTGCCGGGGCAGCTGAATGTCTGTGCGTGGTACAAACACGCTCTCCTAATGCCCCCCCCTTACCCAAAGCATGGTATCTCCTTGCGCCAACCCCTTACCCAAAGCATGGTATCTCCTTGCGCCAATCGTACACACGTTCCTTTGTATGTTTATTGGCAGCTTTTCTTATTGGAGCGTGAGCATTTTAAGTTTGACAGCTCCCCCTACAGAATGATTGCCACCATTGGCCACCATGCACGCCAATGTTTAGCAGCAGATCTTTTTTTGTAGCACTTTGGTAGACAAGCCTCAACCCCTTTTCCATGTCATGGGCTTTTTAATACAGTAATAAGGGCGGTTTTTAAATGTATTTGCAGATGACATCATAGATTCCTTCCTTGCTAGGTACCTGCTTTAAAATAAAAATTAATGTGAATGCTGAACCTTAATCCTAGTTTGAAGAAACTGACTGCATGGCCATTTGCACATGTCTATTGATGAGCAAGTTTGGTTACTGCCTATGGCATACATTTTTTAAAAGGAGGGCTCGGTCTACTAACTATGCGCAACTTGCTCGGACTAGTTTATTAAAAACCAAGTCGAAACACCCGGGTTTCTATTCTTAGATGTGGACTCTTTCTATTAAGTTGTATGATGAGACCCACTCTTTCCCACTTCCACCCCCCCCACTCTCCTTCTCTGCTGCAAAACCAGGCGTATTGACACCAATCGCCCTGAAGTAAATGTAATTAAATGCAATCTAATTTCAAGCACATTAAAATATCAGACACCAGTGATGGACTTGGCCCTGCTTGCAGGGTCATCCCTAAACTTTTTGGCCTTCCCCCTAGACTTTTTCCTGACATAAGGTTGGTGGTTTCAGGACTCTGGGCACCTTAGCGCTGGTTAGCAGTGCAAAGTGCGTGTGCTTTCTGCCTTCCATAGGCTTACATTAGGAACCCCCCCTTATGGGACATCTTCCCCCCATGGCAGAAAATATATATGCCATGTTTGGTATGTGTGAAATGGAAATATTAAATGCTGCGCAATGGTGTGCATAGATTTATTTTCACCATTGTGGAAATGCCACTTTTAAACCTTGGCATTTCGGTGTGCTGTGCCTGCCTTGTGGAAGGCTGGCTCCGCCCCCTGGGGTGTGTCTGTCTCCCAGACCCCAGCTCATGAAGGGAGGAGGGAAGTCTGGCAGACAGGGTGCTCTACACCTCCCCCAAAACCAGTTGGGACCGGTTTCCCCAGAGACCCTTCCAGAATCTTCTGGCCCTTTCTGGTAGGTGGGATGAGGGGTGTATATATAGAGTAGCTGAGACTCCATGTGTGCGTGCTTGGACTTTGATTTGGAGGGGACACTCTGCCAGGAGGTACCGCCGCAAGTCCTGCATGCTGGCCCCTGAGCCCACCTGTACCCCTCTGCTGTCCACAGAGCCAGGGAGAGCCCTTTGCTGGAGTGAAGACTGCTGAGCCAGGAGGAGTGCCATATTATGAGGGTTGACTGTTCCAAGGAACTGCTGTCCTGTTCTGATGAGCTGCCCAACTGCCTGCTGATCTTGCCCAGCATTGACTGTGCTCTTCTGCTTTCCTGAACCCAGCACCTTGTGAGCGCAATGTTATTTCCAGCTCTGCCTGCCTTCTAGCACGTCGTCAGCGCTATATTTCAAGTGTCCAGGCGAAGAAGAGAGCGTGGTTCCTGCAGCGCCGTGCTGCCAGCATGATATGAGTGAATCCCAGCGTGTGAGATTCCCCCCTGTGCTGCTGATCGAGGAGCGGGTGCCCACCCGCTTTATACTTCAACTTAACGGGAGCCTACCCCGTATTGTCGTCCTTTGCGGGTGCCCACCCCGCGTTGTTGCCGCAGCTGGAATTCATTTTAAGAGCGGGAGCCCACCCCACTCTTGTGTTGTATTCAGCGGGAGCCCACCCCGCATTATTGCTGCGTGGCGGGAGCCCACCCCGCACAGAGGAATTCCCTGAAGTTCACCGCTGCCGGTCCGGGAGTCCAGGAGCACCGCGTGGGCTCTCCCGCTGATGTCAGAGGGGAGCTGCGCTAGGATTGGTAGCGGCGCCGGGAATTGCCCGGCAACGGGGCGGCAGGCTTGGAAGGAGAGAAGTTCCGGAGTCCCAGCATTGGAGCCTCGAGGGCTCCTGGGGCCACCGCAGAGACTGGGAGAGTAGGAGACACCCTGCAGAGAAGCCACCATTGAGAGGGGAGCCGGAGCCTCCCGGGCTCCACGCCGAAGTACACAGCCTCGCAGGCTCCGCATCAAAGTCCCGGGTCCCAGGAGGGGGCCCGGGTGAAACCAAGTGAGGTGCGGCGCGGCAGATGGCGAGCGGGGCGGGGCTCCCGAAGGTTGGTGAGAGCCCCGCGTGTGCCAGCAAGAGCAGCCTGGAGACCGGAGCCGACGAGGAGGTCCCGAGACCGGGGCCTGCCGGTGACCGGTGCCGACCCGCCTTCAGCCAGCGAGGGGAGCCTGGTGAGTGGAGCTTTGTGTCGGGCCTAGGAGGGTTGGTCGAGGCTCATTGTTGGTGCCTTCCCCCGGTGACCCCCAAGCCCTCGAGGAGGGGGCTCCCCCGGGTTCAGTGCTGTGCTGGCCTTGTTTTTCCAGCTGCCCCACCTGGCAGTGGGCAGTTGCAACGTTGGCCAGCTGCATCGAGGGGCATGCTCGTTTTGCATAACAAGGTGGGGCCTATAATGGAAGGGTAGTAATCTGTGGGCTCTACTGATTATGTTTTATGCCCCATGCTCACGCTTTATGCCTAATGAGATGATTATGATTAATGCCTATTGGTATGATGCATTTACACGGCTGATTTTGTGCAGGATAGGCCTCTCTCAGTAATGCCATGATGTCTGCGTAATGTATTTCTGCCTAATGCTTTTCCCAAAGTTTCGCGTTGCTGATTTTGCACCTAAGTAGGGTTTGGGTATAGTGCATTCATGCTGATGTTCTACACCATATGTTTTCGCGCCCTATGAGATGCTATGATCCTGCCTAATGCTTCTCCCCTAATGCTTACATTGCTGGTTTTATGCATAATTTGCTTCTACCTGATCTAAGGTGGCCTATGCCTAATCTAATGTGGTTTACGCCTAGGGAGACTCCTCATGTTTCTAGGCCTAATGTTATGCATGATGTGATTTATGCTCAGGAGGATGCTTGATGCATGTGATTTTGCCCAATGTCATGCAAAGATGTTTTCATTCTATGCCCACTGCAAACGTGATTTATGCTAATGAGGTATGCCCAATGTGTTTCGCATGCTTTTAGGCTAATGATGATGCCCTATGTTCACAGGGTTA
The DNA here is from genome assembly GCF_964204655.1 of Triturus cristatus. NCBI lineage: Eukaryota > Metazoa > Chordata > Amphibia > Caudata > Salamandridae > Triturus > Triturus cristatus. The sequence continues at coordinate 1,219,432,513 of NC_140582.1, read as the reverse complement.
TGCCAATGCTAATATGATTAGGCCTAAGGCTATGCAGAATATGTTTTATACTTTATGCCTACTGGTTCTAGGCCTAATGCATTTATGCTAATGAGGTTTTTATGCCTAAGGTTATGCAGAAGGTGTTCCATAAGATGCTAATATGGTTATGCAAAATGCATTTCTAAGCCTGACCTAATGTTTTCCCATGATGTTCCAGATTCATGACTGATTACGTTTTTATGACTAATGGTTCTGGCAGCGGCTCGATTGGACCTGCCTTGTACATATTCACCTGTAAATTGCTACCTGGTCCCGAATGGCACAATGTATATGTAAAAGTTATTTTTACACAACCTGGTGTGGAGTCTCTTCTGTGGTGTGCCTAGTGTGCCGCCTGTGAGTGTGCTGCGCAGATGCTTTACATATTGCTCCCGAGTTTAGCCTACCCACTCCGTGCCCAGCTACCTCGTTTCTAACAACCACACATAGTGCCTAGTAATTTACTAGATTCAAAGGACCCAAAGAAATATGTAATGTAACTGGCACCCACGTAAAGCGCTCCAATACCGTTGCGTCCACACTATATACAACTGCAACAAAAAAAGACAGTGAGTGCTATATATAAATAAAGTACAAAATCCCCTAACAAGGTGGGCAAGTCACTGGGGCGGGCAGACAAAATAAATAAATGTGACCCAGAGGTACATTTTAGCTATGGAACTAAAAATACTTGCCACCTAATCTCGGCTCGACCACTTCACCTAAATATGCTGAAAATAAACACTTTATTCTAAAGTGACATTTCCCTGGGAAGTCCTTTGCCTTGCTATCGAAATCATTGCCTACCAACCCAGAAGTGAAAACTGTGGAACTAGGAGACCGGTTTTTCAACCCACTCCTCCAATTAGGCCTACCTGTGTGCTCTTGGGCAATCACTTTTTGAATGTATTATCTCCAGGCATATAATGCTGGCATGTGGTGGGGTTGTGGACAATGCTCTTAGTTTAACAGCGCCCTCTGCCTCACCACGCTCTGACCGGTGTGAATCTTGCTCCTCAGCGACTCAGCACCCTGAAAGCTCCAGGCCGCATGATGTGCTGCATTGCTAAATCCTTATAAGGTCTCAAAGGCGAGACCGATTGCATTGCAAATGCTTGTTTATTTCAGCTATGTGCTGGGGAAACTTGTAAGCTGTGTTCAAGGAACAGCAAAGAGAGCTAATGTCTTACTGCATCAGTAGCTGTATTTCAGCGATGACTGACCAGTCGAACCATGTTAACTGTGCTGGGAGTGTTTACAAGTGTTTGGTGATGGCAATCAGCGAGCAATAGCATTTTAATACAAACTCTTTCACCGCAGGCAGATTTCCTCTTCTAGGCCTGGCTCTAAGCCTCTGTTTCATGATTTTTTTTTTTTTTTTTTTTTTATTGAGTTTTATATAGCGCGAACTTGACCCCAATCGGGTATCAGAGCGTTTACATAGCACCAGTTGCATTACATGCAGACACATTCATTAGGTCTCGCCTGAGCCAGCGCTTTAGCGCTGCTCTCGCGAGAGCTTTTGTAAATGGGGGATCTGGAAGTGCAAACGAGTGCTTTCAGGCCTCCAAATACAGTGCATGTGCGCCGGGCGCACGCACCATTTGGCAGCCTGCACACCATTTGCTTTCACTTTCGTGGCCGCACGGCCGCTTTGATGTTTGATCGCGATCACTTTCACTTTCGCGGCCACACGGCCGCTTGTTCTAATGTAACCCAGATTGCTTTCCGACTTAAAAACAAACACTCGCCATGTCCTTCTCACCATATTGTTAGTTTGTGATCATTTATCAACTCTTTCAAAACCAAGCATCCATTACATGTTGTGAGGGTTTGCTGTTGTCGCATCTTTGGTGTTTCGTTACTTTCAGCAGAGTTAGTGTGATTGGGTGTAGAATTGTCTGCACTTCTGCACCGTAGCACATTTCCACTTTCAGACTTTTTATTCACTGGTAATATGTTTTCAAATTGTGCAGCTATTTTTACTGCCCCCTCCCCATTTTACATCATTGCCAAGTCTCGTTTACCCTGCCGTGCGTGTTTTTCAAGTATACACATTTTTCTCACTGAGGAAAACGGAAATGCTTAAGCACCTCATACAGAACAGATCAGAGCTGTAGCAAGTAGGGTTGCTTTTATTCACATGCTGTTTGTTCATAGACCTCGTCAATTTCATTTAAAACTTCTCGGTAACGGTGTCTATCTCCCGCAACAGAGAGACGCTGTGCTGAATCTCAAGAGGCAGCGACTCGACGCAGTCCAGGTATTCACGTACGAAGCAAGTATGGTGCGATCTTCCTCTACGCCAACTGGGCTGCTGCCACCGCCACCCCCGGGGGAGCCTTGCTGCGGTCCCAGCATCCTAACACAGGGCAGTCTCAAACTAAAACCATGGCGGTGGACCGGGAATGGTCGTCCTGCTAGGGGGACTCTGCAGCCTTCCTCGGTTTCTAAAGTTGCAAGTACTTTACTCACAGAAATATAACCACAATTTTGCGTTCCACTGCCAAAAGCCGGGTTGTGGTTCTTATCTCCCCTCTGCCCTCCCTCCATATTTTGAGCATACTGCAGCAGAGCTAAAAAAAAAAAAAAAAAGCTGAAAGGGAACCACCGCCAGCACTCGTGGCCGATGCTGGGGTCTACTTACCTCCTCACAAAATATTAAAAGTGCCTGTATGCAGCTCTTTCGTAGTGAGTGGCTTACACATGCCTTAAACAAATACCCAAAGCCGACATCTGGAACGAGCAGTTCCGTCTGTATTTCCTTCAACATATTTAAAACATTTGACCTCTTAATTTACTGCTTTACTTCCAGTCTCCAACAGTGTTTTTCACAGCTAAGGATTTGAAAATATCTGATTCAACACAAAGATTAATCATTCTTTGCGATGTTCCACGGTGTTTCCTGTGAATCTTTGGCAACAACAAACCCGTTCACAAATATGTATTTTAACAAGCATTTGCAATGCAATAGGTCTCGCATTTATACGAGTTTGAGCTATTGGCATTGTAAATGACAGTGCCTTTTATTTAAGTTTGGTTTTTTTAAAACATAAATAAAAGGCACTGTCATTTACAATGCCAATAGCTCAAACTCGTATAAATGCGAGACCTATTGCATTGCAAATGCTTGTTTTTGTTAGGCACGGGGAGATTAAGTTATTTGCCCAGAATCACAAGCTGTTTATTCAGCGTCATTGTCGAGACTGGAACCCAGTTCCCCAGGTTCGAGGTCGACGCCCTAGCCGTTAGGCCAACTATTCATTTTACGTTATTGGTCATAACGACTAACCTTTCAAATATACTACTTAGCTCATTTCCGTATCTGAGAGTCGCCCTTCGGTGTGTTTATTTGCAGAGGATAGGATAGCACGTCATCCAGATAGCACTCAGCCTGGGAGCTGCTTGGCTGAGTTCTAGAAGGAAATGGAGAGCTAATCTGCGCATGCCTCGTGCTGTTCTGAGTGCGCTGATAGACACGCTACGGGAATGCCCGGAATGCGCCTAGTCATGCAGGGAGCGGGCACGGTGCCAACTTAATGTTCCCTTTCTACATCTTGGTGACTGACTCTGGCGGAGAGAGAAACAAACACCCGCCGTGTGACCCAACATGCGAAAAACTCAATGCTCATCCTAGCAGCCGGCAGTGGAGCGGGGACGAGGGAGTGTAGCTTAGGGTAATGTTCAGGGCACAAGTCCTAAAAAAAGAAGTGGGGGGGACGCTGTCACCGGAAGTGACGTCACAACAGGAATCTCATGAAAAGAAGTGGGGGGACGCTGTCACCGGAAGTGACGTCACAACAGGAATCTCATAAGTATTCATATGCCTTTAGATGACGGGGCATTTCACAGCACTGCTACCCCTGGTCTGTTCCTCGATGTCCTTTGCAACCCCCCCCTCCCCCCCACTCCCCCGAGGGGGTGCCCCAGTTGCACAACGAAGTGCTCAAAAGTGCACAACATACAGAAGGACACACATTCCAAGCGTTAACCGCCAACGCCTGCTCGCTCCGCCTCCCAATCACTCCAGCCTGCACACACCACCGGTGCCTCTTAAAGTCTCCAATTACAAATATTAGCATATCTTTGGTAATTTACGGGAAACTTCCCTCCCACCCGGGCTCTCTGCTCACACAATGCTGTCCAGCTTTTGGGCAGGGGGGACGGCGTCCACCCGGAAAAACCTGGTAAAATAAGTGGGGGGACGCCGTCCACCCGCGTGGTACCCCGACTCGAGCCCTGGTAATGTTGCATCATTTACTCTACACTATCGCCCCAGTCAGCGCCGTTGTCGTACTGTCAAGCCCCCGACTTACAAGCATTCCTTTGATGACAGTGCCTACCTGCCAAGGTTTCAGTGTGCTTCTGTGTGTCATTTCCAATTGTTTGGTGTGTTCATGTCACAATTGAATGTTTATGGGTTACCCTTTCATTACATGTATGATAAGGCATTTCTGGACATGCAGTGAGAGCTTCAGACATGTATTCTGTTTTTCCATGTGTTACAGGCGCAGAAGTAGTAGTAATTGGAACCAGGGGAGAGAGCGCTTCCTTTTCTGCTGGCCCTTTTAAAGACTATTGTGAATGGAGCTTTCTTGGCAAAGACAAGTCTGCTTCAAAAGGAAAGGATGTGATTTATTCGGATGGACGTACCTGCCCCGACCAAGTCTTTGACCACTACAGAGACCGCGTGAAACCAACGTGCAACGGCTCCTTCTTATTACAGAATGTTCTGTCTGAAGATGCTGGCTTCTACAGATTAGAGTGTGATGTACAACCGACTGGTTACTACGATCTACGTGTTGTTGGTAAGTAGGGAACCATGGCCGTTGTAGCATTTCATGTGCTAAGTGCCGAGTATAAGAAATACAGTAATTCACAGTAGTGTTTTTGCAGAGATTTCTGATGAATTCATACTTTCTGCTTAGTGACATGAATGCTTTTTTACCAAAAACGAAAAAGTTGCCCTTTACACAACTGATTTCTTACAATGGGCCAAACAAGGCCTGAACTAGGCCCGCCTCCATCTTGTATTTTTAAGCCTCCTGTTTCTTCGTGCCGCATAATGTGCATACCTCAAATGTTTTGTTGATCTGTTCTTCTTAGTAAACTCGTTGGAAACCTTCCTTCAGCAACTAAAAACCTGGCTATTCTGCAATGAACTTAATGCAATTTAAAGAACGCCTGAAGAACTATGTTCCGGGCCGCACATTGCGGTCTTCTGAGGCCTGCCGCCTGGCCGCTCCAGGGTGCAATGCCGCATCTAAAGGGGGCAGAGCCTTCTCCGTCTCGCTCCCACAACTATGGAAACAACTGCCCGATTACCTGCGCAAGGAACCGGAACTCCTCCCCTTCAGGAAACCGTTCAAAACGATCCAGTTCAGAGAGGCCTTGGACACTGTATAACTTACCTCTGAAGAAATATAAACTCCTTCTCAGGGGTCTCACTGATACTTAGTCCATTCAAACCAATAATAAAGAATTTGGCACCGAAGCTGAAATATAGAAGAACATTTTTATTAAACTCAAATGAGTGTGACTACGTCACACAGAAGCCGTAGCAACTGAATGAGGTAGTCCATAGAATGGTTTTACTTCACATCTTATATACTCTTTATCCTGCCCCAGGCATGTAAGGGAGTTGTACCAATTACATTCCTAAACAAATGGAAAATCTGGAGGGTCAGCCGGTGAGTAGCCTTTGGGGTTTTAGCAGGATATGGACAAAACATTATAATTACATAGTTCACAAAGGTTAATCTGATTTAGATGGCACTGCAGGGCATGGCATGATTACATGTACAGTATCTTGATTGATCTCAGACAAAGATCGATCAGGGAAATTGGCTTTGCGAGGTCAGTTTCAGGTGAAGAGGTCAGTTTCTTACAGTTCATTCCAGAGTCAGAAAGAAACCTAGTTAATGCATACATGGACTAAGAAGGCCAGGCCACTTTGTTCGCCAGGCTACCTTCACAGGCCTACGTGAGGGCAACACAAAATGGTGGCACAATAAAATGGAGTCATGAATTGCAGAACCTCACTTCCCTGTGCGGCCAAGCATCCGTTTATGACCTTTGGCAACTCTCTCAAAAGCACTTGGAGACTTGCCGGTGATTAGCGCTATACAAAAATCAATTAACATAACAATGAAGTACTCCCTAGGTATTAGTGGGGAGATACCTACAGCGCCGCGCACACTACGGAGTAACCGAGGAGCCGTGCGCTTTATTAATGCTGTTTCATTCATTCAGCAAGTGACTGTGCAAGCTTTTTTTTCCTGCCTGGTACAGCACGTTTATTCATAATATCAGTCTGGCATTGTTACGGGGGTCTTCAACTTTTTGGGTAGGAAGAGCTACTTGTAGCAAATGAAAATCATTGCGAGCATTTAATATTAGTGTTGTCATAGTGACCATATCATACACGTTTACATTACCTATCACCTTATGAAAGATTCCTAGAGCCAATCACCTCACTGCATCAGCCAAGGTTGCCAGCGGTGAGGACAAAAAGCGTTGTCATTTTGAATACCTCTACATGGGTCGTATACAACATTCAACACTGCAATGCCCGTGGCACTAAAGTAGTCTTTTTAGTAATGTCTTCCCAAATGATTTCATGCTTGAAAATCTGCTTCAAATATATTTTGGAAACTCTGCATTTTTTTCGCCAAACATCAGTCTTTGAGTTCTGAAAATATACACTTGTGGCATACATACAATAATTCTACAAGCAAAAGATTCTATTTTCATAGACTTGGGCTGCACATAGGAGAGCTACTTGCAGGCAGCATGAGCTACTCGTTTGAGAAGCCTGGCTTAGAGCGAAACTCGGTTTGTCCTACCACATTGGATGACTTTAGAACACAAAGGGTGTATTAATAATATAATAATAATAATAATAATAATATCCACATTTGTAAAGAGCGAACACTCACCCGTAAGGGTCTCTAGGCGCCGTCGGGAACACTAAGCAAGCTATTGCCCAGAGTCACATGGTGCTGGGCTAATCTGCCGCCGGGGATCGAACCGTGATCCCCAGATTCAGTCACCCTGGCCGCGGCGCCACACCTCTTCCCTTTATTAAGATAGTGTATGATGTTGCATTGGTTTCTGTCTCCTGATCTGTTAAACCTATGAAACAATTCCACCACCTTATGCTCACAGTGCGATTTCCATTGTGCATTGTATTATACAAAGTTCTCACTGTAGAAGTGAGCCATGGAATCTTCAGCCGCATTTCTCTGAGCCTTATGCTTAATCCCAGTGTTGTCTGACTATATTTTTACCTTCTGTAATGAATTTCCATTCTTTATAACCCTTGTACTCTGTCTCAAGACGGCTTTTGTTACTGATAATGCCGCCTATTTTATTGATGATTCAGTTAGGGGCACATTTCTTGATCTATTCTTGAGGATAACACCTTGCTTTATATAGTACCTATCAGATTATCAAGAATAGTCAACAGTGTTTACTGATTGAAACGGCATAAGAAGTGGAAGCTGGCACAAGTAACAAGCATTTGCAATGCAATCGGTCTCGCCTTTGGGACCTTATTTGCATTTAGCTGTGCAGCACATTAGCCTGGGTGCTGAAGCATCTACTGTTCTTTAACATGCCTCTCCAATCACCTACTGCTCTTAGCGGCCATTCTTCCAAGTTGGGTTATTAATGCATACTGTCCTTCTGGAAGAAATGCTCCAGTTTTCTAACAAAAAAACCACCTAAACAATAATTATAGGACTAGTGTGTGTTATGGTGTAGCAGTGGATCACTACAGCAAGGTCACAAACGGTAACAAACAAAATGTACAAAAAGTGCCTCTTTGCGAGCTCTGCATTTTGGTATAACTTTGACCAGTGTCCACGAAGCAGAAGGCCTTTTTATGGAATGCATTTTCAGATCATCTGGGAAGAAGCAGGAGTGTGTGCTATAAAAGCTGAAGAACATGTGCTTTGTTTCCCCTGTGATTATCTCGTGTATGGCTGACTCTATAATGAAAATACACGCAGCTGCTGGTGATAGCAGAGGTTTGCAGCCCAACCTTTCTGTAAGAACTTGTGGTTTCCTTGCATCCTATGCGTGGGAAGAAAACGCAGCCTGAGGCGGCCTCCAGCAAGGAGGGCTAAGTAGTGTGCTCTAAAAATCAGCAAGAAAGGGCGTGAATTTGGCGATGAACAATAAATTAAACCGGTATAATGTCTCATCTCCCCCTTTTCTTTTCAATGTCAGCCTTTTTTTTATCCCTCTGTACTTCATACAAATAGTTTCTTTTTCCTTTTATTGTGTAAAGTGGAGGTTTCTTGCCAGTCAAGATGTAGGTAAGAGTTCAACACTTATCTCAAACACTTTTAACACTTCATAATGGAAAATACGACTCTCCTTCAGTGTCTTTCGAAATATTACCCCTTGTACTTGTGTTGCGCAGGGTGAGCTGCCTGCTCAGTACAGAGCCCGCCCCTCTCTGCAGCTGCCACCACGCGCCGGATGAATTTGCGTAGCGTCCGATTCGAACTATAACAGAACACGGGATGTAGATAAATTAAAGTGAAGAGTTGGGACTTGGGAGCTCCTCCGAACGGTTACTGTTTGTTTTGTAAAATAAGGGTTTGAAAATCAAAGGTGTGAGGCCACTTTACAGGCAATTGTGCTTGGCTTCTCAAACGCCATACCCATTGTTACAAGATAATAGACACATGCCCTTCAGATGAAGCGAGATAGTCTACGCAGGGCCTGCTGATTACCAGAGCTACGACATGCCTCAATTTTTAAGGAACTGAGCAAATGTGCAGCAGTCAGATGCCCGGCTATGCAGTTCCTTCCATTCCCAGTGCCGCCTGCTGTTTTGCAGAGACCTGTCCGAGGAGAATTCCCACAACCCCGAACTGCTGGAAAACAGCTCGTCTGGAGTTGTCCATTGAATTTGCACGTGTTGTTTATCTACTATGGTATGAAAACACTTAAAGCTTTGTCCGGAACCTGGGTTTTTAGGTCTCGCCTGGCGTTGCAGTGCAAAGCGTTGCTCGCTGGGCGAGAGATTTTGTAAAAGATCAGATGTGAGAAAGGGGCTTGAAGTCCTGCCCCTCATTTCCATTGGCTAGCGTCACCGTTTATGCTAAACGGTGGCCTGCCATCAGAAAGGGGGTATTGTAGCCGCTGTCCTTTCCCCTTTTCGTCCGGCCGATCCGGACTGGAGCATCTGCTTTGCGGCTTTCGCAAAACACTTTCTTATCTTTATGGAGCCATGTGTTTCTAATTAGAAACACATGGCCCCATAAAGACAAGAGATCGATGCTTTGAGCTGGTTCCCTGTTGATTTTTCTGGGGGGAGCAGCTTCCTCTCTGGCAAAACGTGCCGAGAGATGGCAGTGCCTGGAGAGGGCCTTGTGTGTTTAATCCCCTGCAGACAGCTGCACACAAAGTCGGGGGTGGGGGGGCAAGGAGAGGGGGCTGTGTCTGAAAGCTAATTACGTTCTGTCTAATCCGTCAGGGCGGAGGGCAGACTGCACAAGGCCTCCTGGGGCTGTTACAGCGCCTCGTCCTCCCCACTTCCCCTGCCTGCCGCTGGATGCAAGCGCAGTGTGCGTCAGTCACAGGGAAGCGCTTTGTGTGGTACAGTGGTGGAGCGCTGTGTGGCTCCCCAATGTCTGCGACACTGACGTATCTCCAGCACTCTTGTATGTATGTTCAGTGTTTGTGTGCAGCATCACTGAGTGTCAATGTATAGTGTGTTTGACTGACAACACTGTCTGTGTGCCATTGGTAGCCACTGACATTCGTTTCGTGTGTCACACTGTGTGCGAACTGTGTGTGCGAGTGTGACAATACTGTGTGCCATTGGTAGCCATTAATGTTTTGTTTCGTGTGTCACACTGTGTGCGGTGTGTGTGCGTGTGAGAACACTGTGTGCCATTCATAGCCACTGATGTCTGTTGAATTTGTAATCGCTGTGTGCCTGTGTGTGGGACAACACTATATGGCGCTATTCGATATTGGTGTTTGAGTGCATCATCGCTGTGTGCGTCTGCGCTTCTTTTAGAGTCTTGTTTGTCGAGTGCGTCGGTGTGAGGGTCGGCGTGTGACAAACCAAACCTGTGTGTCTTTTAGACTCTGGTGTTTGAGTGCGTCGTTGCTATACGAGGTGCTTGTGCGTGTGTGTGTGTGCGCGTGTGAGACAACACTGTGTGCCATGTGTAGCTACTGCTGTTTCGTACGTCATTGTTGTGTATAAGAGGTGTGTGTGAGTGAGAGAGAGAACTCTGTGCATTTGGTGGCCAATGATGTTTTTTGATTGCATCATTGCCCTGTGTGAGAGACAACACTTGTGCCATGTGCAGCCACTGCTGTGTTTCGTGCGTCAAGCTGCATACAAGAGGCCCCCGCGCTTCCACCTACAAGAACACTGCGCTCTATGAAGCTTTGCTGGCAGTAGTGTCCAAGCCAAGGAAGACACAATGGGGGGTTCTTCCTTTTCTGCTTTGGCCCCCAGAGGCTGGGGCTCCTTGCCCTGGTCTCTCAGGGCCATCAAGGGCCCAGATTCTTAGACGTCAGCAGAAGACTTGGCTATAATAAAGGGATCTACTCGCCTCTTTTGTAGACACGCGTCGCACTGATCTGCGAGCGCCTAGACAGTCACTCCGCCGAGCAGCCTGCACACTATACATGCCTTTTGATGTGAGGTGTGAGTGGCAACACTGTGTGCCTTTGGCATCTACTGATGTTTGTTGAGTGCATCACCGCTGCGTGTGTCTGTGTGTGTGGGACAACACTGTGTGCCATTTGTAGTCACTTATGTTTGTTGAGTACATCATCGATCTGTGCGCGGGTGTGTGAGACCACATTGCATGCCATTGTAGTCATTGATGTGTTTCGTGCATCACACTGTGTGCAGTGTGTGTGTGTGTGTGTGAGAGAGAGCGAAAACCCTGTGCCAGTTGTAGCCGTTGATGTTTCTTGGCTTCATCTTTGCTGTGCGTGAGCTGTGTGTGTGAGAGTGACCGCACTGTGTGCAATTGGTAGCAACTGCTGTTTGTTGAGTGCGTCACCGCTGTGTGTGTGCGGTGTGTGTGACAGCATTGTGTGCTATTGGTAGCCACTGGTGTTTGTTGAGTGCGCCACCGCTGTTTGCGAGCTGTGTGTGAGACAGCAGTGTGCCATTGGTAGCGATTGGTGTTTCCTGAGCGCGTCACCAATGTGCGCGAATGCGCAGCATTTGTGAGTGACTGTGTACATACAAAGCAAGTGGATAGTTGGGGAAAGCCACAGCTGCACTACCCTACTATACACACAATGACAATAATACAAATAGTTCAGGTTGCCCACCTCAAAGGTCCACTATCCAAGGACCATATATGTTTAGACACCAAAAATCATTTAACAGAGAGGCAACACTGTAAAGGAGTAATAATAATGATGGTACATAACGCATTTCAAAAAACAAGTATACACCAAGAAAAAATAGGTTCTTTAATTGTTGCAGGTTGAACAGGCAGCAGAGAAACAGCCAACGCGTTTCGCCCAACAGCGGGCTTCCTCAGGGCAAGGATCAGAGTGTAGTCCAATCCAGTCCAGAACCGAACGATTTTCACGATATCGACTTTGGATCACTCTGTTTTTAAGCGACAAGTGTCCAAATTAGTGAGAATGAATCCAACGGAAAATTCATCAATGAGTCACAAACAATAGAATTTTCTCTGAAAGTAAGATGTAGTTAACAAAGTTCACTTCAATTGGTGAAGTCTTTTCTGAGCATCGATACTTCTTAAGAAAGCAACTCCATAAAACTCCGAGTTCTAGGATCACGGGTTCCGTGAACCCGTGATCCTAGAACTCAGAGTTTTATGGAGTCGCTTTCTTAAGAAGTATCGATGCTCAGAAAAGACTTCACCAATCGAAGTGAACTTTGTTAACTACATCTTACTTTCGGAGAAAATTCTATTGTTTGTGACTCATTGATGAATTTTCCGTTGTATTCATTCTCACTAATTTGGACACTTGAGGAGATTTGTCGCTTAAAAACAGAGTGATCCAAAGTCGCTATCGTGAAAATCGTTAGGTTCTGGACTGGATTGGACTACACATTGATTCTTGCCCTGAGGAAGCCCGCTGTTGGGCGAAACGCGTTGGCTGTTTCTCTGCTGCCTGTTCAACCTGCAACAATTAAAGTACCTATTTTTTTCTTTGTGTATACTTGTCTTTTGAAATACGTTATGTACCATCATTATTATTACTCCTTTACAGTGTTGCCTCTCTGTTAAATGACTGTGTACATACACATTGTTAAAGTGTGAGGTGTGTGTGCGACCATGGTGTGGCTTTGTTAGCCGCTGATGACTGCGGTGTGCATCACCTCCGCGTGTAGCTGTGTAGTATTATTACTTGTTTGTGTAGGTTATTTTGTGTCTGTGTGCACCGTGGCTGAACCTCAATGTGCGTCGTGTGTTTGGCTGCCGGCTGGCATTAGTGTGTGCCACGGATGTGTTTTGTGCACCATCTCTGCATGTGGGTGCGGAGCACTCCGTGTGTGTGCCGGGTCACAGCCTTTTCCAAGGTGTCTTAGAACGTTTGAGATTTCTAGCGCCATCGCAGGAGGTGCAGCACTAGGTAAGCAGGGAGGGGCTGTGCTGCAGCCTGCACGTCCTTTCAAACTGTTCATTTATTAATGAGGTTTTACAGAGGGTGGCCTGCCCCCCAGGGGCTCGGAGCGCTGTACAATATTTATAAGCATGTACTAGGCACAGCATACCTACGGCCTATGCGCATGTACACAATCTCACCAGGTGTGATGAAGGGAAACAAAAATTACTGGGGGGGGGGGAGGGGGAAAGGTTTGCACAGCTTAACCTATTGGCATTGTAAATAACAATGACTTTTATGTTTTAAAAACCAACACGTAAATAAAAGGCGTTGCCATTTACAATACCAATACCTCAAAATCGTGTGAATGCGCGACCTATTGCATTGCAAATGCTTGTTTCAAGCGATGGCAGCGGGCGGAAGCCATTACCCCCTGGTCCCTACGTCCTCGACACCTTCATAACCAGTGAGATTTACTATCTCACCGACAGAAAAAAAGAACAAAGGAATGCTGGACCTACCCTCCCCTCCCCCTCCCACTGGGAGTACTTCAGGCGTACTGGTCCCAGCATTCCTCCTGTTCTTTTTTTTTTTTCTGTCATGCTGACAGTTAGGTGGACGCGTGACGGGAGCGGGGGCGCTCCTACCTTTTGCTGGATTACTTACGCGGAGGCTGCTGGTTCGGTCTTCGGTCGGCGGTCCTTCGTCAGAGGCCTCTCCCTCCCTGCCGGGCTTGGGGGGGGGGGGGGGGGGGGGGGGAGTGGTGCGGGCTTTTCCTGGGTTGTTTCAGCCGCGTGGCAGTGGTGATACTGCGTTGGCTTTCCTCTGGCCCGATGGCTGCCCCGCCTGGCCTGTCGTGCTTGCTAGGGGGCGCGGCCGGTTTGCTCCTCCCAGATTGGATGCAGCTTCCTTCCCCGTCCGGTTTTCGGCCTGCCTGACTTCCTGTTTTGGCGTCGGGACGGATGTCAGGCGCCTCGATGTTCCTGGCTGTTGACTGCTCGTTATAAACGGGCCGGTGGGGTGAGTACCGCATAGCGGTTTTGTGCTGTGGGGTTTCTTGGTTTTTGGCTGTGCTTCTTGTTTTCTGCTGCCATGGGGAAACGTTCGAGGAAGAGGCATCATCGGGAGAGGTCTTCCTCTTCTTCTTCTTCATCTGCTGCTTCCAGGTCTCGACGCCGTGATGGTGGTGGAGATGCGCGTATTAAGCGCTTAAAACGTGAGACTTTGACTGAAATGGGTGATGTTGGGTCCCGTCGCAGGTGCCCTACTCCGGTTTCTTCTGGCGATGAGTCTGCTTGGTTGGGGGACGGTGATTTGAAGGGCAAATATGTAGACAAGGACGCTTTGCCGGGTATTCTGAAGCATGTTAAGGAGAACATGGGGTTCCCTGATGAGGACACTCCGAGTACCTCTAGGGGGCCTTTGTTACGTCAGTTTCAGAGTGCTGCCACGGTTGATGTTCCTGTCCATCCATTCATTAGAGATGTTCTGAAGCGTGAGTGGGCTGATCCTGATCGCATTTTGATTCCGCGTTTCATGGCTCGGCTTTATCCTCTGCATAATATGGCTTTGGACCTTCCTGATTCTATCCCTATTGACTCCTTTGTGGCTAGTTTGGTGGGGCGCACTTCCCTGGCGGAGGACGCCGTGCTGAAGGATCCGGTGGATAAGAAGGCTGATGTTGCGCTCAGGAAGGTTTATTCTGGTTCGCACCTGGCCTTGCGGGCTGGCGTCTATGGGACATATGTTTCTCAGTCTCTGCTTTCTGACCTGAAGTCGCTCTGTCAATCGTTGGACAGTGCCACAGACTGTTCCGGTTTACTTGAGCATATAGTGTCAGGTGGAGCTCCTGTCCGATGTCACCTTTGATGTGGTGCGTGCTTCTGCACTGTCCGGCGGTGCTTGTGTGGCGGCTCGTCGCAGTCTTGTCCTTAAAGACTGGAAGACTGACTCTGCACAGAAGGCGTGCGCTTTGCGTTTGCCTTTCCAGGGTACTATGTTGTTTGGGGGGGGAATTGGAGGCCAAGTTGCATTAACTGTTTAAGGAAAAGAAACATTCTTCTTCGTTTAAGGTCTCCACTTCTGCTCCTGTCCCTTCTAAATCCAAGTCTTTCTTTCGTCCTGCCTCTCCTAGATAGTTTGTGAGATGCCAGGGAAGGTTTGCTTCTGGCCGGGGTTGGGATCGTAAGGCTAAGTCCCCTCCGCTTGCCAAGCCGCATTCCTGACTCTTTGGCGGTGGTTCCCGGGTTGTTGCTTGGAGGGCGGCTGCGCTTCTTCCTGACGGCCTGGGTTCAGTCTTGTTCCGACGCCTGGGTGTTGGAGATCATTCGCCTGGGTTATACTCTGGAGTTTTCGGTTCCTCCTCCAGATTCCGGGGTTTGGCCGACTCCCTGGCCTTCGTGCCGTTTGAAGCGGGCTCATCTCTCTCAGGGGATTGTGGATCTTCTTCGGAAGGGTGCCATTCAGGAGGTTCCTGCTTTGGAGTTGAGCAAGGGCTTTTATTCCCTGATCTTTCTGGTTCCCAAAAATACGGGGGGTTTCCGCTTGGTTTTGGACCTGAGGGTGCTGAACAAGTGGGTGACCAGGGTTCCTTTTCGCATGGAGACTTTTGGAAAGGGTGATTCCTTTGGTGCTTCCGGGTCACTTCATGTGTACCCTGGATCTTCAGGATGCTTATTACCATGTTCCGATCCATCCGCGGTCCCGCCGGTTTCTGCGGTTTTGTGTTCTGGGGCGTCATTATCAGTTCATGGTGTTGCCCTTCGGTCTTCGGTCGGCGCCGAGAGTCTTTACGAAGGTGGTGGCTCCTTTGGTCGCATGGCTTCATCTCCAAGGGGTGATGGGTGTACCTGTATTTGGAGGACTGGTTGGTCCATGCTCCCTCTCGGGTCCTGTTGTTGGCGGCCCAGGAGGTGGTGTGTTCGGCGTTGCGGGCCCATGGTTTCCTGATCAACTTCCCCAAGTGTCAGCTGACGCCGTCTCAGGACATGGTTTTCATTGGGGCCCGCTTCCGTTCGGATCTGAACCGGGTGTTCCTCCCCGAACCTCGGGTTGTGACATTGGTGTCCCTTGCTCGGCGTTTCAGGGTGGGGGGTGCCTTTCTGGTGCGCCTTTGGTTGCATCGTATGGGTCTAATGGCGGCGACTGTTTTTACGGTGGCCTGGGCGTGGTTTCATCTGCGTCCACTTTGCGTGTACCTCCCGTCTCTCTGGAATCCCCTGTCCCGCGATTTGGAAGTTCTTATTCCGGTGTCTCCTGTGGTCCTCCCGGTTCTTCTGTGGTGGTCGGTGAGGGGCCATCTGTGGGGAAGTGTGGCTCAATGGTTAGAGTGGCAGACCCTGATGCAGAGGTCTGGCCCGGACCAGGGTTCAATTCCCGCCTCGGCGGGTCTTGGGCTCAATTTCCCCGGACCCGATAATTCTCGCCTCGGTGCCTATTCTAATCATGGGTCCCACTCTGCAACTCTGGGCAATAGCTTGCTTAATCTCCACAATGGCCCCAAAAGCGCTAGGATGCCTGGCTTCACCTTGGGGGTGCCCAGGAGTGGGCACTTCACAGGGAAAGGCCAGGAAGGGTTCCACAGCGGTATGTGCACAGCGCCTGAGAGACCCTTTCGGGGGTGTGCGGAGCACTATATAAATGCACTACATTTACATTTATCTGTCACAGGGTCTGCCTCTGCAGTCTTCCCCTTCTCTAGTCTTGACGACGGATGCCAGCTCCTTGGGGTGGGGTGCGACCTTGGGGTCTCGATCCCTTCAGCGTCATTGGTCCCTCCCGGAGAGCCGCCGGTCGTCCAACTGGCGAGAGCTGACGGCTGTTTCCCGGGCTGTGATGGGTTTTCGGGGTCTGTTGCTCGGTCGGAACGTGTTGGTTCGGTCCGACAATATGGTGAGGGTGGCTTATCTCAATCATCAAGGGGGGGTTCGTTCGGCCTCTTTGAATGTGGTGGTTGTTGCCCTGTTTTGTTGGGCGGCAGTTCATATTCGGGGAGTGGACAACTGTGTGGCGGATGTCGTTGCTTTCCGGATTCTCTGGAGTTGTCGCTCACCCCGGTTGTGTTTCGGCTTGTGTGCGGGAGGTTTGGGCTTCCCTTTCTGGACCTCTTTGCCTCCCGGCACAATGCACAGCTTCCTCGCTTCTGCTCCCGGTTTCTGCAGGAGGGTTGCTGGGGGGTGGACGACCTGTCGATTCCTTGGCCATCCTGTCTACTCTATGCCTTTCCTCCTCTGGGTCTGGTTCCCCGATTTCTGGCCCGTTTGTGTCAGGAGGATCGGGAGGTGGTAGTGGTCCTGCCGTTTTGGCCTCGGAGGTCCTGGTTTCCGACGGTTCGTCTTTTGGCGGTGAGGGGTCCCTGGTTTCTTCCCCGGTCCCCGTCTCCTCCGAGTTCTTCCCTGTCTCTTCTCCGATTGCGGCTGTCGGTGTGGAGGTTGAGAGGCAGGGTTGGAGGCGGCGCGGTTTCCCGGAACATTTAGCGGTGGCCCTTCAGCGTTCCCGGCGCCTTTCTACCCTCAAATCTTATGATCGACATTGGGGTAATTTCGGTCGTTGGTGTTCGGGGTTGTGCCTATCCCCTTTGTACTGTTCCTTGCAGGCTGTGCTGCAGTTTTTGTGGGAGGGTTTCGAGAAGGGTTGAGCTGTGTCCACTCTACGTGCCCAGTGGGCCGCGGTTCGGGCGTTTCGTTCCCCGTGGGGGAATCTTTCGGATGTTGATGACCTGGTTTCTCGTTTGCTACGCAGTTTTTCTATTTCTCGTCCTGTGCCTCACCCTTCCTTTCCCCTGTGGGATTTGCCCTTGGTTCTTCGGGTTTTGGTCGGTCCGCCTTTTGAACCTTTAGCTGAGGTGGATTTGAAGTTTCTTACTCTCAAAGTGGATTTTCTGGTGGCCGTCACCTCTGCTTGTCGTTTTAGGGAGATAGGGACCTTGATGGCGCGTGAGCCTTTCTTGTCCTTCACGGAGGGTGGGGTGGTGCTTCGCCTTGATTCTTCTTTTGTGCCGAAGGTTTCTTCGCAATTTCACAGGTGCCAGGAGTTGGTCTTGCCTGCCTTGGGCTCTGTTTTGGATTCTCTTGGTGGTCCCCGGTGGTCCTTGTTGGATGTATGCAGGGCTTTGCGTGTTTATCTTGATCGCACGGCGGTGTTTCGCAAGTCGGACTCCCTTTTTGTCTCCTTTGGGGCGGCTTCGCTTGGGAGTAAGGCTTCTTCTGTGTCGATCGGGCGTTGGCTGAAGCAAGTCATTTCCTTGGCCTACTCTGTCTGGGTCGCCTCCTCCTTTGGGGGTTCAGGGTCGTTCCACGAGGGGGGCGGCTGCCTCTTGGGCGGAGGTTCGGGGTGTTCCTCTCTCTGAGATTTGTAGAGCTGCCACGTGGGCCTCTTCTAATACTTTCATCAGGCATGATCGGCTCCTCAACCTGTTGGGGGACGATGGGAGTTTTGCGTTGGGGGTGTTGAGCTCTGTTTGCTCCTGATGTTTTTTCTTTTTTGTCTCCAATAAATCTCTGGGTTTGTTTTGCTGTCCTGGTGGTTTGTTGTGTTTTCTGGAATGAATGCCGGTGTCTGCTTTGGTATTTCTCACTTGTTATGAAGGTGTCGAGGACGTAGGGACCTTGGGGTAATGTCCTATTACTTACCGGTAATCTTCATTACTCCGGGTCCCGTAGTCCTCGACACCGTCATGACTTCCCTCCCTCCCTCCCTGTCCGCCGGCCTTCATTGGGGCTTGGTATTTCAGGAGGAATGCTGGGACCGGTACGCCTTATGTACTCCCAGTGGGAGGGGGAGGGTAGGTCCAGCATTCCTTCGTTCTTTTTTCCGTCGGTGAAATAGTAAATCTCACTTGTTATGAAGGTGTCGGACTACGGGACCCGGAGTAATGAAGATTACCGGTAAGTAATAGGACATTTCAGACATTGCCTGCATAAACTCATTCTTTAGTTTCTAATTTTGAAATAGAGCTCCCAATACCTTTATAAATCTCTCACTCCACGTCAGTGATAGGACTAGCTGTACCCAGTGCTTAATTTGTGCCGGTGCTTAGCACTGGCATATATTTTTCAGGGCCAGGTCTACACTCAATATTGACTCATTCAAGTTCACACGGGTCTTCCCGGTGAACGCCTTCAAATATTTCAAAGTGGATGCCGCATGGACGCATGCCTTTATTATAAGGCACATTCCGCCTCTCTGGGGAGGGGCTGCCCGAGAGCACATGGGGAAGCAGTGCCTGCCCATGCTCCTGCTTAATGCAACATACATCGTTCTCTCCGCCTGTACTCCCGTCCTGTCCCTCCTGCCTAAAAGAAGCAGCGCAGCCTCCACTCCCTCCAGGGAAGATCAGCCTTCTCGCACCGGCACCTCCCCCCTCCTCCCCCCCCCCCCCCCCCCCCACTCTCTAACTTCTGCCCCCCTCTCCACTTCCGCTTCCTGCCCCTGTCATTGTTCTGACGTCACTTGAATAGCGGCACACGGCGTGTATTTTCTTTTATGGAGGGAACATTTGAAAATATTAAAAAGATAGTGGCTCCGGCCCGCTCCAGCCACGGTGCCACAGGACTGCCTTTACAAGCCCCTGGAGCAGCCACTGTACTGTAATAAGCGAAGGGTTGAGGCAGAGCAGTTGGCTTGGCTGCTTCTCTGGGTAGCTGAGGGGCCCCTGGGCTCTGTGTGTCTCGTCACTGAGAGCAGTATGGCCCCGCCACGCAGCACTCCACATCGCTGGCATCCTGTGTTACTGATTGCTCCCGCTGCTCTTGCTGGCACTGGCGGGCCTCCGGGCTGAACATCCCCAAGCCTGGTTCTTATGCTGCGGCCCCTGTGCTACGAGAATCAGCTGCTACCGATGGTGAGTGCTGAGGTTTCAGGGCAGGGAGGGCACGGCGAGGTGACCGGAAGCAGAGCATGTCTACACCATGAAGCAGGAGCAATCGGTTATTCAAACTCATTTTACGTAGATTTTCAGAGAGGCACAGCTTGCAATATTTTCCAGAACATTCTGGAAAGCGTCCACGTCCAGTGAAATGTTGCACTCCCATCACTGCATTATACCAGTTTATACATAAGCAATGCAGGAGACTTAGGGAGGTGGCATTTATGTGATAGCGGCTAACTTATCGATCGTTTCACCGGGGACCTGAATTCCAATCCCAGCATTTGCCCTTGCTTGAGCCGTGTGATCTTTGGCAAAACACTTCACCTCAAGAGGTGTAGGTAACAAACAGTAGAGGCGTCAGGCCGTCTACATAACAAAAATGTGGTCAAAGATATCACTTGAACAATATGTTAAAGCTAAGCTATGTTTTTTGGAGCCAAGAGATTACAAACTATTTTCCAGCTCCTGTTCGTTTAAAAGAAAAGCACGATGGTTTTGGACCGGACCCCACGCAGGATTTTATAATCACACCAGCCATTATTTACCAAAGCAGAGGGGGTGCAAAGGTGCTTGCTCCGGGCAGGCACGCGCAGGGAGATGTCAGCAACGGAAACAAACACACGGGGCTTCAGACAAGTTATCAAGGTGACAAAGGCCAACTCTCTCGCACTCTCCATTCCGAACATTTTATGCATTCCATGGTAAAGTCAATGAACACTGCCTTAGAGGAGGGCACCTCTGTGCTGGCAAGGGTCATGACATTAAAACGATTCTCAAAACTGCGAAGCAATCACCGTCCATGGCGATGTGCTTAATGGCTTAAGATTCGAGGGTCTGCGTGGCATATACATATGTACAAGTTGCTGCTGAAAGTCAGTATAAACGTTTACATATTTTTTTCAGTTTTGCTAAGAGCCAGCATGGCACCGGTGCTGCACAGCACGGCACATTAGCTATCCAGAAATATAAAGCAAACGGAGACCTTTAGTAACATCAAACGGCTGAGTAAACCATGTTTAAAGTGAAGTGGAACGAGAAATCCTATATCTTATTGACTTTAGTTCCTCGGCTAAACACTTCGGCTCCTGGTGCCAACACAACCCGCAGTGCTACAACCGTCAATTGTAGTTTGAAACAATATGCAACCAATATTTTGCTTTTATATGCCCAGCAAATTATCCGTAAGACCAAGGTGTTTAAGCAGACTGTACAATACCAAAATGGTTAAGTCTCCTATAAATGGTATGATTTAAGGATGATTTTGTAGGTGATTTAAACCTAGTCAGCGTCGGCATGTTACCCATGGTCTGCGTCTGAACTCTTAAAGGATGGAACACAGATGGGTAAGAAAGGCAATGCCGGAATGTGACACTAGCTGCTCACACTATGTACGCTGTACATAGGCCTGGGAGAATAGAGGGCATCCTTCTTTAAAAACACTTCTCCTAAAGAAGGCGACGTTGCACCCCTTGACTCAGCTGACCCATGAGGGTTTATCCCTTACCATGGCAGCGTGCTTGATACTTTCCCGCTCCACGTCTCTTGTTTGAGGTGATATTTCCTAATTATTGTGGGCACTGGACAATAGCACCGCATTTTTCATCTTTAGGTGTTTAAACTATGGTGCCAGCCAGACATGCTGCACAGATGCTGAACAAGTTCATAGAGGAGATGGCCAGGGAGTAGCGGGGATTAAAAACAGATCAGCTTGGGATGCGACAAAAACAGAACATCTTGGGTAGCTTAGGAAAATGTCAGAATGTATGCAAGATCTGTGTGGTGTTGGAATGGGTTAATAACTCCTGGGAGATACTTATTGCAGAGCATGTCTGGCTGCCTAGTTGAATTTTTCTCTGTCTTCCCCACCCTACAAGGCTGCTTGTGTATGTTTTATTTACTCAATT
Organism: Triturus cristatus; assembly: GCF_964204655.1. Taxonomy (NCBI): domain Eukaryota; kingdom Metazoa; phylum Chordata; class Amphibia; order Caudata; family Salamandridae; genus Triturus; species Triturus cristatus. Next base: position 1,219,411,144 of record NC_140582.1, on the reverse strand, counting down.
GTTTAACACAGTTTAAATATTAGACCTGAAGAGGTAACGGAGCCCTTAGCTCCACTGCTGCCCTTTAACACTGCTAGCTGACTTTAAAACAGGTACTCTTAAAATATTGCATGTGCCATCTAAATTTAAGAGTCTGCCTTGAGAAACCACTTCAACTTTTCAGACAAGGTCAGGCGGTACAGAATCTTTCTGGAGGTTAATCATGTCAGCAGAAATGTTTAAAAGCTTAACATCTGCAGAAGCTCATGCAGCAAAAATATCTTTAATGACCCTAAAATTTGGCTGTGCGTTTTTGCATCGATTGGCCTTAGGATTGCAATGCGTGACTGCTCCAAAATTTGCACTCAAAAACAGCAATTAATGTTATGATAGGAAACACACAAAAAATTACAAAATGAAACCTGTCAAGCGGTAAGGAACATTTTGTTTTTGACATGGTATTTGCACAAGTGCATCTCTAATTAACTGGACTCTAGGAAGGGCCAGTGTCCTGTCTATGTCTAATAGTGGCAGAGAGGCATTTTTCATCCGCTTCTGTTTTTGTTGTGATGTTCTGATACATTGTATGGTATTTGTTGTTTAGGGTGTGTGCCGTTATTATGGCCTAACACTGTCCAGTGTGATAATTGCAGAATAGTCCTGCCCGGGTATTTCAGTCGCTTCTTATATGATGAAGAGAGATGAGTGCACCTGAGAAGGGCTCTGGGACGTCCAGTAAGAAGCTGGGAAGAGCGTGAGACCAAAACTTAGAATGCATTGTAATGTACACTGTGGTAGTGCTGGGGGACAAAGGAGCATTGCTGATTTCATGTCCAGGGAAGAGGATGTGGCATAATGGTCACATCTGCCCACTTTGGAATGTGGGAACCAGGTCCAGCTTCGAGTCTCTGGGTCGGCTCAACATCCTGTGATTCTGGGCAAATCACATCATCCGCCCATGACTATCAAGCAATTGAATGTGTCCTAGTGTAACGTAACTGGTGCTTATGTAAACCATTATAATAATCTGCAAAACAAAAAGGGTGAAGAGGAGATGGGGAGTAAAGGTGAAGTGAGTAGCCTGGGCCTCCCAGGCCATAATCCAGAGAAGAAAATTACCTCCCGAGTAGTCAGCAGTGTCAGTTGAGGAGGTGGTTGGCGCAACTAGAGTAAGTGGGAGGAGCCACTGCTGGTAGTGGGTGGAGCCTAGGGAAGTGGGTGTGGTCTCCTAAAAATAATTTGAGCACCTGCACTTCATATTTTACAAATTAAGCACTGGCTGTACCATAGAAAGGAAAGTGAGCTCCCGCTTCTTGTGCTGAGTGAGAAAACTTCATCTGTAAAAGGCTGCGGCCGCCATGCTGTAAATCTAAAAGCAGTTGTGAAAGTAAAAGCGCTTGTTCAGTTGCAGGCAGCGGGAGGAAGCCATTTTAAACAGCCTGCTTTGTTAGCTGTACCATAACAAGCAACACCGGCAGGGCTCAAGCAGCAAGGGGGAGGGGGTTTGGGGACGTGGAAGCAAAACAGGAAATCCTCTAACTTTGAAGTCAGAGAAAGAAAATTAGTGTTGGAAAACAGGATCGGACATTTGACTTGTTTGTGTGTTTTTTTTTTTTTTTTTTTTTTTTTTTTTTTGTTAAAGAACAGAAAAGAAGAAACAATATGATAAAAATGGCAAAACCTTAAATAATGAAGGTTAAAAGATAAAAATATAAATTAACAGTTACATTCATATTACACTGGATAGAAAAACAGGAAAGCATCATAAGGGAAGGGAGCAGTGTATGGTATAGAGAAAAAACAATTGGAGAGAACAAGCAATTTATATAATAATAAATAACATTCTAAGCATAACAATAGTGGAGATAGCATAAATAGAATAACAAGATAATGACAATTAACCATCTAAAATGAAAAGGCAAAGAGAGAAACTAATGTGCTTTCCGTACATCATCTGATCCATTGTTAGAAGCAGCATTCAAAGAGGCAGTTAAGGATAAATAAGTTATCAAAGGAAGCCATAAAAGGTCCCTTTTGATAGCCTAGGGAAATGGGGGAAACAAAATTAGTATCCAGCCGGTGATGAAAGCAGACTGCATTCCACCAAGAGCGAAAAGTGGCTTTATCAGCTTGTTTCCAATTAGAAGTTAAGTGAAATGCAATAGCTAACAATAAATCTAAAAACTTAAGACGTAATAAAGATTGAGGCCAAAGGGGGAATAAAGTACCGATGTGAGTGGAGAAAAAGGGAATATGAACGTTGAACATTTTCAGAATTTGGGACCAAACCATTTTCCAAAATTGGAGGACAGTCAAACAACATATGTTTTAAGTCGGCAGCAGGGCAAGGGCAGGACCAACAAAGAGAAGGTGTGTCTGATGAAAAGGTCGCTAGATGCATCAGAGAAAATATTATAGGATGATGAACGGAAAAAAAGGGTTTGAGTGGTATTAGCAGCCCTAGAGGTTTTATGAATATTTTTTACTATAATTTATCCCAGAGAGGAATTGACCAAACCTGTGATAAGTCCTTTTCCCATGCTAATTCAACTTTCGTTTTAAGTCTATCCGAGGAAACTTGAAGAGAATTTTTAAAGGATAGAGGCTGAAGGAGAATTATCTAATATAGAGGATACATTTTTGTACAAGATAGGGAGATCATTAATAGTAGGTAAGGATTGGAGATATTGGACGAGGGAAGGCAGAAGAAGATTGTATTGTGATCGAGAGGACGAGGGTAAGGAAAATTGGGGTTGGAGAGCAGAAAAGGTTAGGGGTTGATCATCTGAAATGAGTTGAGAGATCCAGCTCAGACCTCTGAAATGCCATGATTTCTAGTATATGGAACAATTACGAATCCAAATAGATTTTTATATGCCAAATAGATTGTTGATGAGTGGAGGTGATAGAGGGATAGGAGGAGGATAGGATAGGGAGCAAAAGTTTACGGTAATGAGATATGATGGGTGAGGGGAGAGAAGCCAAGTTAGAAGTGAAAGTTAAAATGTCTCAAATCAAAGGGAGCAATAAGAAGAATAGAATCATTTTTATTAAAATAATACTCAGGAATATGAATAGGAATCATAGAAAGAGTATACAATATAAGAGGTGAGAGCATCATCTTAACGACGACCCCACCAAGATAGAAAAAGGGGGTGCCAACGCGTAATGGTATCATTCAGTTTTTTGATAATAATCAAAATTTAATTTGAGAGTATCAGATAATGAAGGAGTGAACCATAGGCCCAAGTGTTTGATCTTAAAAGGTTGCCAGGAGAAACCGGAATGTACAAAAAGGTGTTTTTGACAAAAAGCATTTAAAGGTAAAATTTCGCACTTATCAACATTAAGTCGATAGCCAGAGATTTTAGAAAAGGAAGACACTTGTTGAAGGAAGGGAAGATTGAGGGTCAGAACAATATAGAAGAATGTCGTCAGCATAAACTTACAGTTTAACTTGATGAGGACCAAAATGAAAGCCAGTGATGTTGTCATCCTGTCGAAGCTTGGTCAAAAAGGGTTCTAAAGCTAAAACAAATAATAAAGGGGATAAAGGGCAACCCAGTCTGACGCCTCTACGCAATGAAAAATAATCAGAAATGATACCATTAACAAAAATTGACGCTTGGGGGACAGAATATAATAGAGAAATTACATTTATACATTTAGGAGGGAAGCCAGCCCATTTTAAAGCATGAAACAGAAAATCCCAACTAATTCTATCAAATGCTTTCTCCGCATCTAAGGAAATTGCAGCCAGGTGATGATCTACAGAAGAAGCTTTACTTAATACATTAAAAAAAGATTCGTGAATTGTCTGAGGCAAGTCGTCCCTTAACGAAACCTGATTGTTCTGGGCCAACAAGATCGGGTAAGAGTGGGTCCATACGAAGAGTTAAAATCTTTGCAAAGATTTTATGGTCTGTATTGACCAGAGAAATAGGTCGATAATTCTTGCATAGAGAAAGATCTTTATCCTCTTTAGGAATTGGGCAAATCGAAGCTTCCTGAAAAGTACCACGCGAAGAACAGTTATCAAGAAAGGAATGAAATAAGAGTAAGAGACGTGGTAAAAAAACAAGTGGTGCGAAATGGTTATAAAATTCAATGGGAAATCCATCTGGGCCAGGAGCGTTCCCACGACTTAAGATTGAGACAGCATGGGAAATCTCTGCTAATGAAATATTGGATTCCAGAGGACTGAAATCAATGTGATTGGTTGAAGGGGGAGGGATGGATTTAAAGTAAGAAAGAAGATCAGATGAGTCAGGCAGAGTTTCAGGCGTGTAAAGATTTTTATAGAAGGAAACAAATTTGTTTAAAATATCCTTATCTTTAAATAGGACACCAGTAGAGCTTCGTAAAGAATCCATTTTAGTTCGCTCTTTTCTAACTTTCAAATTATTGGCCAACAATTTCCCCATCTTATTTTGACCTCCATAATAACTACTTTTCAATAAAAAAATTAGAGGCAGCATCAGTAGATAATCTGTTAAAAGTAAGTTTTGCATCAATGAGGTCTTTCAAAGAGGATTCAGTGTTAAAGTGATAATACGTATACAAGTTTTTAAAAATTTTAGTGAGTAATTGAGAGGATTGAGCTTCCATGGATTTTTTCTTCTGTGAGACAAACTTGATGATAAAACCTCTGGCCGCAGCTTTGAAAGAATCCCATACCATAACAAAAGGGGAGTCTGGAATGTGATTGATAGCAAAGAATTCAGAAGAAAAGGAGTTGATTTTCTGACAAAAAAGAGGATCCGGGAGTACAAAATTATTGAATTGCCATCTTCCTGGGTGTGGAGAAAAAGGGATAAGGTCATTATCCACAAGGACCGGGGCATGATCTGAGATGAGAATAGAGCCAATTTCTGAGTGAATGGCGTGTTGGGCAAGGGGTTTACTGAGAAAAAGATAATCAATACAGGACTGTGAGTGATGAAAGGGTGAATAAAAACTATATTCTCTAAGGTCAGGGTGACACAATCTCCAAATGTCTACCAAAGCTTTATGATGGATAGTGGAGGTTAACTGTGAATGCATTTTGGAAGGAATAAACTTAACCTTGGAATGTCTATCTAAAAAGGGATCGAAGCTTTGATTGCAGTCGCCACCAAAAATAATATAATCATCATAAGAAAGTAGTTTTTCAGAGACAAAAGGCCAAAAAGGACTATCCACACCAGTGGGGGCATACACATTAAAAATAACTAATGGAATCTTATCAACAAGAAGTTTAACAATCACCCAACAACATTCAACATCACATTCTTTATGAACAATGGAAACATGCAACTTTTTATGACATAGAATCAGAACACCGCTCTTTTTACCCATAGCAGGAGAGTTAACCACATGTCCCACCCAGCAACGCTTTGATTTTAAACCTTCATTTTCAGGAATATGGGATTCCTGGAGTAAGGCAATATCAGTTTTTTACTGGGCTAGGTGAGAAGACCCGTTGCCTTTTGATAGGATTGTTTAATCCTTTAACGTTTCAGGTGGTAACCCAAAATGTGACTGAATGAAAAAGGAGTATGAACAGATATTATGCTTACAAGAAGAGAAGTGAGAGATAATAAGAGAATAGAGGAGAAGAAGGGAAAATGGATACTAAAATTGAGTAAAGAGAAAGGAACAAGGAAAGGAAAAAGAAGAGGATACGTGAGCAAAGTAAAAAGAAGGAAGAGAGATAACAAGGGAACGGAAAGAGAAAGAATAAAAGGAGAGAGAAAAAGATGAAGAACAGGAGACAGTACAAGTCATACAAAAGACGACTGAAAAACATACCTCAAACACAAAACGAGAAGGGGAGTGACGACGCCAGAAGACGACCATGACCGCAACGAAACTCCACCGAACACCAGATGAGCTACATCAAGACTCCAACAGGACAGGAGGGTCAATAGGGAATAGCATTGAAGGAATACAAGACCTGTATATGGAAGAAAAGAAAAATTAATAAAAGGAGACATGAAAATCTGGGGGAGAGAAATGCGAGGAAAGAAAATAGAACACAACAGAATATTAAAATAATACAGAGGCATGAACGAAACAACAACCAATGCAATACCAAGGTAAAAGAACAATTACAAACATGAGACAAATGACATATAAATTAAGAAGGTCTTGAAGTGTCCATAAGGTTGGCACCATGGTGACGAAGGAATTCTTGTAGAGCCACTGGATCTTCAAAACTTGTTCTCTTGTCCTTGTAGGTAACCTTGAAGAGGCAAGGGTGGAGAAGTCCAAATCTGGCATTGATAGCACGCAGATAGGACGAAGATCAAGAAACTTCCGGCGGTCTGCTGTAACTTATCCTGGGAGAGAAATAAACGGTGACCTTCCTGAAAAATTAGTTTTTTTGACTCGGCGGCTGACAAAACTTGTAGGAGATATGTATACTGAAGAAACAACATAACACCACGGGGTTCTGCCGATATTTTAGGACCAAGTCTGTGTGCCCTTTGGATGTTAAGAATTTACGAAACTTGCACTGGCTCAGGGTGGAGAACCAAGTCAAGTTCAAAGCCCTGAGCTATATCCATAAAATTAAAACAGGAAATGCCCCGCAATATCTTCAAGCCCTGGTCTGGCCCTACTTTCCCTCTCGAAACCTCCGCTCCTCCACCCAAGGTAAATTTATAATTCCCAAAATCAAACTATCCCGGATGGGCGGAAGGTCCTTTTCCTATCTGGGCCCCTCACTGTGGAACGCACTGCCTACAGCACTACGCAACGAAACTGACTATGTTCAATTCCGCAAATCCTTGAAGACGTGGCTTTTTGACAAATAACCTGCTCGCATGTTTTCATCTATGTCTCGGATCTGTTTTCTGCGCCAAGAAACCCTCTTTGGGAAGCTGCTGCGCATTACAAATGTAATAAATAATAATAAGACAGGAGGTCTCAGGTAAGTCTAAAGGTTTAGGCACAAAAGACTGAAAAAAGGCAGTTGGGTTAGATCCTTCAATATGTTCAGGAAGACCATAAATTCTAAGATTATTTCTGCGATTGCGGTTTTCCAAATCCTCCGCCTGTCTCTTAAGAAGAGAGATATCCGACTCCATGGAAGAAATACGAGAGCAGGAGGCTTGAAGGGATTCAGTTGTTTGTTCCACAATGACTACAAGCGAGTCTAGGGAGGATCATTTATCGTGCAAAAATTGTAGAGTCTTGTTAGTCTCCTCCATGAAGGGTTTAAGGGCACACATTTCTTTAAGGATTAAGTACATAGAAGAAGAAGAAGTAGCCCCTGGAGAAGGAGGGTCCTTTTTCGGACGTTTGGTAGAAGTTGCTAGCAATTTGCTTCAGATGTGAGTTTTAGGTATAGTGCCAGAGGAAGGGTCCGGTTTCTGGGAAGGTAGGCCCTCCATGTTGTTAAAGTTAGAGTCTGAGTCTGAACACACAGCAGATTTAATAGAGGCAGAAACTTTAAGGTGCCGCACCCTCCCCATAAAAATGCGGTGGAGTTCAGTAAAAAGAGACCAAACTCTTAATGGAGCAGGTGAATATTGTTAAAATGGAGTGCAGAACTATTGGAACTAAGGTGCTAGAGTTATGGGAGACGGAAAAGCCTCATTCAAAGGGGTATGAAGAAGCACAAATAAGTTGAGAAATCGCAAATCCTATAACAGACATGGTAATTAGGTTGCAGCATTTGTTCAACTTGAGGAAGAAGAAACGCAAAATGGTGGCTGCTCATTGAGGGGATAGTTCACAAGGAATGTGAGAAAGTGATAGAGATAAAAAGCAGCGTCATTGCAGTGGCAGGTGACAAAAAAAAGTAACTCCCTCAGTGTGCACAGAAGAAGAAAAACAATCAAATCTCATGAGGCGGTGGCAAAATTATTTAAGAGCATTGTGAGGCTCCGAGGTGCGGTAATAAATAAAAAACAAAATGGCGGCCGTCATGAAGAGAGCGGAGTCACGCCGTGCAGAACGCCCAAAAAGCGAAGAAAATGGCAGAAGAACGGCCAAAACGCTCACCGCATCGTAAGCCAGTTAAATCCGCCCTTTGGGCTGAAGAAACGGGGCAAATTCGCCCGAAACATCTGAAGTCAGGAGACGGCGAAGAGGAGCTCCACAACTATGCGTCCATCTCGTGCGGCGCACAAGCCACGCCCCCCTTGACTTGCTCTTTGAATACACAGAAAATGTGACTAGATGATAAGATTTACATACCTGTTTACAAAAACGATGCAAATGGGTGAAAGCAGGACCAATTGCTTTTCCAGAAAGAAGAAAGGAGTTCCTGAACAGATGTTAAAATGGTGACCTGTGTATTTATATTGTACTTAGTCCCTGCTCTCGGGGATGGCTAAACACAGGAAGAGGCATGACAAATGCATGCCATGGACAAATGGGGAGAAGGAATATGAGAGTGACAAGGGAGCCAGCAAATGGGAAGCCTATGGGTAGGATGTATGTACTAAAGTATATAAGAAGTATATACTAAAGTATATACAAGACGTCTCGAATGCTCGACCTAAAATGACTTTATTTAAGTGCAAACACACAGGATGGGAATCACTAACCAACTGTAACAGGACATTGGACAAACGTCCATTGGAAAGTTGCAGAAAGAAATATTCTTATAAAGGTTCTTTAACACAGAATGCGTCACTTCGCACTCCTCATAACAAGAAAATATCACATGATAGGGACTGTGAAACTATTTAAGAGAGAAATGTATTTGCGAACCCGACACCAGAAGAGAAATGAAAGCAAAAGAAAATAAGAGAAAGTGGAAATAAAACATTTATATAATCCACTACCAATATATACATACACATATGTACTGGATAGAATGAAATTACCACAGTCTGCCTGATAATCATCCATCCTTATAGGCTTTATACGCACCCTACATCGCAGACTCCGGATACTTCCATATTCCCCTTTTCCCAGTCTCCCATTCGCATTGGTCAACCATCTTCTCCATTCTCACCAGGCACTCGCCCAGCTCAAGTTATAGTTACTATTTACTTTGTATTAGACAAATGCCATCGTCAACAGTGGATGTGTTCACTTGGGGTTCCAAAAGGCCAGTAGAAAACATGGGAAAATTCACGGAGATCTTGACGTACAAAGACAGATTCTACAAAGAGGAAATACATGTGCTCAAAGGAGACATCCCAGCACCATGCCTGCTCAGCAATGTGACGGCACAGGTGATGGGGCTACTAGCAATGACATACCACATGTCGGAAACGAAAAACATCCTACAAGAATACCCTGCCATACTGAAAGGTCTTGGTAAGCTGAAAGGGAAACAAATAACATTGCACATCAATGAAGCGATCAAGCCGGTAGCTCAGCATCATAGACAAGTACCAATACATCTCCAACCACAAGTTGAAGATTAAATAACAAGCTTACTGTCACAAGACATAATTGAACAAGCGGAAGGACCATGGGTGTCTCCGATCGTGGCAGTTCCCAAGAAAAACACCTCAAAGATCCGCATCTGCGTGGATATGAGGATCCCAAATACAGCAATCGCAGGGGAACATCACCCGGGGCCACACCTGAATGACATGATAAGCTGCCTCACTGGAGCGTGCCGGTTCTCGAAGCTGGACTTGTGCAAAGGATACCATCAGCTAGAACTAGATCACCAGTCCAGATACATCACAACATTCTCCACACATCTGGGCCTGTTCAGATATAAGCGGCTAAGCTTCAGAATCTCGTCGGCAGCGGAGATATTCCAGGAAACAATACGGCAAGTGATAAGGCCAGTGCGGAACAGCCTCAATTACAGTGATGACATTTTGGTATTTGGAAAAACAGACAAAGAGCATGACGTAGCGTTGCGTCAAGTGTGCACACAACTGGAGCAAGCAGGCCTAACATTAAATGGAGAGAAATGTGAGCTGGGGAGAGGGGAACTAGTTTTCTTCGGGCACATTTTCTCCAAACAAGGGATGAGGCCAGATCCCAGCAAGGTTGAAACACTGAAGAACGCAACTCCTCTGACGGATGATGCGGAAGTAAGATCATTCCTGGGCCTCGCTAGCTACTGTGCGCGGTACATACAGGATTTTGCCACAGTGAGCACACCACTAAGAGAACTGACTAAACGAGGGCAGAGGTTCATGTGGTCCCAGGAATGTCACAAGGCATTCGAAGAAATAAGACAAGCAGTGATGATGGTGGAACATCTGGCCTACTTCGACCTGCTACTATGCACTGAACTGACTGTCGATGCCAGTCCAGTAGGACTAGGAGCAATTCTAGCGCAGCATTTGCCAGGGAGAGACTCACAGAGGAAAATTGTTGCGTATGCAAGCAAAAGCTTAACAGACATTGAAAAAGCATACTCGCAACCAGAGAAGGAGAGTTTAGCAGTGGTATGGGCATGTGAACACTACCACATGTTTATTTACGGAAAATCATTCACAATAATAAGTGATCATGAGGCGCTAGTGACGATTTACGGCAGCCCATCAGCTAAAATGCCACCCTGGATTGAACGCTGGGGCAAAAGACTGATGGACTATGATTTCACGATTGTGCACAAGCCAGGGAAAGAACACAATCCGGCAGACTACATGTCGAGACACCCATTGCCGCAGGTCCACGAGACGACATCAATGGCAGAAGAATACCTCCACTTCATACTGAAACAAAACACCCCAGTGCCGATAACACTGCTAGAGCTAGCAAAGGAGAGCAAGGGCGATGCCACGCTGCAAACAGCAATGGACATAACGAGAAAGCAGAGATGGAAGCACGTCAACAACAATTGCACCTGGGGAACAGGAGAATGCAAAGAAGAAATGCTGGCTCTCAAGACACGGGGATAATGATGAGAGGGACGAGAATCGTGATACCAAGCTCACTCCAGAGGCAACTGGTCAATATGGCTCATGAGTCGCACCGAGGCGTGCTAGCCACCAAGAAACTACTAAGAGAGAAAGTATGGTTCCCCGGCCTGGATCGCCTGGTAGAAGAAACTATAGCGAGATGCCACCTCTGTCAAGTGATAGGACCACCGGCTAAGCATGAGCCACTACAAATGTCGGATCTTCCAAGAGCGGTGTGGACAACACTAGCAGCTGCTTTCTTTGGGCCCCTAGACACAGGCAACTACCTGCTTGTGGTCATCGACGAATACTCACGGTTCCCGATAGTATGACAGGTCTCATCAACATCAGCCACAGCAACACTACCGATATTGGATGACATCTTTGCAGCATGGGGCTCACCAGAAACACTAAAAACAGACAATGGCCCTCCATTCTCAGGAGAAGAGTTCCGCAGATTCATGGTCTATCTAGGGATAAACCACAGGAAAATAACACCACTATGGCCTAAAGCGAATGGAATGGTGGAGAGGTTCATGGGGGAACATCAAAAAGGCAGTTCAAATTGCAAAGCTAGCACAGATATCACTTAGTCAAGCGCTGTGCCAAGTACTACGCGATTACAGAAACACACCCCACAACTCCACAGGAAGGTGCCCAGCAGAGCTAGTACTGGGAAGAACGAGTCGGACGAGGCTACCGCAAATAGAAGCAACCGTGCCACCCGATCACAGCAGCATTGCAGATAGGGACAAAGAGGTGAAAGAAAAAATGAAAAGATATGCAGACGCCAAGCGACCCGCCAGCCCGTCAAACATAAAGGAAGGAGACACGGTAGTTGTGCGTCAACGACAACAACATGTTCTCCAAAGACCCGCTAACAGTAACAAGAATGAAGGGCCCAATGATGACGGCAGAGTCAGAGCATCAGAGGATAACAAACAGCTCACACGTCAAAGGATTACAGGAGAAGGGAAAGAAGATGATGACATGGAGACAGCAGAACAAGGAAAGCAGGAGCATAACAAGGAAGAAACAAGAAATGGAGAGGGACTAGAGGAAGAGCAACAGACGGAGGCCGGCCCGCGAAGAACATGCCGACACCCAAAGAGACTAATAGAAGAAATGTAGTGATGGGAAGCACGCTGAACTATGCCATGACAGACCTGCATCTATCACCTACCTACACATCTGTGTATTGTCATTTTCTCGTCATTCTTTGTGACACAAGGGGGAGATGTAGTGACCTGGGACAGGGCACTAGGACCCTGCAGTGGACCATAGGAACCCCAGGGTAACTGGACACCACATCCGGTCAAGGGTGTGGGGACGGGACAGTAGAGGGGACGAGGGAGCCTGGGAAGACGTGGTCACAAGCAGCTCTACGAAGAAGTACAATAAGGAAAGGGATATAACCCCTACCTGTGTCCTGCGTCTTTGTGGGATTGTGGGGACATGACAGATGTGACCTGTTGGGTACTTCTTTTGGTTTTCCCACCGCCAGTGTTGTGTATTTTGCAAGACCTCCTATCAGCACTGCCCACAAGATAAAGAAAGGAGGGGTTGGGACATCCCATTTTAGCCATTGGCCTGGCCGCTTTAGCTGCCTTTAAGGACTTGACTCCAGGGTTGTCGTTGGCTTTGGAATCATCCCACAGTGTTTTGCAGATATGTGCAATTCCTTTGTAGTGGTAGCTTGGAGTATTGTTGGGGGTAAGTAGGTGTTTGTTAGATATTGGCAGCTTGAAATATTAATGGAAGTGCAGAACCGTCATTTTTGTAGCCACAGATTTTTTTGTGAGCAATCTCCCCAAGTTGAACTGCATGAGCAGTTCTATCTGCCGTGTATGCTTACTGGTTTTGGTCTGCCCCTTTCTTTATTGGTTACTTTGGTGATATTCTACTCTGCCAATTTGGAGATAAAAGGCAAAATGTGAAGTTTCAGTGTGAAAGTCAAAGTACCTGCATTTTTCCAAGTTCGGGAACAGCTGGCCACCAATGTGCAGATTGCTCTGTATGCACAGTGCGGTACATAACGATGTGGACAGAAGATAAATGAGAACAATAAAGAAACCAGCCATCTGGAGTTGGCATACCCCCAGGAGCATAATCATGTTTACGCGTGCACACAATTTCACACCAGGCTATAGTGTAAAATTATATCTAACCACATTCCACAGTTTCCTGTGTTTGCAACGGACAAACAACGTACTCGTGGGGCACAGTCAGACGTTCATGCCTAAAGGCAGGTGGGCGCTTTACAGGGTCAATGACCAGCATAAAGTCAGCGTTTGATAGAAGAGGGAGATGTTTATGGAGGCTTTATATGTGATATATATTGTAGTGCAACGTACTTTAAAGAGGTGTGTTTTTAAAAAAAAGAAACATTTTTATTAGATATTCATCAAACAATAGTTCAAGAGATATTAGTCAGTACAGTCATATTGTAACATTACAGGTTGCATAATAAGCAGCATTGGTAGCGTATCCTCGAGTGGTACTCTAAGTTTATAACCATACAATAGCCTACTTATAACACATGGAGTTAACCACAGCTGTATATTACTCTTTGAGTGCTGTTCGGTAAGTATGGTCCCTGTTCGATTCTGTAACGTTATATCCTAGTCAGAGTAACAGTTTTTGGGAAAGAGGTGTGTCTTCAACTCTTTCCTAAATTGGAGCATAGTTTGGGGGCTCCTTATGGATATGCAGATGTTGTTCTAGGCTGTGGGTTTCAGAAGAGTGTAACTATAGATAAGGAGCATCTTTGGTGGAACAACGAAGTGCCCATCCAAAGCTACTCACTCTGGACTACCCTGGGTCGGGGTATAGCAAATCTTTGAACCTTTCGATGGCACAGACCAGTATGTATGCAGACGTGGTAATTGCGGTGATGTTCATAATTGTGGTAAAAACTCTGTATGCAATATAGGCACAGCCACAATGATAAGGCATCACTGAACATTAAACATCTGCTGCTAACTTCAGATTTCAGAACATCATGGGAGAATATAAAGAAAGTTGAGTCATTGACATCTATCTTCGTTGAGCTAAATAATTGTATATTTTGTCAGTTGGGTCTGCGAGAGTCCCAACAGGGGTCCCAAGGGCCTTGGGGCTCCCCCATGCCCCCCAGCGTCACTGTGGTGTGCCTGGGAGATGGGTTCCCCGGGCGGAAATTGCCATGGCGAGGGAGTCCTGGACACCCTCCTCCCCTTTATAATGTTTCTGGACACCAGAGGATGGGGCCTCTGGGGACAAAATCTGCCCAGTGAGGGGGGTCGCACACCCACCTCCCCATCAAAATGTTGCTGGGCCCCGGATGTTGGGGCCCCTGGTTACACGGCTCCTCTCAATTTAAATAAGTGGCCCCAGAGGATGGGGTTTCTGGGGCCGATAACTGAAGCATGGCCCACCTCCCCTTAAAAAAAAAAAAAAAAAAAAAAAAAAAGACCCTGGTGGATGGGGTTCCCAGTTCCAGGCCCTGTGGCCATTATCTACTGTGTACAGCGTGGGGTTGTCTGCAGGCTGGGGTTGGCTGCAGGGCTTGGCCGCATTACAGACCCTGCGGCCAACCCCCTTCAGAGTTGGATTTGCGTATTCTAATTAAATACTACTTTAAGTTAACAGTAGAACTTTATAAAGCAACTTTATAGTCAGGTGTGATCTGTTTTATTTAAAAAAAATCTTAGAAATTTACTGAAAAACAAAGGTTAAAGTAACATTTGGGTGAATGTCAGTTTAAACATTAACATTTTGAACTAAAATCCACAGAAATTCACCAGTTATTGTTAGCAGCGCTAACTATAACTTGCATCTCCACCATGCACTGCTTATGACCTCACATATGGCATTACTCACGACCTGTTCTATAAAATCATTTACGACATCACTGATGACATCTCATATGACATTGATATTTCTGATGACATCATCTAATCTTCTTTTGTACACCTTGCTCTTTAAATGGAAATACCATTAGAGCCATGAAAGTAAATGCAAAATAGCTTAGAATAATATGAAGTGTCTTTACTGCTATCATATATACAACCTCATAGGTAAACACACATTTGTTATGTGCAACATTGACCCTGTACCATACACGTCTTGGGTAGTAAAATTCAAGGTGACTATGAACCACAGATGAAAAGGTAACCTATCCTGCAGACAGTGTTCAATCTGTGTACCATTGATCCGGAAAAAACAACTTCCTCTAGATACTCAAGTCCTGTTACATAACTAATGCCCTACTACGGACGCTTTTTACCTGTATTAAAACCCTGACAGTCACTGAACCTACATTGAGAAATGAAGTGGATATGAATAGAACCACACTGTACCACACTGTTTGCAGACAGTGAAACTCTTATGAGAAATACACCACATAGTATTAAAGTATCTACTTAGAACAGTGTACACTCTATGCAAAACTTGTCCAAAGAGTGACTCTTCACTTACAGTAATCAAGGTCTTAAGGTGCTAAACATCATACTACCTGCAGCCTTCACACTGTGGTGAAAACTTTACAGATAACATGTCTTCCGAAGAAAAACAAGCACATGTACATAGGTGAGTGCCTGATGCACACATTCTTCTAAGTTAAGTAGAAATTGTCATACTGAGACATATTCAGTACCTCTACACAACTATGATGCATTAAGAGCACATGTGTTTTGTAAAAACTTACACCCATTAGCTGGACACAGGCTGTCCAATTAGGTAGAAAAGTAATATGGTAGTTACTCACCACTATGTAAACTATAAAACAAATACACACACTAATTGGACGATATCATTAGTGTTGTCATCAGTGATGCCATAAATTATGCCATAGAAAGTCATGAGTGATGTTATATGTGAGGTCATAGACTGCGCGCAGGGGCGCAAGTTATAGTTAGTGCTGGTAACTATAACCAGTGAATTTCCTTTTTTTAAAATTTCTTTTTTTAGTTCTGAACGTTAATGTTGTCACTGACAAATTCACTTAACTATAATGTTAGTTTAACTTTTGTTTTTTTCAGTGAATGTTTAAGGTTTTTAAAAAAAATCCGATCTTAATATCACACCTGATTATAACGTTACTTTAACCTTTGTTTTTTCAGTAAAAAAATAAATCTATATGTGTGTATGTATGTATATATCTCTCTCTATATCTATATCTATATCTATATATTCTACTGGCAGTCGCCAGTGATAGTTATAGTTAGGACCGTGTTTCCATAGGAAATCTGAAAATTCTATTTTGAATAGCTTTGGCGCCGGTTGACGGATCCCCGCGAAATTTTCAAAACTAATGGGGCGCTCCGCTCAGCTCCCACCCTGGAAGTCTCGGGGTGATTCGTCAAGCGGGGGCTGAGAAAGGGGGGTCCCAAAACGCGTTTTCCCCATGCATTTTCCCATAGGACCTTTAGTCGAAGGTACAGCCCGAACGGCTGAACAGAATTACTTGAAATTTGGCAAAGAGGTAGTCCTCAGGTCAGGGATGTGCCTTTTGCATATATGGTGTCAATCTGTTCAGTAGTTCCTGAGAAAATTGCAGTTAAAAGTACATAAATATCTATAGCCGCGCACCGTGCGCGCACGGTGCCGTGCGCGAGTGTAATTCTGATTGGTGGTTACATGTCAGTCAACATTCGAATCGGTCGAAATCAGGAAGTGTTGTCCGCCATTTTGTGTGTGACAGTGAAAAAGAAAGGTGGAGAACGTGAAAAGGGGGCAGGGTACAGAGTTCCTGACCCCCTAGCTTTTGTCAGGGGGTCCCTGAAGGACCATGAAGGGTGAAAAAAAAAAAAAAAATGTCTTTAAAAATCGCGGGGTGTGCGCACCGTCGCGAGGTGCGCGCACGGTGGAAAAAAAATCATTAAAAAAATTTAATTAAAAATCAAATTTAAGTGTTTAGATGTTAGGTGGCTCTAAAAAGAGCCGTTGTGTTAATTGAGGGACAGGGGAACAAAAAAATGGCAAAAATTATAGGGTGCCGCACGTGTGCTGCTGTATCTTGCTCTCTATTAGGGGAATGCTGGTGTCCCCATAAGAGAGAAGAGCATTGCACGCATTGCACCGTATATGCACCCTCTTAAACAGAGGGTGTATATCCAGAGGAACAGAAGCAGGTGAAGCTGCCGCCGCCGCAGATGAAGTGCTCGGCTGAGCTGCTGCGGATGTGCTCGGCTGAGCTGCTGGAGGGTTTTCTCTAGCAGCTCGAGCATAAGCCACAGGATGTACATCTCTAACGTGCCTGATCATAGTGAAGATACTAAGAGTATTTCTTTTTAGGATGTCCTCTTGATAAGACACGATCACAAAGAGTGCAGGTGACTTTGGGAGCATTCACCTTCTTCTGCCCCTCTGGAAAAGTGAAAAATTGCCATATAAAGAGTTTTTCTGTTTCCTCTGTCTCTGTGGCACAAGGGTCTCCTGCTCACTCCCAGAAGATGACTGCTGCTCTGCCATTCTCAAGTACTGTGAAGTCATCAGCAGTGGATTGCGGGCGCGCGAGTTATAGTTAGCTGAACTAACTATAACGGGGGAATTTCATTGGTTTTTTACGAGTGAAATGTCCAGCTAACTATAACATGTGTGAAACCTATGGTTTTTTCAGTGAATTTGCAAGGTTTTTTAAATGCTAATTCCTAACTATAATGTGTGTGAAACCTATGGTTTTTTCAGTGAATATATATATCCAACAAGAAAAAACTGACCCACATTGGAGGCCCACACGCTTCCGTGTTCAATTATTTAATTTGCTCTGGTAACGCAGTTAGCACCCACACAATCACGGACCAAAGTCGCCAATAAAGTTCCAACGCGTTTCGGACGTCACCGTGCCCTTCATCACGGGAAATGGCATATTGGAAGGGCAGCCTCACAGATGAGTTAAGTAGCGTTCAATAATCCCGCCTACTTCGTGGATGCAGTCTGGTACTTGCAGTTTTTTAAGTTAGATTTTTCTTCCCCTCTAGTAGGTTTGGCTGCCCATACTCCTTACAAAAAAAAATACCACAGTGGGTTGCTCGTGACGTTAAGGGCGATTACTGCGTTATTCTTTTGTCTCACCCAGAGAAAAAACACGTTGCTCCAAAAGCGCCTTTCAGAGTAAAGGCACCGGACCCGCTCGTTCGCAGGGGGGAGCTCTCCGCGACCTGGTGCAGGTCGCTGTTATGTCCAACAAGAAAAAACGCACCCACATCGGAGGCCCACACGCTTCTGTGTTCAATTCTTTAATTTGCTCTGGTAAAGCAGTTAGTACCCACAAACTCACGGGCCAAAGTCGCCAATAAAGTTCCAACGCGTTTCAGGCGTCAACGCGCCCTTCATCTAGGGAAATGGCATATGGGAAGGGCAGCCTAACAGATTAGTTAAGTAGCATTCAATAATCCTGCCTACTTCGCGGATGCAGACTGGTACTTGCAGTTTCTAAATTGTTCTTCCCCTCTAGAAGGTTTGGCTGCCCATACTCCTTACAAAATAAAATACCTACATTACTGCCAACATCAGCAAAACTAACATAGTATTTTTGGATGTTGAGCTCTATGTCAATCAGGGTAAATTAGATACCAAACTGCATAGGAAACCTACGGCAGGTAATGCCATCTTACATGCCAGTAGCTCACATCCAAAGCACTTAGTTCAAAGCATACTATATGGCGAATTACTGCGTTTAAAACGCATATGCAGTAACAACAAAGACTTAGAACTGGCGCAATTGGAATGTCTAGCCAGATTTAAAGAGAGGATACAGCAACAAATGTCTGGCCAAGGCATTGACTAAAAGTAATCTCAAACCAAGGGAAACTTTATTAAAACAAAAGACGCAAAAATGTGACCCTGATAGAATTCCAAGTAGTTTCAGATTTATCCTGGAATTTAATCGACCGGAGTCTGCAGTACGTAATATCATCAATAAAAACTGGTATATGATCAGACAGGACCCAATAATTGGCAACACAGTCCCCAAACGACCCTCCATAACATATAGGAGGAACGTTTCAATGAAAGACACTTTGGTGGACAATGATCCTTGTGGCCCTCCAGTCAAGGGATTTTGGCTAACCCAAAGATTAGGGTTTTACAAATGTAAAACCTGCAAAGCTTGCCAGTACGGGGTTAAACTGTAAAACGGACTATGTGGTGTATGTGCGGGAGTACCATCCTACAGGGACACAAGCGAATACTCCAGCACATACGTGAACACATGAACACATGAACGGCATGAGAACAATCCAAAGGACATCAAATAATTCCTGTTGGATTCTGTTCCAAAAAACAAGAGAGGAGGGAACAGGGAAAAGATCCTTCGTACACTAGAAATGAACTATATTTTAAATTTAGATACGAAGCAGCCCAATGGATTAAATAGTTCAGAAGAACTACATGCCAGTTTACAAAAATAATGGCCCGCAGATTTACTATAGTTAACCCTACCAGCAGACATTTTCAGCAAATACTTGACCGCAAAGAATGAATGAAATTCAAACAATTTGTAACATCAATAGTGATTTAAATCTCAGAAAATGTATTTAGAGATTCCACATTTAGCAAGACAATTATACATGCTATAAACCTCCCTATCACATATTTATTTAAATCACAATTTTCTTACTATTTAGGCACACTGCACTTTTTTCAATTGGCACATTATTTTGCACTTTGTCAATCGGCAACCAACAATAACATCTTCATACGTGACCACAAAGGACAAGATTCAGACATTAATTTAAGTTTAGACCTAGGCAAGAGATGAGATTCACAGAATAAGCACAATACCAATACAATCGCCACACAACAATTAAAAACTAGGCATCTATGCATGGTCAACAAAAGATCAACATAAATTTCATATATATAGAAAATGTAATGGGGCCAGCAATAATGCTGCAATAATGACAATGGATTTATCCAATTATATTTACATTTTATGTATTTATTTATATGCTTTTATATATTTAAATAATGAAATTCGTTTAACCATTACTAATGCTTTTACAGTGGCTACAAAATTGGTTTGTTTATATACGTATTGCTTATTTGTGTACTTATGCATTTATTTATTTGCAAATTTGCACATTGAACAACTAATCCAAATTCCGAGGGAAAAAATCCAGAAATTAAGTTCGTTTTTTTTGGTCTAATGTTTATATGAATCAACTTTAGTCCTGTAATTGTGATTATGATCGGTTTTTCAGCACTGGTTTCTTTAAGATGTAAACACGTGGTTCACACACACCAAAAAAAAGGAAACGGTGAAAAAAAGTGTAACCTTTAAAAAGCCATGCCAATGGTTGATGCGCGTCATGTGATCAAGTCACCAGGGAGGGATGAAACGCGTAATGGCTGCCGTTTTGTTTGTGAGAGGAATTTAATAAACCGAGTGGTATTTTAAGAATAACGTGGTCCGTGCTAGTTTCGTCCGTCTACCAGAGGAAAGGTGCGGCTGTGGGAGACTGTTCCGCGATGTATATATACGTTATGGCGGCATTTTACGAACAATAAATTAAGAATTTGCACTTATTCATGGTCCGTGTCCTCGTATGCTGTGGAAACGGTGGGCAAGGAATTGCCATCGCCCAGCTGTGGATATTGGAAAATATATATATATATATATATATATATATATAATAGATATTTTACTTCCAACCTCTGTGAAGAAATTCCCTGTAATGCACGCCACTTTCCAAGGGCGAACAGAAGATGTGTATATATATATATGTTAGACCCTACATCTTGTTTATCAAAAAAGATCTTCATTTGCATGTTAGGTGGCTGTTTTATTATGCTCATGTAATCTACATTTCTTGATCTACAAATGTTTATGCTTTCCTCACAAGTCATATGTAAAGTAATCCAACTCCCTTTGGGATACTTTCTGCACTATACAAAAAAACTGAATCAATAAATAAACTGATCACATGCCTACAAATTTGAACACGATGTTTAAGTACAATAGTGTCCAATCAGTGGAATTTTGTTGTTATTTTGAATATCTTCTGTCGCTCTGCTACCAATTTAGGAAGGGTGAAGATCGTGCTACTAGGGATGAAAGCTAGACTTCTAGAGGTCTAGATTATTTATTTGAAACTTCCATTGTAAAGAATAAATATCAGTAGAAAGACATTTATTTTTTTACAAGAAGACTATACTTGAGCATTTGGCTATGGATACCCATTTATCAACCTTTTATTGTTTGTTTTCAGATCCTGTCTGCAATGTCTCCATTGCACGCCTTCCCTCGGAGAATGGCGTTCTTCTCTATTGCAACTCTACCGGCAGTGGCGTTTCTATTGCTTGGACCAGAGATGGATCTAGTTTGCTGGAATCCCATCTACTAACTGACAATCACACACTGAGCATACCTCGAGGCGTGGCCTGTGGCTGTTACCAATGCAGCGTGTTGTGTGGCGTGTTGGGACGGCGCAACGCCACCATCAATCTAACGTCTCTCGGTGAGGTGCAGCAATTACATTTTTCCGATTATATTAATGTCTTGTGATCTTTAATCCTGTGTGTTTTAGAAAGCATTTATAGCTTTAGTTGTTTGTGGGCTTGGCCTGGCACTGCACAGGCGACAGCTCTGTGATGACCATTATTAACAAAGCCTAGGTATCCGCGTGCAACATGCTGGTGCTGGAGATGGACACCATTGGATGGCGTTGTCCTACAAAGTGGGACAGGGGGCTTCCACAGTAAGATTGACACCAAATCACACTGGAGGCGCCAAAATACAAGGCTGCGGTGAAGCAGTGTAATTGCTGTGTATTTTTAATTCCCATTGGAAGCCATTAGGATAAGCTCTGGAGTCTAAGGGCCAGATGTACAAAAAAGTCAGTTTGCGATTTCCAAATTACTAATTTTTGTGATTTGCAATAAAGAAATTGCAAACACCCATGTACAAGTGTGTCTTGCACTCACTTTGAGATTCCCAGTGGGTTGCAAATAGGCCTACCGCATTAAAATTCATGAGGTAGGTCTCGCTTTGTGGCCTATTGGGAATGGCAGAAATTCACAACGTGGTGGTCTGCTGGGATCAGCAGACCACCATGTCTGTGATTGCTTTAAAAAAAAATTTAAAACAAATAAAGCAGCCCATTTTCTGAAAAAGAAACATGAAAAGTTTTCTTTTCATTTTTTAAGAGTAGGCAGTGGTCTGTGGTACCACTGCCTGGTCTTAAA
The DNA here is from genome assembly GCF_964204655.1 of Triturus cristatus. Classification (NCBI taxonomy): domain Eukaryota; kingdom Metazoa; phylum Chordata; class Amphibia; order Caudata; family Salamandridae; genus Triturus; species Triturus cristatus. The sequence continues at coordinate 1,219,389,185 of NC_140582.1, read as the reverse complement.
AAGTAGGTTTACAAACAAACATTCTTAAAGGGTAAGAGGTGCTTTCCAAACGGGTTACCACCTCTTTCATGGAGTCAGTTAAATGTGAATGTTTTGCGACTGCATTCCGGTTGCAAAACATTCACACATACCATTTCCATTCGGTAACTGGAAGGGATACACTATTTGCGATTCCGTAACAGGTTACTGAATCACAACTAGAGCCTCTGTACATGCAGCAATGCTTTTTAGCAGTCGTAAATGGCCAGATTCTGCAAATAGGACTGTTTTGTGAACACTAAAAGGTTTTGTACATCTGGCCTCATCTATTTGTGCACCGTTTTCACATCACATCAGTGACAAAACAAGAGGATTTTATTCTGCTGTGACACCATGGAAAAGTGCTTGCTCCCCCTGTTTTAAGTGGAATAATGGTGGCCGAGATGAACTAAAGATAAATCGCCCACGCACAATGAGGGGCTGTGTTATCAAGAACATACGAGGAAATGTGACCATAAGTAGATTAGATTTTAGTCAGCAAATCAAGTAACAGAATCAATTAAACCTTATTGTTACCAGTATAACATAGAAACAATGAAGTTTTAATTGAAGACATACGTTAAATAAATGGAAAGCAATATATGGGTAGTTTTAAATCATGAATAATAAATCATTTACAGGGAATTAGCATAAAGCTCAAAAATAGGTAGCAAAAGTTAAGAACTATCATTAAGTTAATTGATGTAGTATTTTCTTTCTTTTGTTGTATATTTTTATTGAGAAATACATGTCAGTATATAAACAATACATAAAAAAAGAATAAACAATAAATCAGATTATGGCCACACAATAAAATACTATGAAATGTTAACTTCTCAGATTTCTAAACACAAAAACATAATACAGATTTCAAAAGATACAATATCTGAGATACTCGTAAAACCTGCAAAGGAAGAAATAGGAAAGATGGACAAGGGAAGAAATTATGGACACAGTATACAATATATAGTAAATAATTGGAAGATAGTGGAGATATCATACAAATGTAACATTTCAAGTGGAGATATCCCTACTAACTCAACAATGTCCAATCGGTGAACAGTAAACCCTAATTCAAATAACCGTGTTAATGGCTAAAGCATCAACAGCCCTAATGATAACAGCATGAATATAAATAAGGATGATAATGAATTAATAAGGAGATGAAAAAGGAAGGGACTCCCTTATTGTAGTTCCTAATTAGAAGGAAAAACAGAAATACCAGAATTATTACCAGAAATAGAATATGTATTAGCTAGAAAGGGGTTCCACATTTGGATGAAAATTCCAACATTGTCTGGAAATCTATAAATGTGTTTTTCATATGATGCCATTGTATACAATTCAATAAGTCATTCATCATGTGTACGGCATTGTGGTGTTCAATGTCTTAATATACAAATTGTGCAATAGCTCGTCTTGTATGGTTCGTTAGATTTGGGAGTTCAGTAACATCATGTAATTGATCTAGTTTTTTCGTTAAAGGAATGGACACTTGTATAGCTCTGTGTAGAGAGGCAGTTATGGAAGACCAATATTCCTTCAAAATTGGGCATCGGAATAAAATGTGTAGCATATTGCAGTCCTCCAGTGGGCACCTCCAACAGTTAGATTGGTGTAGTAAACCTGCTGTCTTGCGTTTTTGTGGCAACCAGTACCAGTTATGAAGAATTTTGATGAGAGTAAATTTCATTCTGGCCTCTCTGATTCTCTTATCTATGTTCGTAATAACACCCGCCCATTCCTCATCGGAATAAGCTACGGTAATTAACCCCTGTCATTTGACGTGAAGTTCTATCTGAAGCATTTCAAAGGTTTTAAGCTCCCCTTCTAAAGTGAGTAAGTGATCCAACGTTAGAATACCTGCTCTCTCCCATATATCCCAGGATATAGTCTGTTTACCTATTCTAATATCAGTGTTATGCCATATGGGGGCCTTGCCATGCAGTCTTGGGTCACTCTTAATGTGTTTGTGGACATGTAACTAAATCTTAAGCATAGATTGAATAATAGGGTTGGAAGTTTGTAAAGCAGGTGATTTATGAGTGTAAAACATATGCAAACCTGAATTTGCCTATAAGTATTGTCTGTCAATGAGAACACATAGTGTGGGAATCATCCTGTGTGGGTCAAAGATAAACCAACTGAGAAATGGAGGGCTGCATAGTAATGCTCAATGCACGGTAAACTATGGACCCCACATCTCCTGTGAGCAATCAATTTAGACATTTTAAGTCTAGTTTTCAGAGATCCCCAAATAAAGGTTTTAATACCTTTGTCGCTATCTCGCAATATTGATATTTTAACTGTTATAACGCAACATATCTAAAACATAAGTGAAACGAGGCACCATATTCACTTTCACTGCCTGTACTCTACCCCAAAAGGACAGGTTAAGATGGGATCATTTTTCATACTCTGACTTCGTTTTTGCAATAAATGGATCTAAGTTATCGTGAATCATACGTTCTAAACCTGTGTTGAAATAAATACCTAGATACTTCAGCCGGTCCACTTTCCATTGAAAGTTATAGCCCGAAATAGCTGCTTTTGTTGAACCCCTGGACAATGGGACAGCCTCACTCTTATTCCAATTGACTTTGTAGCCAGAAATGATCGAGCAGTGAGAAATTGTAGACATGAGTGTCAGCAGTGAAGTAGGCAGATAAGTAAGTAAGAGCAATAGGTCATCTGCATATAGAAATATCTTTGACAACCCGGTCAGTATAGAATCGCCTGCTATTTGTGAACACTGTCTTATTCCAGCAGCTAGCAGTTCAAGTGCAAGAAGGTATAAAAGGGGCGTTAAAGGGCAACCCTGGCAGGTTTCTCTTTGCACTAAAAAAGATTTTGAAAGGGAACCCCCACAATTCACTTGTGTGGATGGTGTCTCATATAACCATTTGACCTTAGATATATTCATTGCCTAATCCCAACCTATGTAGTGTACGGAACATATGGCTCCATTCAATATGGTCAAAGGCTTTCTCAGCATCTAAAGATAAGGCTATCCTGCAGCATCCTTGGAAAGTCGGAGTATGTGAGCCAAAGTGCGTAGATGGTTACGAGAGTCTCTGCCTGGCATGAATCCCACTTGAGAATTATGTACGAGTTTAGCGATAACTTGTTTGAGTCTTTTGGTGAGAATGGCGGCTAACATCTTTGAATTTGTATTCAGAAGGGACAATAGCTACTGAAACATAATGGATCTTTCTCAGGTTTGGGAAGGACCGTTATGATGGCTTTATTAGAGAGTGAAGGTGGGGCTACCAGTTTCCTCCACTTCTTTATAGGCATCATAAAGGGCGTCTGTTGCTTTTGGTTTTACCCAACAGAAAATTCGCAGGAAAACCATCTTCTTTCGGTGCTTTATTGTACGGAAGGTTGGAGATTGCTTGGGCAAATTTATCCTTTGTTATTTCGCCTGCCAGTATGAGCCGATCCTGTTTATTGAGGCAGGGGAGTGTTATTTTATCAAAAAATTCCTGCTCTTTGTGGTGGTCATCATCAACCTCTGAGATATATAATTTCTCATAATAATCTGCAAATGTAATAGCTATTTCCTGAGTCTGTTATTTGTTTACCTTCAGGGTTACAAATAGCTGGAATAGCAGCTCTCTGTTTTAATGGTGCTGCTAGTAAACAACCATCTTTTTCTCCTTGTTCTTAATTTCGAGCCTTAAGTCTATATAACATACATTCTGCTTTCGAAGTATATAGTGTATTAAGCTCCATTTTAGCCTTTTCCAATCTACATCGAAGCTTCGGTTGGATTGGTAAAAGGAGCATGTGTCAGGCTTTTGATATAATTTTCTACAATTGTCTGTTGTTCTGTTCTACGTTTATTGGCTATGGCAGAATATTTGTATTTGTATTTGTATTTGTATCTGGGTTTTGTATCGCGCCAACTCACCGACAGGTCTCAAAGCGCTACTGACCAAGTACAGAACAAAGATGGGAGAGATAGAAGGTGACGGGTCTAGCAGTTCATTATTGAAGTGGGAACGCGTTCTTGAAGAGTAGAGTCTTCAAAGACTTCCGAAAGCGGAGGAGATTGGGCTCTCTACGAAGTGCCTCTGGCAGCTTATTCCAGTTGATAGGGGCCTGCACTGAGAACGATCTGCCTCCTTTGGTTGTTAGCTTAAAGCGTGGTTGAGACAGTAGGAAGGAACCCGACGATCGCAAGATGCGTTTAGGTTCGTGGAGCTCGAGCCTTTCTTTTATATAGGCTGGCGCCTGTCCGTGTAATGCTTTGTGGCAGATACACATGCTCTTGAACTCCACTCTCTGCAGCATGGGCAGCCAATGTAATCGATGGAGCAGGGGGGAGGCATGGGTCCTCCTTGAAACTCCAAAGACCAGGCGTGCTGCGTCGTTTAGAATGACCTGGAGACGGCTAATGGAATACTTCGGAAGGCCGAGGTACAGCGCATTTCCATAGTCGATTCTAGACACTATTGTGGCTGACACAATAGTTTGCAGCATATTTCTCGAGAGCAGGGGGGCGAGTTTGCGTAGTTGCCTGATTAAGTTAGTGCAGCAGCCAACTACAGCAGAAACTTGATTAGCCATTGAGAGATCTTGATCGATTTTCATCCCAAGACTCTTGACATTGGGGCATGATTTCGGGGCATGGCCTAGCTCTTGGGGCCAGTATAGATCGCTCCAAGGGGACACAGCAGATGAAACAACCAGGACTTCCGTTTTATCCGGATTGATTTTCAGCAGATTAGATGACATCCAGTTCACTGTGAAACGTAGGATGTCTTTAGCCACTGATTGTGCCGATGAAGTGTTGTCGATGCTCAGCAATAGCTGAGTATCGTCGGCATAGTTAAATGCTTTGCACTTCATCTTTGCCAGCGACTCTACCAGTGGTTGCAAGTAGAGGTTGAATAGGAGTGGCGAAAGCGCTGACCCCTGCGGAACCCCACAAACTAACCTGCCCACCTCTGAGACCTGGTCTGCCAAATGGATCCTCTGCGTCCTTCCTGTTAGAAAGGCTGTGAGCCATTTTAGAGCCTGTCCCCCTATCCCGAACCCGGCCAGCCTATCCAAGAGCAGTGCATGGCTGACAGTATCAAACGCTGCTGAAAGATCTAATAATATCAGCGCGCATGGCTTTTTACTGTCAGCCATGCATCTTAGATCATCCAGTACCGACAGCATTACTAGCTCCGTGCTATGGTGTGCACGGAAACCTGCTTGCCGGTCATGGAGAAGATGGTGACATTCCAGGAAGGCTGACAAGGACTTAAGTACATGTTGTTCCAGTACGTTTGACAGGAATGGCAGCTGGGAAATTGGCCTATAATTCTTCAGGCTAGACGGGTCGGCTCCCGTTTTTTTTATCAAGGGTCTGACACATGCCTCTTTAAAGGTGGATGGCAGAAGTCCAGTGGCTAATGAGGTGTTTAAAAGATCTAAGATCTGGTCTTCTAGAAGCGGTATTGCCATCCGAAGGGTGTCAGGCGGGCAGGGGACCGCAGGGGAGCCGGATTTAGTAGACGCTACTAGTTTCCTCAAAATACTAAGGTCAATGTGGGGAAAGTCAGTTAAGTTAGAAGAGGGAGAGTCTGGGAGGGGAGGTTGTTTGACATGAGAGACTGGGTTGTTCTTCTTAATCTCAGTCAAGATGGTCGCTACCTTACCCAAGAAATATCCTTGAAAGGTGTCGCAATCAATCTGGGTATCGGTCTTTTCCTCTTTCTTACTTAACTCTCTCAGTATTTTGAAGGTCTCTCTCTGTATATTGGTAGCGTTATTAATGCGCGTCTCGTAGTACTCCTTCTTTGTTATAATAATAAGCTTTTTGTATGCTTGGAAAGACTTTCGGTATAGCTCCCTATCAGTGGTCCTTTTAGATTTCCTCCAACATCTTTCGAGGTAGCGAAGCTTTCTCTTATTCTCGCGTAGACCTTCAGAGAACCAAGGGGCTCCTTTCTCTACCCCTTTTATTTTTTGTACCTTTTCAGGAGCTAGTTCGTCAATGGTTAACCTAAGGGCAGTTGTTATCAGATAGTACTTGGAGTCTAGATCGGTGCTATCAGCAGGGAACATAGAGTTCTGTATGTACTTGGGCATGGTCTTGGTCAGAGTCTCGACATTCACCCTTTTCCATTGGTGCACTTTTTTAGTTTTAATGGGTAGTTTAACCTGGCAGATGTCTTGCGGTAAATCATATAAGATGAGGTAGTGGTCTGACCAGAGACAAGGTAAAACGCTTGTGATACATGCTTTTGGGGATGAAGACCATACAAGGTCTAACGTATGGCCTTTTATGTGGGTTGGAGCTTCCACTAGTTGTATTAGTCCAAGAGTAGTCATGGTGGTCTGCAGTTTCTGGGCTGATAGGTCTTGAAGGCTATTATCCCAGTGGACATTAAAATCACCAGTTACCACGATGTTTTTGTAACGTGTGCAAAGATCAGATATAATAGGATGGAAGAGATCGTTGAACCCAGGTGTGCTTTGGGGGGGGCAGTATACCGTTAGGATGATGAGGCAAGAGTTGTTCATAGTGATTTTTATACCCAGTAGATCAACGGTGTTAGTTGTCTCGGCTAGGATCTTTGTTACCCTAAATTGCTTTTTGAAAATCGTTGCTACCCCCCCGCCCCGGGTACCCTCTGGTCGATTGTGCCAGACCATGTCATACCCGCTGGGAAGGGCGGCGATGATATCCGGGGAAGAGGCATCACTCAGCCACGTTTCAGTGAGTGTCAGGATATCAATGGTCTCATCCTGTAGCAGGGTAAAGATCTCTAAGTGATGTTTCTGCAGCGACCTGGTGTTGAGGGTCGCTAGCTTCACAGGGGCTAAGAGGCTATGGTTCTTATAACTAGAGCTATACAGGATGTTGAGTTCCTTGAGTGTGGCACCTGTACTCGGGGATAGGATATACCTGTCGGAGTTCAATCCGAGAAGGTCCGCTGAAGTATAACAGGTGCGTGTGCCAGAGTCCCTAAGCCCTAAGCCCGGTCGTGCGCGGACGAGCGCAGACGGGCAGGACTCTGGCACGACTCCGGCGCAGCTCCGGCGCGTCCGCTGATCGCGTCCGCTGCGCGGAGACATCCTAGCCCGTTTTTATGGCGCTGACTATGTCCTGGCTCACCTATCCCAACCCAAGATGGCCGCCAAACTCGACGCCCAGCGCTCTCAGCCTCGAAACTCAGGCGAGAGCGGGACTGGAGCTGGGGGTAGGGGTGAAAATCCAGGCGCTGCTGAGCTCTCAGGGGTTATGGCCCATCAACAGCACGCCAGCCGCAAAAACATAAAATTTCACGGGACCAAACAATATCCCAGGTAAGCTGTTAAAAATAATTCAATAGTGTCAAGAATAGATAGGAGACCTCCCGGCTTCCGCCTCAGGAGGGAAAGGAGCGTACAATGTCAGGAAAAATATCTCATAATTTGCCCCTAATGGTGGCTCTTGCAGCTGCCCATAACATTTGTGGGGAAGAAACTTAAGCTTTGTTGTCTTTCATATAAGTAGTCCAATGTGATTGTAATTGTGATTTTTCTGTCGGTAGTTTGTATCGGGAATTGTTTAAACTCCATGGTTTCCTACAAGGGTGTTTCAGACTCCAATCAAGCTGTAGACTGATAGGAGCATGATCTGAAAGTGCAATTTCTGAAATGTCACAATCAAGTACTTGTGATATGATAGAATGTGAAATAGGAAATAGTCTATTCTAGAATAGGGATCATGTACTGGAGAGTGATATGTAAACCCCCTATCTGATGGATGTAGTATATGCCAGGTGTCAGTCAACCCATGATCTTCACGTATGTCTCCCAGTATCGCTCTATCTCTGCCATGTGTTGTGTATAGGGGGCTCGTTCTGTCTAAGATCACATCCGCGGCAAGATTCCAGTCACCACCCCAGAGCATTTTTGGAAATTCCCAGGAGCTTTGTTCCCAATGGGGGCATAAATAGACCCCACTCCTAATACGTTATTACTGATTTTAAGCTTGGCTAAAACAAACTGACCATCTTCATCTGACCAGGACTGTAGTATTTGACATTGCAGTGTTTTCCGTATCAGAATGGCCACACAACATGTTCTAGTAATAGCATGGGATATAGAATCTCCTGACGTGTGAGAAGGGGGTATGCAGCTGTAAAGAATCTGGCCTACCCAATCTCGTTTTAATTTTTCTGAATCTATACTGGAAAGATGTGTCTCTTATATGAGAGCAATATGTGTATATTGGAGGCTAAATAGGAAAAACATTTCTTCATTTCAATGTAATTAGTAAAGCCATTGACATTGATGGACACAACTTGCATAGGACTAGTTGTCATGATGCTGATTGGAAATGTAGAGTATGGTTGTATTGTGTGAGAATGTATCAAAAAGGGAAAGCAAGGTTGATAAATGATCTGGGAATGTGGTAATGGAAAATTACTGAAGCGAGGATATTTTTTTTTTTTATATAATTAACCTGAAACCAATATGTGCCCGTATGATTTCAAAATATTGTTAATACTAAACTCTAATTGGTGTCGGTACAGCGTTCTACCTGCTACAAAAGGAAAAGAACACTACAGATCAAACAATGTGTATCTTTCGTCGGTGGGTCTAAACTTCAATGCGAGACGTAGACTCCGTAGGGAAGAAAACCACACGTGGTAAACAGATTATGAAAAGAACCAAACCATGGAGTTATGAAGTGCATCTAGGAGATTTGTATATACAAATGCAGTATGAGATATACATGGTGTATTGAACAATAATGTAGGAGATAAGGAAATAAATCATATCCTCGCACTTGATTTTTGAACAGGAGCCCAGGTCTGTTTAGCGTGCCTGTCTTTCGCATTAAGGAGTGTTTTGCTCCTTTTTTTAGCACTGTTGTACTTTGTTTTGTACTATTATTTTTATCATTGAATCTGATTTGCACTTTTTAATATCCTTTTAAATGTAACCCATTGCCTATTTTGCACACTTTTTTCATACCTGTGTCAGTAAAACTTGTACCTTTTGGGGGTGATAACAGGGACCGCTGTTACTGTGACACTTCCGCTCTACCAAGAAGGTGCAGGGGCGGGTTTACGCTCTAGATGCAGATAAGGGGGGAGATAAAAGCACGGCCACAGTGCGGCTGCGCGCAGCGGGCACGCCGCCGGCGTTAACCGGGGGCGCGCCAAAGGCAAGCCCGTCTGCGCCCGACCTGTGCCCTGATGCTGCCGGGTATAGCCCCCACTCCGCACCTAGGCTTACATATACCAGGGAGCAACTACTTGATAAGAATAAAACCGGTAGGTGCTGCCGGAAGGCCAGATCTAGTTCCTACTCATCTATGGCAGTTTCTCAATGTCCTGAGTGTAGTTTTGTTATCTGACCGTCTAAACCACAATTGACAGCAGCTGATTGCAATTATACTCAGGCTGAGCTGGAAGGGACGGGAGTGGTATTAGGCACTTCAATGAATGCCCGCTCCCTTTGTAAACATGCTATCAAGTTCGCGTTGTTTGTAGAGGCACATGCTGTAGACTTAGCCTTTATCACGGAGACCTGGGGAGAAGCTTCCTCAGACCCTGATTTAGCTATGGCGGTCCCTGCCGGGTTCACTATGTTTAGACAAGACAGGGTGGGGAAAAAGGGGCAGGGGGCTTGCTGTCATATATAGAAATATGTGGAAAGGGACCTTCAACTTTCAAAATAATGGACCTACCCCTTAGAATCCATAATGTTCAATATTCTAATAAATAACCATTATTCCTTTAATGGCATCCTACTTTATCGCCCCCCGGACCCACGGCCGGGTTTGTGAACACCATAGGTAACTCTCTGGACATTATATCCCAGTCGTTGGATTTTACACTCTTGGGCAATTTTAATCTTCGCCTCGACAGTCTCTCAGATAGAGATGCTCTTCATTTTCTTGATATTATGAAGAGTTTAGGCCTCAATCAGCAGGTGATAGGAAGCACCCATTCAGGGGGACATTTATTGGATGGACTGTTTACAAACAACAAGTCCTTGCATTGCCTTCCTTCACTCCCGCTTGTGTGGTCGGATCACAAAGCAGTAATGTTCTAACTCCTCGTCCAAAACTCTTAGGCAGGGAAACTGAAATACAAACAGTTGAAAAGGATTCAACCTTGGAACAGGCCTGCAACTGAGGATCTTAATAGCTCCCTGTCCCAGAACTCCCTTGTTTTTTTAGAGAATGCTTGTGAGGCAGCTGCCACTTTTGAGGATTGGTTAAGGAGCTCTATAGATTAGGTGCTTCCGGTCAAATCCTCTATTTGCCACAGATCAAGGACTTCTGAACCATGGTTCTCCGAACTTCTTAGACTGCAAAGACAAAAATGTCACCGCTTTGACAGAACTAACAACAAGACGGTTTATAAACCAGCTTTACCTGAATATAAAAAACTAGTACATAAGGAGAAAGTCACCTATTTTACTACAGCCATAATAACCGCTAAAAACTCATTGAAGGAATTTTTTTACACGGTGAAAAAACTAGCCACATGCCCGGAGGTGACCGTTTTACCATTTAATCAAACATTCTGTAACTCCCTGGCCACGTTCTTTCAAGACAGTGAATGCGGTCTATAGTGGGTCCTTACAAAGTGCTGCCCCAGGGTCAGTGCTATCTTTAGGGACTCCTGGTGCCGCCATGGAGGAAAGGGAAACCTCCCCGGTATCAGCTGATAGTAATGACCTTCATGAACTCCTTTCCTTTCCTCTACTAACAACGGAGGAGGTTAAAATCTCTTGTTGTCCACCAAATCTGGGTCCCCCTTAGATCCCTCCCCCCCCCCCCCCCCCAAATTTTTCATCTTTTGCCAGAAGTTTTTGCTTTGCATTTGACCCCTATTTTTAACCAAATGTTTCTCTCTGGCAATTTTTCCAGCTAACCGGAAATTGGCACCTGTACTCCCCCTTTTAAAAAAAAGCCAATCTGGATGGAGTGGATCCTAATAATTACCGCCCAATTTCCAGACTCCCATTGCCCGCAAAGATGGTGGAGAAAGCCATGAACAGTGTTATTTCTGATTTATATGGAAAAACATGCCGGTCTAGATACTACCCAGTTTGGCTTTAGAAAGCAACACAATACTGAACTGGTGTTGAATTCAGCGTCTGAAATGATTAGGCAGACCGTTGATGCAGGAGGCACTGCAGCACCTATGCTGCTTGACCTCTCTGCGGCATTTGGTACGGTGAACCATCAGAAATTATTGCAAGTCCTGGAGGGGATTGGTATAAAAGGGGAAAGTGCTTGCTTTACTAAAATCATTCTTGTCAGGAACAGTTTGTGGCCCTTGGTGAGTATAAGTCGCTGAAATACACACTGCCATGTGGAGTACCACAGGGCTTGTCATTGAGCCCGACCCTTTTTAATATCTATGTTGCCCCACTGGCAAGGTTAATTAGATCCTTGGGATTCTTTGCTATTTCGTATGCAGATGATACCCAGATTGTGGTTTCAGTGACCGGTTCTCCAGACGATACAGCAGCACAGTTCCACACCTGTCTTTGACAGGTGGGGGACTGGATGTCCCCTAATTGTCTGAAGCTGAATGCTAGTAAGACTGAAGTCTTACTTTTTGGCAACCACACAAACTTTTGGGCCCCTGCTCTGTGGCCCTCAGAGTTGGGTTCGCTACCCAATCCAAAAACCAAGGTAAAAAACCTGGGTGTCACATTTGACTCCATGCTCTCCTTTGAGGGCTGTGTTAATCGGGTCACATCTGTCTCCTTCTACACTCTAAAACTATTGAGAAGGATTCTTCCATTCATTCCAGTTAATCTGAGGAAATTAGTGGTTTCGTTCTTGTTTTATCCAGAGCCGGCTATTGTAATTGTCTCTTCATGACCCTTCGAAAAAAATGCCTCAATAAGTTGCAGATTGTGGAAAATGCTACAGCGCATCTACTGATGAATATCCCAAAACATAAATCGCCCTCCATGGCGCTCAAAAAGCTTCACTGGTTGCCAGTGAAAAGGCGGATAGAGATTAAGGCTCTCTGCATTTCTTCCAAAGCCAATCATGAAACAGGGCCGGCATGTTTTTTAAACGGAACCCACAGCCTTATGTTCCTGCCCGCCAGCTTCGTTCAGCACGCTATCATAACTTGGTAGTTCCCAGATTTAAAAGGTGCGCCTGGTGTGCCAGGAGTTTCATGGTCCGTACGACCAGACTTTGGAATACACTTCCTGGTGTGGCTTAAGGAAGTAACTCGCCTGTTGCCATTTAGGAAGGTATTTTAATCTCTGAGGCTGCCTTTACTGGTCCGCTAGGTCCTGTGTTGAGCTAGCGCCATGATACCCTCTGGTGAATGTCTTGCGCTTTATAAATTTCCTTTTCATTTCATATCCATCAGAGGTAATACATGCAGTAAAACAGTAATTCAATGATGTTAATACATAGCATGCATATATACTCATCTAGCTGGAAGAAGCAATAGTGGAAGGTTTAGCATCAGATACTTTATCAAAAGATTTGGATGACTTCAGAGGTGATCTCGATTTGTCTCTGGTATTTTCCTGTGTAAGTACTTCTACACAGCGGACCACTTTATCTCTGCCAGACTGTTTCTTAAAGGTACAGACGTGTAATCTACCAGTACTGTGGCTTTGAGGATCATTCTGCAATTGAAGGTGACTGTTCATAGTTGTTTCGGTCAGGGGTGGTGGTGTTAAGTCCATGTGTTGGTCCTCGAAACTGTCTAGGAAGCGTACCAGATCCTTAGGCTCTGTGTAATCCCTTGATTTCCCATCCATTGTGATCCACATTGTAGCAGGTTCTAAAAGACCATATTTAATATCACATTTCCAGTGTGTTGGTCTAAGTTGCTGGAATGCTTTGCTTTTGGTATTGGTTTCAGTGGAGAAGTCTGCAGCAATAAATTCTTTATGGTCTTCCAAGTCATAAGGGCCTTGTTTACGAGCAGCTGCTAGTAAGTGATGGACCTGTTCATGACGCAGGAGACACGCAATAATTGGCCTAGGTCTAGATTCAAGGGTTGAAGTTCTTGACCGAATCCTGCAACTCAAGGGATGCTCAAAAGATGTGTTCATGTGCCGCGGTATTATGGTTTATAGCAAGCTCTTCACGTCCTTATTCATTTCCATTTTTTCTCGAATTCCATAAAAGCAACGTTATTTTTTCAGGCTATGTCTTCTAAATCTATTAATTTTTGTTTTAAATGCCAGATATCTGGACCCCAATACTCTGCATTACCTAATCTTTCTTCCAAAAGGGTGGTTCGTTTATCTGGAGTTTCCACTTTGGTATGAAAAGATTTTAGGTCCATCCTTATTGACTTCATTTCTGTCGCGAGATCTGAGATTTTGACATCCATAGATCCCAATCATTGTACCACAGCAGAGATCTCTTTTAATATAAGGTCCACAGAAGCAGTATCCTGTGGGACAGTAGTAGAAGTGCCCGAAGGCAGAGTGTTCCCTACTACTTGTGTAAACAAAGACTTTCTATTCGGTTTTCCACTGGCCATACTGTTATACTTCGAAGTTAGAGAAAACAAGAAATAAGTACTGCCTAGTAACCATTATATGATATCCAGTCGCCTCACAAAGCAGTTGGGTAGTAACACTATAAACACAAATACATATTTGGATATGGACAGACTTCTGGGATTCTCAAAAATAATGGCTGTATGTTTTCAAACAAGGGGTGCTGAAAAACAGTCCCTCGGCTTTCCCCTGTTTGCCTAAGTGTGGTCTGTACCCTTTGCTGGTAGGAATTTCCTTGTCTACTTAAATGTGTAGCAGAAGCTGTCAAATGAAGAGAAATACCTCCGGTTTGAATGTTTCCCTATGCTTCCTCTGCGCCCTGTGAGAAGTACAATAGTAATTCAACAACACCCAGCAGCCTTTTCACTTCAAGAAAGGGAATTTCCCTTAACTCTTCAGAATCAGATCGTGTTTCCTGACAGAATGAGTCGTTTTTTCAGTCTCCTAGGATTCTAAACAAGCATTGGCATAGCCAATAGGTCTTGCCTTTGTGACCTTATAAGTGTTTAGCCATGCAGCGGTTGATGTTGTTGCACCAAGGATATTGTGCTACATAACTAAATACTTATAAGATCCCAAAAACGAGACCTATTGGCTATGCCAATGCTTGTTTTCCTGGCTGTAGTGACAGCAGGCACATGGATGTGTGCTGCTCACACTGCTCACTTCTCACTAGTGGAGAAGTTACGGCATGACGTCATGCCAAGTGAGCGTTGTATGGGGAAGGAGAATCCTTTAAAGACTAATTTTCTCTCTGAATTTCCCTTCTCTTTTTTAAACACAGGAGCAGCAACATTGTGGTGGTGTCACCAGGGCTTTAAGTGGAAGCTTTTTCAATATTATATTCAAGCCATAGTTGCTGCTTATTCATCTTCTGCAACTAACAAACATTGACAAAGCCAATAGTCCTGCCTTGTTATAGGTATGATGTTTCTTGTTGTATCATATATCTGGAAGCAATGACAGAAACAGCAAAATACAAGTTGGGCGGCAAACTATGCTGAACACAGTTTTTTAGTTTGTATTTTTAAGCCACGCCTTAATTACATTGGCGACGCCCCTTTGAGAGAACCCCCCCCCCCCCCAGTTTGTTCATCCCACTTAAAGCCCTGCATAGCGTCAGTGAGTGAAACCAGCCTGGGGTTGTGTTTGTATTATAGAGGGCACCTGGTCTGCAAGTTAGGGCTGGATGTGTTCCTATTGCAGCAGGACCAAGGCTGATTTGCATAGGACTAGTCCATATCTGAGGTGGCACATTGGGCAAAAAAGCAATATGAAATGGATTGCAGCCCCGTGAATTACAAGTGGCCAAGAAAAATTCAAGCAATCCACTCATCATTTTTTCCCTTTCTTCTGTAAATTACATTTAAGCAGGCGTTGCTATCTTTTATGAAATTTGGTTCACTCTTCTAAAGATCACACATGGCATTAGTGGCTGAGCGCAGTTGCATTTAAGCACAAATTCATGTTTTTTTTGGTTTTTTTATATGCGGGACACTTGTATAAGGATCACACATTCCGCTGGCACCTTAGCTGAGATAGCGAATGAGGGGCGAGCTTTTCCCATTCGTCACATTTTGTTCCCTCCTTCAGAGTGCCCTGTAATTGTTTACCTCCCCCCGCCCCTCCACCAGTACTTTGAGGAGAGCTTTGGGTGTCATAAGCCGTAATACAAAAGCCACAGCACAAGAAAACAGTAGCCAGAGCCATGACTTCTCACCCACGCCTCCCCCACTGCTCCTGGCAGCGCTTCCGCCTCTCCTCCGCCAGCCGGCACTGACAGGGACACTGCTGTAACACCAGCCCGCCTTGGCGGGCGCTGCGATGCCAGGGTACACTGGCAGCCTTGACGGCAGTATGTACAGCTGGTGCCCCCATCTGGCGACCGCAGCAGCTGGGAGGAGAAGCGCCCTGGCGGTTCAGCTGGTACCTCACGCAGCGTAATGCCCAAATGCCACTGGCAGGAGAAAACTGGCACCCAGCCCTGACAAAAGACTCGTGCACACCTTGCCCCCCACAACCGGCGGCACGGCCACATGCTTCCTCTCATGGGGTCTATTTTAACATGCCAACAAATGTGTGCCACAACATTTTATGTCGCTGTACGGGTATCCCTGCAGCCGCCTAACTGTATAGGACTAACCCGACCTGTTCCCATATTCCTCATTTTGAGGCCAGTTAAGAATGGCACCTAAGAAAATGTGGAGTTCTTACTAGCAGAGTCCTCTTTTACGTACTCTGACACGCCTTTGTGAATCGTTCTCTTACAATAAACTGATGCCATTTGAGTTTTTTTCAATGTGATTATTTGTTTTAGCAAATCATTTTTGGAATAAGTAAATGTTTTTTTATCAAAATGCTCAGGTGCCAGGATCAGTTTTTAGGCCACAAAGCTGCGGGTTCATGTTGAATACTTTATTGGGCAATTCATTAAAACACATACGATATACTCAGTAATGCAGGCAAGCTGACCCTTTCCATGTAAACAAGGAGGCACTGCTCGCTCCTGCAGGCAAATCGCCGTGGAATGCGAGGAATGCAGCTGAGGGGGGGGGAGTGCGGCCGTGAGCACACAAAGTGTTTCCCTTGCGGGAGCGAGCAGGGGCACCATATGGTTGCAAGTTAATTACAAACAGATGGTGTCAAAGCTCGCTCCCGCAAGGGAATCGCCAAACGTGCATGCGTTGCCATTGACAGCAATGCAAAGCGTGCACGTTTTTGGCCCAAAAAGTGAATCGATTCCTAAAGGTCTCCTCCTAAGCAGCGCATGCGGACTGCGTAGGCGAGACCTAAAAAATTATGGTTGCATGTTTTTAAACGGGGGTTGCTGAAAAACTATCACCCAGCAATCAGAAGTGTCACACAGCCCTGCCCTGCTGTGTTTCCTGACAGAATGAGTCATTCTTTTCACAGACTTCTAGGATTCTAAAAAGTATGACCATGTTTTTAAACAGTGATCAGAAATGTCGCACAGCTTTCCCCTGCCTAGCCAGGTTCCCTCTACACTCTCTGCTGGTAGGAATTCCTATTTTGCATAATAGTGTCTAAGCTGTCAAAGGAAGAGAAATAAATACCTCAGATTGAAAGTTCTCATATGCTTCTCCTGTGCATAGCAATTCAAAAACACACATCAGCCTTTCCACTTCAAGAAAGGGAATCTCTCTTAACTCTTTAGAATCAGGCGTTTTCCTGACTGAATGAGTCGTCTTTCACAGACTCTCTCAGCTACAGAAAGGATGCTTTAATTCTCCCTCCGCACACTCTGCCGATAGGAAAACTCCTGCGCTTTAAATTCCCATGAAGCATCCTCCTGTTGGTTTCATTCTGGCTCCATGGACCTATTCTGACAGCTGTGTGGAAGTTCCTCTCCCCGGAGTCTCGGCGCTCTACACGTAGGCGGCCATTTCAGTCGGTGGCCATACTCCGCCCTAATAGATGTAGTATGAGACTTAAGGCCACTCTTGAGTAGAATGCAATAAATCAGCGTGAGTCTGCTCTCTATGAATCAGGAAAGCAATACTCTAAAAGGAGCCCTCTTTTACGGGAAAATACACAGTGAAAATCTGACAGACCTCATGAGGTGAGCATAATGTGACCCAGGCTCGTCAAATCACAATGCAGAATTAACTGTAACGTTACCTAGCTTCATCCTAACATCTCCTAAATTAATGATAACGAGTCCCCTTTTGACCTAACAGTGTTGGATGTGACTGTACAAAACTAGTTACAAATAAAACAATGACAGATTTATGAAATGAAAAGGCCCTCTGAGGCCAGGCATGAAGAACGGAGGAAATCACACAGCACTTGAGAGGGAAACATCCTTTTGAGCTTCTAAAGAACAATATTTTCATTCATAGAGAGCAAACAGCGTTACAGAACTTGTTGCATTCAATAATGTTTCTGTGCACATTTTCCTCCGTGTGATGTCGGTGAGAAATGAAAATGTGGTCACGGTTAGGAGCCAAGATAGTCTGAGCCTAGTTTGGCCGAGCTAGGAAAGCATAGTTCTGTAAAGTGCAGCAAACTCCTTTTGGGTGCAGATCCTTCGTTATTAAAGAGTCAACATTTATTAGTCATAAATTTGCTCTAACAGTAGTCTGTCTTCTCCTGGGCCTCTGCACACCCAAAGGAAGTGGGACAGTGTGTTTGGTGCCAACCACTATCTTCCCTGTCAGCTGAGGCTCTGCACAGAACTAAGCCTGGGCGTAGGCGGCGTAGTGGGGCTACGTGGAGCTGCGCGTAGTGTGGCAAAATCTACGCACACTCGCGCGCTCCGCATAGCCCCACTATGCGCTGCCCGCCTCCCGCCCGCCCTAATCTTAAAATAATTAAAAGAAGGTTAAAAAGTAAATTTAAACCTCTTAACTTCAGCGCGGCGTCCCGGGGCACCCTCTTCTTGCTGGCGATAACTTCTTCACGCAAATGCACATGCGCGGACGCCCGCGCATGCGCATTTGCATGAAGAAGTTACCGTCAGCGAGAAGAGGGAGCCCCGGGATGCCGCGCTGAAGGTAAGAGGTTTAAATTTACTTAACCTTCTTTTAATTATTTTAAAATTAGGGCGGGCGGGAGGCGGGTGGCGGGCAGCTCTGCTTCGCTATGGTGTGTGCGTAGCGCTGCCTGCTTCGCCTACTTCGTAAATGGCGAGGCAGGCAGCGCTTCGTGCACTCCGTGGGCGAAGCGGAGCACGACGCCCAGGGTTACACAGAACCACAGCTCACAGGAATCTCATTCTGCACTGACCAGGAGGTCTTGGAGAGCTGCTGTCAGCACTGTGCCAGGTCTACTTGAGAACATGACTTTGAGTTGGGACAGGGAGGGAAGGGGCAGTGGGTGGCCTGTGGGAAGATGCAGGAATTTCATTTTTATATAATTGGGTCACCTTTATTGGCAGTACGCAAGATTAGCAGGAACTTGATCAGTTGTTTTATGTTTGGAGAGTTGAGGTTAAATGCTGATGTTGGGACACTGGCTATTTAAACATTTAGGGAGGTGAGTATAATGCAGAGAGTGGTCATTGTGGGTGGCACAGCACCGAATATTTGCTTAGTAATTTAGATGGGTGAGTAGATAGATGGCAAGAGGTTGCATTCACTTGGGTTCTATGGACGAGATATCATTTTTAATGTTCACGTAACATGGTAATATAGTTGAGGAAGATGGAAGTGTGTTATATGTAGCTTTCCCTTGGCTTCATTACCCCGCCTCTGTTCATCTGAGCAGGGGAAAAGTCCGGGGAGGCCATAACATAAACTTGTACATGCTGGAGGTGACTAAAGGGGATGACGCCACAGGGTCCTGCGCGGCGTTCTAGGCAACGTGTGGTTCGTTATTCTTATTTATCTAATGTCCTTTGTTTTCTCCTTTAATGAAATCATCCCCATTATTCGATTCACAGTTACTCATATATAATTCTACTTTAGGTGCTTGTTTTAGGAGCATATATTACCGACTCTTGTTGTATGAGCCATTTCGGTAGGGTCTGCAGTGATCACACAAACTGCAAAATGACAATACGTACCCACAGAGCAGGTTGGTAAAATCAAACTGACGGCATTCACCCTATGTGTGCAGTAGGGAAGATGCAGGGCTAGTAAAAGCATTAGATGTGAACTATACCTGTATATATAAGTGTACAACAAAAGGGGCAGCCGTCATACATCAGAGATGTGCGGCAGCGTGACCGTCTGTGCTCTGTATGTAGATTCCATTCTGGAATGAAAGTAGTGCATGCTAATACTCTCCCTGTGCCATGACGGAGGTCAAGCCCATCCATGTCCACCATTTTAAACATCTGGTGGTTAGTCACACTCAGATATTATGTTATGTGAGTTGCTGAAAGTACTTGTATGGCTGGGAAATCTATGCAACCTAATTCCCATTTTATACTTTCTAGCCTGCCCCATGTAGATGTCCATCAGAGACTCAATCTGCATGTCCACTATCTGTGTGGCATGATTATGCTTATGTGCCAAAACGTACCCCCACTTCAAGTTGAAGGTAGATTCTGCCCCCTCAGACCAGGGTTTGAGGAAACGGAGTTAGTTGTAGTTCATTTGATGCTCAAGGGTGCAAGCCTCTGTATCCATTTCCCTAGAGAGAAGAATGGACTGCTGTTTATCCCTGCAAAATGTGCGCTGTCCTCCATTACTGGAGCTAATGCTCATCTCTTTCCCCCCCCCCCCCCCCCCTCCCCACCCGCCCCCTAGGCATTTGTGCAGGTGTTGTGTGACGGGGATACTGTGAGCAGGGCCAAGACTAATTTGCATATGGCTGGATGCAGACTGGAATGGTACTGTGAGCAAACAACGATTGCCATTATTGGTACACAACTGCCCTGGGGGTGGCAAGATCCAGCACTGTCTTCAGTGGTGGCAGTCAATCCCATCCGACCGATGGGTCCTTCAAATCGTTCATCATGGTCATGCCCTTCCTTCTCTTTCTACTCTGCCGAATCTCCCCCTGCCCCCCCACATCGGAGGAACCCCTGTCCATTGTGTCTGCTAACCACTCATTGGTGCCAACTGAAACAAGGGACGGGGTTATCGGGCTTATCTGTATTGCTGGGGTGGGGGGGGCGTATCTGTTCTCCATTGTAAAATATGTGTAAACTCTGGTACACTTCTCCACCCTGGCTCCAAGACCTGCATTTGTCCTCCCTCTGACGCTGGTACCAATGGTGGAAGAGGGGGATCCGCTGCTAGGTCAAGGGTACTATAGGGGGCCAGTGTATAGGCACGGTAGTCTCCCCAGCTTCTGCTGCAATCACCCCAGTCCTTTTGAGTTTGGGGACGTGGATCTGGCAGGCAACGTTCATGCCACCAAGGACACCAGTCCTCCCAGTCCTCTTCCACTGCAGCAACCGCCACCAAACAGCTTTTGCTTGCCATTATTGGTACACAACTGCCCTGTAGGTGGCAAGATCCATCACTGTCTCCAGTGGTGGCAGTCAATCACATCCGACCGATTGGTCCTTCAAATAGTTCAGCATGGTTATGCCCTTCCCTCTCTTTCTACTCTGCTGAATCTCCCCCTGCCCCCCACATTAGAGTGACTCTCAGAGGAACCCCTGCCCATTCTGTCACAAGAGGTACAAGTTTTACTTCCCAAAGGAGCCCTCTAGGGGTTCCGGAGTCAGAAATAGGTGGGAGTTGCTAATTTTGTTAGTTACTTATGCTGAAGAAGGTTGGGGGCATTCGGCCCATCTTAGACCTTCAATCTCCAGATGCCTTACTGCAGAAGGGCAAATTCTCAGTGCTTATGCTGGCCCAAATTCTGTCTGCTCTGGATGGGAGTGACTTGATGGTGAGCTTGAACCAGCAGAACAAGTCTTCTCATGTACCCTTCCAGAAGTCCCACCGATGTTACCTGAGGTTCAAAGCAGGACAGGAGCATTCTTAGTTTGCCCTGCTCCCTCCGGCCATTCAATCGCTGCTGAGGTGCTCACATAGTGTTGGCAGTGGTCGCTGCCTATCTTCAACTAGCTGTTGACGAAGGTCTCAATGCAGTCAGTCATAGATGACCCCCACACGACAGGTAACCGTCTGACATTTTTGGGTTTCATGATAAACAAGCCAAAGTCACTCCTTCACAGAGACTTTCCGTCATTGGAATGGTCCTGAATATGGTACTGATCAGGACCTTCCCTCAATTGCCGTGAGTCCGGGACATTTAGAATATTATTCCAATTCCGGGCCAAGATTTCACCAAGAACAGCTCTGAGGCTTCTTTTTAATTGAGAGAGTTCAACTTTTCATAATTAATCAGATATTTTTAAAAAAGTAATTACATCATTACATTCTTTTAAAAACGACTTTAGAAATGCGATGGATGGAAAAGGTGGGAACAAATTCATGTATTCATCTTACTTGCATGCAATAGAGCACGAGAAAGCAACCCCCCTCCCACAACTTGATTAAAAAAAATCATAATTTTACCTTGTACATATTGTCAGTAAAATCTCCTAACCAAATGCCTCCCAGAGATTTAAAATGTTTCTGTAAGATCCTGATCTTAACGCATATCTCTTTTCAGAATCTCTGATTCTGCTTTGTTTGGACTACCAGTGTTGAAATTTTGGAATTTCTTCAGACCGCCATTTTTGAAGGATTAATGTTTTGGCTATTAAAACAATAATGTATATTCGTTGTTTTTTTGTAAGAGGCCAATGTTTAGATCAGATGAATACCCCAAGACAACGGACTGAACATCTAGTGAGTGCTCCAAATCCAATGTGCAAGAATAATACTGATCAATCTCAGCCCAGAATTTTCTTAATCTTGAACAGCCCCCATATGATATGGGTTAAATTTACCCCCCCTCCCCATGGAGCATCTAAAACATTTTGCAGAAATTTGAAGGTTAATTCTATGAAGAAGGGCTGGAGTTCTATAAAGCAGTCGCATGGTATTAAATTGTATTTGCCGCAAATGTGCCCCTTTTAATAGGGTAAAATTGAAACTCTTTATTTTGTCCCAAGTTGTAGTAGAAATCTAAAGATTTTCTTTATACTGACATTTCACTCACTCTCTCGTAGAGGTTAGCATCCTTGCATTTGCGTATAGAGGAAACCCACCAGCTAATCGATTTGCAAGTCCTAGATTCTATCAGGTCCTCGGGTAGTTCCATAGTTGCCAAAATATCTCTGGGGTCCATATCCCATAAAAAATGTTTACTCTTAATTGAGGACCATTGTGTTGCTGCTTTAAAATACTTAATGCTAGCCTCTACTTCCCTCCAGCTTTTCCAATTTTCTGCATCTAAAAAAATCCCATACCATACAATATCCATTACTCTCCCACCTGGAAGCAACATTGTTCTCTAAAAGGGTTTGAGCCCCAATATATATGTCTGTCAAATAAGTTACTCCATTAATAAAAGGGATATCGTAATGCCTAAACATTTGCTGCTTAAGTTTAAAGGTCCACTGTAGAATCTTATATCTCACTTTTTAGGAACTTTTGTAAGGAGTAAAAAATAAACAATTTCATATTTTTGAAAAAATTATTCTAGAAACAAAATTACCAAACATGCTTGCGTTTGGGGATTTAAAAAACCTATATGTAGTATGTGCAAAATTCGCTATGTAATATTCTTTGAGGTCAGGGAGGGCCAGCCCTCCTCCTTTCACTGGCATGCACAATATTGTATCCATTGCTAATCTAGGTGTTTTTAAGCCCCTAAAAATGGCGGAAAAATACTCTGCATCAATTTAAAAAGGTTTATCCTCACACCATTAGCAATAGCGGCAAACAAAAAATTTCATAGAGGTAAAATTGACATTCGAATGAGAGCAGCACGGCCCATTAGTGCAAGAGGTAAATTGTTCCATTTTGCAAGCAACCCCTTAATCTTGCTTATTAAGGGAACATAATTCCAAAAATATAAATCGTTAACATTTTCTGAAATATTTATTCTTAGATATCTCATTGCATAGTGAGATCACCTTTTTAAATGTATTTATCTTATAGCCTCCCAATAATTGGTATTCTTGGAAAATTTCAAACACCCTCTATTAGTTCTTTAAATCGGGTTTAAGTAAACAAAGCAATATCTTCAGAATAGAGTTTAATATCAGTCATCCCTTTCAATGGTGGTGCTATATTAACATTAGTACGAACAGCTATAGCTAATGACTCTATAAAAAGTGCAACGAGTATAGGTGACAGAGGACAGCCCTGTCTTTTCCCTCTGTTAACCTTACAAGTACCAATATTACTGCAATTGATGACTATTTGCGTAGAAGCTCCTTTATAAAAACAAGAAATAATTGTAATAAACTTAAAGGGGAACCCAAACTCACCAAAGATAGTAAAAAGGCTTTCCCAACACACTAAATCGGCAGCCTTTTCGGCATCTAGTAACATAAACTGAGCCAGATTTTTATTTTGAGAGAAATAATCTAAACCCTCGATCAGAAAATTTGTATTGAAAAAAACCTGTCTCACAGACACAAAACCGCACTGATCCGGGTGTATAACTCATTCTATTTGCTAAAAGTTTAGTTATAATTATATGATCTACATTTAAAAGGGTTATAGGTCTACATGAATTAACATCTTCCTTATCTTTGTTTTTCTTCAAAAAGCTAACCCCAACTGCCGTGCAAAAAGAAACCGGGATTTCATCCTCTTTTAAAATATGGTTGGGTAATTTTACAAGCTCAGAATTTAATACCGAGGCAAACTTTTTATATAGTTCAGCTGGCAGGCCATCTTCTCCACAAGCCTTTCCACTGGCCAAGGATTGCACGTCTTCGATTTCTTCAAGAGAGATATTAGCAACCAAGGCTTGCGCTTGGCTTGTCTGCAATTTAGAGAGTTTGCTCAGAAAGCTCCTCGAGTCTTAAAACATCCACATCCTGTTGTGCACCATATATAGTTTCATAATGCTTAAAAAAAAAATACCCTAGATTTGCGCAGTCTGTTATACTAGTATTTGTTTCCTTATCAACGAGAGATGCAATCCTATTTTGCTCTTGACGTTCCCTAACTTGCCATGCTAAAAATGTTCCTACAGATTCACTCTACTCATATACTCTTTATAGATATGCTCAGTTAGCAGAATACCCTCTAGCATAGTAATATTCTTGCATATTAATCCTTGCTTGTTTAAGTGCCAATTTGTTAGTAATATTTTTGTTACGTAAATATTTTATATTTGCCCGATTCACATCTAATTGTAACTTTGCCATGTGTGCCATTAGGCATTTCCTGTCTGCTATATTTTTAGAAGTTATATAGCTGCATATGGTTGCTTTAAATGCTTCCCAAACAGTCCCTAACCTTGCAGTGTTTTATTATTGGTCTGAAAAAACACATGTTCTATCATTACACCAATCTTCATCCTCCAGATTAACCTTTTTTTAAGAACCCTCTCCCAGATGTTTATGGTCCTCCAATCCCTGATTTTTCCATCTTTACCAAAGCATGGTCCGAAAAGCCATTCTGGATGTGCGTGCAGCTAATTAATTTCAGGTTGCGAGAGTAAATAATCTAATCTAGCGGCGGATTTATATTTTGCCCAAAAAAAGGAATGTATTTGCTTATTTGGATTTTCTCCTCACCATAAGTCTATTAAATCCAACCCTTGTATACATCCGTCAATGCAGTTTCCTGTCATGGCTTATTCTGCTTACGTCTGTCAGAAGATGAATCTAATTCTCGATTTTGGAGTGGATTAAAGTCACCCCCCAAAATCATGAGACCAGGGATATTCTACAATGCCTCGTAGAGTTCTAATAGGGGTACTACATTATTTAAGATTGGCGCATAAATTGTGGCTACTGTTAGTCTATTATTATTGAGAAAGCCACTAATTAAACCCCATTTGCCTTCTGTGTCCGATTGAGGAACAGTAATTTAGAAAGGGAAATGTTTGTTAACAAAAATTGCTTCCCTTCTATGGGCGGCATTTGCGGATGACCTATAGTAATAACCTGCCCATTGTCTAAACATTCTGGGGCAGATTTATGAGCCCCTTGCGCCACTTTTGCGTCACTTTTCCCATGTTAAAAGTGACGCAAAAGTGGCGCAAGGGGCTCATAAATCTGCCCCTCTATATGTAAGTTCCCGTTGATCTGTATAGTGTCTCCTGAAGAAGCACAATATCTGGGGAGTGACTTTTGACCCATTCATCTATAGCCCAAGCTTTCCTTTAGTCATTAAGGCCAATAGCATTTAAGGTGACTATTCGTATGGAGATCATATGCAGCTGCCTTTAACATCACCACAGCAATAAAGGCCTAAAATATAAGGCAGGTAACAATCAGGAGCATATGATCTCTACACGTGATGAAGGCCTATTCCAGATTACCAGCGAGCATATATAGTAATAGTATCGACCTTCATTGCAGTTTCACTCATAGTCAATATAAAATTGTCTTCCCAGTATGTTCTGTGATTTAAAGTGCAGTATGCATAATAAAGTGCCTAATCATTCCAGGAATAAAGTGCATTAAAGATCTTAAGTGGAACAAATAAATGGTGTGTATTATATTGAGGGCATAGGAATCACCTAGGATAACACCTAGTCTGACAAGCATCTGGATGTCATGCCTCCCATATAATTTTTTCCATTTTACATTTTTATTAGCCATTCATTTAGATTTGTAATACATAATATAATCTTCCCAACATTTACTACATCCTTAAAGTGCTGCATCCATAGGAAAGTGCCTACTCCATTGAGACAAAGTGCATGGTTTCACATAAGTTATAAAGAAAGTGTCTGGGTGCATTAATTTGGTCACAGAAGCCCCATAGGATACCACCTAAGCTAACAAACAAAAGGGGATGATATAGCACATCACATATTTTAAACTTAAATTCTTCTTTAACCACTCCGCTTAATTGGTGGTCAAACATGCAACATTTTGCAGACCTGCAATCTTCCCTAATCCTTCCCAACCAATCGTTTATCTACAATCGCAGCATTTCGAGCTTCTTTCCAGCATATCCTGCCTGTAAAGCCTAATAGTGAACTCTCCCATTTTTCTCCCCTGCTATACTGCTTGACCCCACCCATCGCCAACAAAAACACCCCCCAGTGTGCCCTGAGAGAGGATAGCCCACACTTCCTCCCCCTCACAGTTGAGTCCCCTAGGTGCCATGGCTTTGCACCCCTGCACACTCATGTTACCGGAGAGACCTAAGATCCTCCGGCCAGGACCACTTACCTGGATGACGCTACGATTGCCCTTAAAAGGCTGTGTGAGGAACTGTTTATCATAGTCTTAAATGACTTTGCCGAATCAAATGCCTTGCATCTGAAAGCCTGAGGTTATGTTATGTTAATATATTTATTATGCACACGAATACCCAAAGGTGTCTTGGCGCTGAGGACTGAAGTAGCAAGTTCATATAAGGCACAGGTCACTATTTACTGAACAACCAAGTTTTCAAGTCCTTCCTGATAGCAAACAGAGTTGGAAGTGTTCTAATGGAAAAAGAAAGTTGATTCCAAAGTTTAGGGGCCGCCACCCTAAAACTCTGCCACCCCAACTAGCTGTCGAAAATCTCAGAGTTGCTAGCAATCTAGCTCCTTCTGAGCGCGGGTGCCTTTTAGGGGCATTCCAATATAATAAACATCTCGGAGACTTAGGACCAGAGTCGTGGAGTGCTTTGTAGATCATGCAGAGGACCTTAAAGATGATGCGTCTCTTAATCTGGGAACCAGTGCAGCTTTTGCAAGTGTTTCCGAACCAAATGATGCTTGGGAATTCCCAGCAGGAGCCTGGCAGCCCCATTCTGGATCTTTTGCAACTTAGAGTTGTTTCTCAGTCACTCCAAGATAGAGACCATTACAATACTCTAATTTAGCAGGAATCATTGAGGTGATTACCGTTTTCCTGCTGTCTATGGGAATAAAACGTAGTATTTTCTTGACTATTTTAAGCAAGAAGAAACTCGATGAGGAAACAGCATTTACTCGTGCCTCAAAGTTCAATTTATTATCAATGATCACGCCAAGGTTCTTTGCTCTGGCAGCTGGAACTGGTGCCGTCCCTAATTCAGCGGGCCACCAGCTCTGTGACCAATTTGGCAAAAAATTGACAAAGATGACTTCAGTTTTATCTGAGTTCAATCTAAGGCAGTGAGAGCTCATCCAAGAGCATGCAGTCCCTAAAATTTTGCATCGGTGGTACATAATTTTTTTACACAGACAAGACAATTTGTGTATCGTTTGCATAAGACGTCAAAGCCAGTCCTACGGATCTAATCAGAGCTGTCAAGTCAAACCTAAATATTAACAAGCATTTGCAATGCAATAGGTCTCGCATTTACGCGAGTTTGAGCTATTGACATTGCAAATAATAATACTTTTTATTTTTGTTTTTCTTTTAAAAATATAAATAAAAGGCATTGTTATGTACAATGCCAATAGCTGAAACTCTCGTAACTGTGAGACCTATTGCATTGCAAATGCTTGTTTGGATTGGACCAGAAACATCTAAAATGGGAGTAAAATGTAAATATTCAATAGATCTTCATATACAATGAGTACGTAGAGGGCCTGATTACGAATTGAGGCGCTATTTATTGTCCCAATAAATAATGATACCATGGGGTATGGTATTTATCGGGTGTGATAAATAACACCTATTATGAATGGGGAATAACGTGTGGATTTTTATGTTTAACACATCAAAATCTGCATGATGCAGTAAATACCGTATGTTTGCCCCTGTTAAATTTCAGAAGATTTGACCTATCAAAATTTAATGAATGTTGGGTTATTTAACCATTCGATAATTATCAAATTCACAAAGACAAGTGCCTAAAAGTGTACTCCTGTGGTACTATTTCCAATACTCATAAATGATTTTGTAGATCAGCCCCAGAGATATGGAGAAAGAAAGATGCCTTAAAACTGCGAAACAACTAGAGAGACAGGGCTAGACAGAGAGAGAAGGAGAAGCGAACAGTGTAATTAGAGAGACAGCGTCCGACTGAGACATAACCATTCATACAGAGACATTTTGGACCGAGATGGGGAACGTTTGCTCCCAGATGAGACCCGTCCTTTGCCGTGACACTGTAAAAACCCTTCTACTACTCATACCTAAAACTGTATTTAACTCCCAGTGTTTAATGTGTAATTTATAAAAAGCAACTTACGTGTGTGAGAATTCAGCTCTTCGTGGCGCCTTTACCTTTTGCTGAGAACACAGTGGAAAGTCGTCAAAACAACTCTCGACCCCGCAGGTGATTCAGCACAGCTTTTTAAAGGTGTATAAGATATTTTTTTATTAACTTCTGCACGATATACACAAACACATACCGATTCAGAGCCTATGCAAGTCTGTTCAAGTTATGTAACCTCGTTGGCGCCTCCTGAAAGGCAAGCCGCAGATCACTGTCCCCGGTGCCTGCATACGCCCGCGTGCCCTGCAGGCGTGCATACTTCACGCGCACACACACACACCTCACATCAGCAAGCGCGTGGGCCAATCACTGCGCTGGCCTTGGGCGCTAAGCTCAGTTCACACACTGGTGACAAACTCATGGCCAGCTGGCAGGAATGGACTAGAATCTAAAAGTAGCCCTGGAAAATATTTAATTCCAGGCTGCCCCGTATTTCACGTACAAAGGCAACATGCACAGCCCTACGGGCTTGGGAGGGCTCACCTTCCATGATGGGGCTTATTTACAAACTCCTTGCGCCGCCACTTTTTCCCTGTTAAAAGTGACGCACCAGCGGCGCAAGGGGCTTTTAAATAAGCTCCGATATTTTTTTAATGGGACCAAAGGATTAATTTTACAGCACAATTATTCATATTAATTGGCCAAAAAAAAGCAACATGGGGTAGGCGGAAACAATGAGGAGTATGGAACGCACAGCGTGAAGGAAAGCAATGAGAGGGAAAAACAGTAGGGGAAGGGCAAAACAATGCTGAGGTAAGGGGAGGCAGCAAGGGTGACGTAGGTGGAATAAACAGAAGGAGGGTCATGGGTGGGGAAGAAACACAAAGGAAGCATGAAAGGTACACGGAGGGGGCCAAATGGAGAAGCAGGTACGTGGAGGGAGCAAATGAACAAGAGGGCAACACAGAAGTGGAGGCGAATGCAGTCGGAAAAGTAGCGCAGGGGTCAGATAAACACGGGAAAGCACATGGCTAGCAAGCACAGCAAACGGAGGAGACGTACGAAGGAGATAACAGAAGAAACACAAGTAATGGGTCCATGCTGCAGAGGAGGGACAAACCCAAGAACAACAAGCGTTTGCCGCGCGCGAGCGGCTGGAGACGCAATATGTGGTGGGGGAGAAGCGGGAGTGTGTTGTGTGTGTTGTGTGTGTTGTGTGTGTTGTGTGTGTTGTGTGTGTTGTGTGTGTTGTGTGTGTTGTGTGTGTTGTGTGTGTTGTGTGTGTGTCTGTCTGTCTGTCTGTCTGTCTGTCTGTCTGTCTGTCTGTCTGTCTGTCTGTCTGTCATCGTGATCGCTCTGAAAGCGAAAGCAATCGCGATGACGCACGAGTTTTCAAAATATTTCATTACCGGTACTATTTTTTATGCGGTAAAGTCTAGTAAGAATAACTCAGTAAATATAAGAGGCAGAATCCGTGGTATTAGAGGTTCTAAAAAGGCTTTATTCCTCTATAAAGGAAATACAATTCGAATTGCAGGCTTCACACTCCATCACCATGAGGGTTCAGGAAGGAAGGCGATACATTATTGACAGGTAATCACTTTTATAAGAAATGCATTATAGTGAAACAGATGCAGGAGGCGTAACAGTTGATAAGAGAGATAAAATATGCATACGTAACCAAAAAGGCGGACATATAGGCGTAACTTAGAAAACGTCATTATACATGATGTCACAAGTGGGTGGATCCATAAGAGAATCCTGCAATGTCAGCAGAAATATTTGGCAGAGATGCGTGCGCAGCCACATGACGTGTGATTGACGTGCAACTAGAGGGTGAAGGGGACTTGACATTTAGCTCTACATGTGGAGACAGAAGTCTGAGGGGTCATGTCAACCTAATCCCAAATCATATCTAATATCTTATGTTTAAAGAACTGTATTATCCAAAAGGAAAGGTCTCTCGGACGGAATCTATTCTATACTGACTGTTAGTGCGTGTACGAGCGTCTAAGTGTCTACATGAGATGCGAGGGGGCAGGAATCTTCCATGGTAACAGGGGCTATGAATTACTTGCATGAGGACAGTGAGGCCTGGCCCCTTGCACGGTAGCTGGAGGAATGTTTACCTAAACTACTAGACAGGAATGCGTTAGATGAGGAGCGGAGCAGATAATCTTGAAGGTGAAATACAGTTTTTGGCAGGCAACAGGCTGGATCAGGCACCGTTAGCCGCGTAGGGAGTAGGACAAAGTTCATGGATACAGATGCAGGCTCGGACTGAAGCTTTCAGAGGCAGAAGGCAGGAAAAGGCTTGATGGCAGAATTCAGGGCCTACTCGCCTGAATCTGTGAAATGTGGAAAGTGAACCTCATAAAGTCGGTGGCCTTTCATACCTAGGAATGGAATATCTGACCCATTCATGGTGGATCTGATAGAGGACATGTTGACGGTGGACGCACATGTATTTGCGTCTTCAAAACTGGAACTGGAGGGAACATACATGTACTTATAGCATGCACATGGAGCCGTTGGGGTCTACGATAGGGGACATAACTGATCACAAAATTCATATTTCCTCATTCCCTCCTTGTCCCCTACGGACCCTCAGGAGATATCGATCTTCATCAATCCATCGATCTGTTCATATAGCATCATTTGTTCTTCTTTCTTCTTCCGGGATTTTGAACGAAAACTTGGAGGTGGGATACACGATGTGGCACACAGGCCACAAATCGCTGGCCCACATTGTAGACATAAGCAGCAACTGAATAGTATGAGAAAGCCAATACCTAGGAAGGATAGGATCCTCCATCCCCAGGCTGACAACATGCTCCAGAACCAACCGGACCAAGTCCAGGTGCCTGGGCTCTGGTGTATCTGGCTTATAATCTTATGAAGGCGGGTTATGGCTTTATATACTGACGGTGAATTTTCTGGTATGAAAATGCAGCAACTTGATCCGATGACTCTACAAGCTCCGCCCCTATCGGCCAGGATGACGTCAAGGACAAGACGATTTTGAAGCACAACAATCCGCATAGCAGACTGCTCTTCTGTTAAATTGCCTAAGGCGGAAGTAGTCTCGTTTACTACTGCTTCAAGGGTTCTAGTTAATCTACGTATCAGCTTACTATTAGTGACTGTACCTATATAGGGAAAGAAACCTTTATTGAAATCTGTATATTGTTCCCATGCCGTTTCAGTGTAGTCGACAATCGGGAGATCTCTCTGCTGTCTATTGTGTACTAAATGGGTATTTCTATGATAATCAGGAGGAGCTAGGAAAACAGGTGGCAGAAGGAATGCTATGTAACAGGTACCATCCCAGTCTAGAGGTAGACATATATATGCGGTCTGGCCACATATGAAGTAGGAATGACGGGAAGCTCTAAATGTAGATTTGCCTTGATCACTGAATTTTATTACAGTGGTGCATTTACTATGGCCCATGTGTATGGAACCATTCTTTCTTACACATAATTCCCCTTTAACTGGGAATACTGACATAGCGGGCAAGATTGGTGTGGCTTCGGATTCAACATTCAGGATCATGAGGTTAAGTGTAAAATTACCTAATCCATACACTTCATTTTCTAGATCAGTTCCTGTTCTTTTGGGAAGTCCCTCCTTGTTAGGGTAGCAGACTTTAAGCAAAACTAAGTTCAGGTTTCCCCATACCCAGTTGTCTTGATAAACTGCGGAATTTGAATCTAGGGAATTAATCAAACTAAACCATGCTCCACAGGAGCCATTGTGAGTGAACGGATACGGAAAGAGGGGCAAAACTCCCTTATAGTTCTGATAGGGAGGGAGTCGGCCACATATCCAACAATTTGTAGCATTGCTGGTCTGATGGGAATGATGTAACATACTAATGAATGTGTTGTTGCGCAGCGCAAATCTATAAGACAACTCATGCGGAGGTAATTCGCTAAAAGAATGTTCAGCAGTAACATTATAAGCACGTTTAGAAATAGGGTAATACATACGAAGTAATATACTAGTTATAATGATCAGAAAACTTAGAAAAAACAAAATTAATAGTGTTACTGTGCAATGACTACGAAGTGATTTACAATACGCATGCTTTTTAAGCTGCATCTGTTGATTTCTTTCTCTATTCCGGTCTAGAGGATACATGTCAGAGACAAATTCAACCGATTCACCTTGGAGAGGACTTAAACAATCGAATTGTCTGACTTGCTAGACCTTAATTTCAGTTTATAAAGTTCCGTTTTCGTGGGTTCAATCAAGGGGAGCTTTGAGTCTGTCTGTGAGGAAATGCAGGGCTGAGTGTTCACACTGGATGGTAGTCCATAAAATTTCTTGATATGACTCGAGTGCAACCACCCTTTACGTCCTTCGATCTTCACGGCTGTCCTTGTTGCTAGTAGAACAAGTTTTGGCGATTTCCACCTAGGCTCCAGTTGGGTCTTCCGGTCGAAATTCCGTACCAGAACCAGATCACCTGGAACCACGTCATGGGGCTTCACCTCAGTGTTATCGGGAAAAGCTGCAGCTACCTGTGAACGACAAGATTGTAGTGCAGACATCAAGGAAGCCAGGTAATCTGTCAGCATATTAGTCAACATCAGTGATTTTGCGAGGTATAGGCGTCCCCCACATATTTGGTGGTCTACCGAAGATCACCTCGTACGGGGATAGCCCTGTTCGAGAATGTGCTACCATTCTTATGTAAAAGAGTGCAACTGGTAAGGCTACTATCCAATCGACACCTTTTTCTCTACATATTTTGGACAATCTAATTTTCAGAGTTTGATTATGGCGTTCCACGAGACCTGCTGCCTCAGGATGTCGGACACAGTGGAATTTCCATTGGTAGCCTAACAAAAGTGAAACGTGTTTCATTAGTTCGGATGAGAATGGCTGGCCGTTATCTGAGTAGACAACACGTGGCAAACCATACCGTGGGAAGAATTCTCGAACTAGCTGTTTGGCAGTAGTCGGGGTAGTGTAATCTGAAACCGGGTAGGCTTCTGTCCAACGGGAAAGAGCACAGACAACTACGAGAACATATTTGAATCCTCGACATCGTTCCATCTGGATATAATCCATCTGGAGGACTTCAAAAGCATGATCGGGAGGTTGAAATCCACCCTGTTCTACGGGGATGCTTTTACCTGGATTAAACTGACAACATATCATACAGGTACGTACTTTCTGTTTGGCTGCTGCTCGCAAGTGTTTGTTGAACCAAATGTGTTGAATACTGTCTAGCATAGCTTTTTCTCCTAGGTGCGCTGGACTGTGTATTGTGTTAATGATGACTTGAACCATGGAATCGGGAAGAAACCATATAGATTTTTCCTTCGTCATCCATCCTTGATCCGTTTGGATCCCTCCTAATTCAGTCCATTTCTTTATTTCTTCTGGTGTAGCATGTGTCTGTATGTCAATTATATCAAGGGCGGGATCCTTAACTGTCATGCAATGTGTTGGTGTCGGAGCTATTGTCTTTGTCGCGTCAGTTGTATGAGTCTGGTTCTGAGCAGTCTGTTTAGCTGTTCTGTCAGCTAGGTCATTACCCTGAGAAATGATATCGGTAACTTTTGTATGAGCTTTGCATTTCATAATCGATATTGCAGTAGGTAGATGGATCGCGTCTAATAGGGCTTGAATGAGGGGTCCGTGTTGGATGTGGGCACCATGAGAAGTTAAATAACCTCTCTCTCGCCACAGCACGCCGAAGTCATGGACGACTCCGAATGCATAACGTGAATCTGTGTATATGTTGACTTTCTTATCTTTGGCTTGAGTACAGGCTTGTGTCAGAGCGATGAGCTCTGCTGCTTGAGCTGACAAAATGTTAATACAATTTGTTTCAATGACTTCAGTGTCTGTTGTGACTGCGTAAGCGGCCACTAACTCTCCTGTACTTGTTCTCCTACATGAACCATCTACATACAATGTCAAGTCTGGATCTGATAAAGGGATATCTGTCAAGTCTTGTCTGGGTTTTGTCGCGATAGTAATAACTTCAATACAATCATGTGCTAATGGATCTGTTCCATTTACTGGCAAAAGTGTGGCAGGATTTAACGTATTACAACGTCTGATTTCTATGTGTGGCTGAAACAATGTCAATTCGTAACCGGTGAGTCTCGCTATAGTCAAGTGTTGTGTTTGTGTGCGGTTCAAGAGAACCTCTACTGCGTGTGGTACTTGTACTATCAATTGATGTCCTAACACTATGGCATCGCTTTGTCTGATTGCTAAAGCTGTTGCTGCCACTGATTTCAGGCACGCAGGAAGAGCCTGAGCTACTGGATCTAATGTACTAGAGAAATAAGCACATGGTTTGTGTGATCCTGCTTGTTCCTGAGTGAGTACTGACAAGGCAGTACCTTCGCGTTCTGTAACAAATAGTGTAAACAGTTTATTGTAACATGGTGTTGCTAAAACAGGTGCTTGGCATAAAGCTTTCTTTAAGCTTTCAAAAGCATGTGTATGTTCTTGAGTCCAAGGGAGGACAGTCGATGTGGCAGCCTCCTGTGTTGTCAACTGGATGAGTGGTTTTGCTAGAAATGCATATTGAGGGATCCACTGCCTACAGTATGAAGTGAGGCCTATAAAAGCCCGCACCCCCTTTTGTGTCTTGGGTGGTGGCATGTTAGCAATTAACTGGATGCGGTCGGGTGTAAGCTGTCTTCCCTCCTTGGACAGCGAGTGCCCAAGGTAGACCACTCGCGGGACACAGAATTGCAGCTTAGAAGGGGACACCTTGTGCCCCTTGTCGGCCAGAAATTTTAAAACCGTCAGTGACGCTGTTTCACATTCAGGTTCGCTTCGGGCGGTGATCAGCAGATCATCGACCTATTGAAGCAAGGCAGTGTTAACTGGCATGTGGATACTGTCAAGTTCTCGTTTTAGTGCTTGGCTATAGATGCTGGGGCTTTCTGTAAATCCTTGAGGTGCGCGTGTGAATTTAAAACTTCGTCCATTTAAACTGAATCCAAACAGATATTGACTTTCCGGATCTATTGGGACGCTAAAGAAAGCATTCTTGAGATCAATTACAGTGTAGAACGTTGCTTCTGAGTCAATGGCTGTTAGTAATGAAGAGATATCTGGGACCACAGGGTATTGTGGTACAATACATTTATTTAATTCGCGCAGGTCAATAACTAATCGATATACTGGGGGTGCTTTTGGATCCGTTCTTTTAAGAATCGGAATTATCGGGGAATTGCATACATTGGAGTCGGTTTCGACAACCACTCCTTGTGCAATGAGTTCGTCAATGATTTGCAGTAAGGCCGCAACAGCATCTGGTGGTAACCTATATTGTCGCATTCGTGGTAGTACTACTCCTGTTTTTAGTGTGACTCGATATGGTGTAATGTTCATGCAACCAACATCAGTGGGGCCTTGTGCCCATAAATGCGTAGGTAAACTCTGCAGCCGGTGATCCATGTCTCTGGACACGTAGTGACCTTTAAAATCACGTAAAAATAATCGTACTCCTTCCGGAGAACAACATATTCTAGCTCCTAGAGCTTTCAATGTTTTTATACCTAACAAGTTTTCTGGGCATGATTTAGTAAGCAATAAATCTGTAGTACGTGTCAATGGACCAACTGTAAGTGGAAGAGGCTGTGTTACGTCCTTAATTATAGGTTTTCCTGAGAATCCAAGGGAAATATTTTGTGAGCCTGAGAGGGGTGCCCCTGGAACTTCACTGCGTCGTATAGTTGTTCTGCTTGCCCCTGTATCAAGTAAAAACTTTCTGTCTTCCCCTAATAGTTCACTATGTACATAAGGTCCCTCTTGATCTACAGGAACCTCGATAAGGGGTAAGCCAACTTCCCTCTCTAGGCTATTTCATGTGTATCGCTGATAATCGGGATAATCTGCTTGTGCATACTGGTACATCTGTTGCGTTGTCGCTTGTGTGGCAGCAATAGGCTGCGCTGGTGGTGGTGCTACGGTCTGTTGTGGAGCTGCCTGTTGCGGAGCTAGTTGTTGCGGAGCTGACCTATGTTGTGCATGCTGAGGAATTTGTTGTTGATTCTGATCCTGTCTAGGTGGACGTGATCGTTCCTGAGTTCTACCCGTGGCGATATTATGTTTCAGAACTGGACAATCGTGTATATAATGACCTTGTTGTTTACAATAGTTACATGTCCCTTTAACTGGACCTGTTGAATCACCCTTTTGGTGACCATCAGCTGGAACTGACTGAGCAACAAGCATTTTCATTTTTGTATCTTTCATGCGTCTTTGTTCATGTTCTTGTTCTTCTCTAATTCTATTGTGGTGATATTGTAACATCTGTAACATCTGTGACGGGGTGTTACCTTGCCAGGTACTCTCAAATTTCAATACTCTATTCTTAACTTGCGGTAGGGAATTTTCAACTAATTTTGTCACAAACAGATGCGGATATGACTCGCTACTTGCTTTTATGCCACTGTTTATACCAAAACATTTTTCAAATCGGGAATAGAAATCACTAGTGTCTTCATCTTGCTTTTGTTTACAGGCTGAGATTGCACCCCAGTCCTCCTTTTTCGTAGTTAATAAACGTGGCAGTGTTAAATGGTAGCGGCAGTTTCAGTCGGTATCCTTTCAAGTATTTGCCCGGCGGTAATCGCCTCTCATACCACTCGATAATTTACCAATAAAAGAGGCAGGCGCTGGAGACTGGAAGGCAGGAAACAAAGTTTTATTCCGTCGGAGCAGAACACATCAGATCAGACAGCAAGGTATCGTCACGAGGTGCTCTAACTGCATCTCTGAGACCTGGTCTCTTATACACTGGTTTATTGCTTTATTATACATAGTACATTCTTGAGATTCCCTTGATGTGCGGGGAAATATCCCCTGAAGCCCCGGCTCAGATCCGATCCCACACATGGTTACAGTAGAGGTTCCCACCCTACCCGCAGTGGGAGATGGCTATCGCGCAGCAGGGAATTCCGCTAATTCCCGGGGGTCTGTGCAACCGGCCGGGTCTCAGGGGGTAGGGGCTTTGATTCTACTGTAATCCCTTTGATGTGGGGTGTTTCCCTTACAGTAGGGGCAATAAACTGCATCCGCAGGGCTAGGTGATGGCCTGGGACCAGTTCAGACAATGGGGCGCAGGGGAAGGGGGGTTATCAAAGGAGAGGCATGACCATGTATGGGTTGTCGGTCGGAAGTGGTTCTGTAGCAGGGTCGCGCAGAAGGAGAGGGTTTATGGCCTGTATGAGAGAGCGGGGGTGGCCGGCGCGCGGCGGGATGCTCGCAGCGCCAGGGGAAAGCGCTGGCGGTCGAGAGTGAGCGGGGAGAGAGTGGGGTGCCTAAAATGGCGGCCGTGCATTCGCTGTGCGTGGCGCTGGGGAGGGGCAAGATGGCGCAGATAATGTTCAGTTTGCGAGCTAAATTTCCACAGTCCTCCCTTTTAACATATCTCGCCAGCTTGTCCGGCCAATATTCGCCTTTGTTAGCCTTTTAGTTACAGTATCGTCAATGTTCGTCACACATTTTAAAGATACAGAGTCGTTTAGGGTAGGCAGGAGTAATCTGACACATTTGTACATTGTCTCATACAGTTTGATAAAGTAGGCGAGGAGGAAGTACATTCAAAGTTGCAGTACAGTCGTGTACATGGCTGGTGTTGTATGAATGTTACTATACAAAGTTACATTTTCTTAACTTCTCAGTGTACAGTCGGAAGTGATTGATGCAACATCATGAAAACTTGATAAGAAGATAGTTAATATAATAAGGTGGTTGGGAGAGGATTTTCAACTTTGACATGGGTTCTTCTTTCCAGTGTCCTTGTTTCATAAAGAGCTATCACTGGTAAGCTCTCATTGTTGTTCTTCTTTCGTTGGCACTGTTGAGCACCGGCGGTGGAACTAAGGTCCAGCTCAAATCCGATTTCTTCACGTGGCAGGGTGCGACCACTCACTGTTCTTTGATTCCAGTCCTGTTTCCTAACACAGTTCACCACAGGTACTTTTGAGACAGGGTGCCGGCCTTTTGTTCCTCGGTAGTAGGTCAAAGTCATAGTCCAAATGAAAGAGGAAGAGAGAATGGGGTGGCATGGGATCGGATCAAAAATGCGGACCAAGGAGAGCAGAATCTTTTCCGCACTGGGCCCATCAATCGGGCCCGACGGGTTGAGACTTCAGGCACGCTGGTCAGTGAGCAGGGGCCTCGATGTAGCCCTTCGCGCTCATCGTTCTGATAATGGTGCCTCGTCTCACACTCTTGTTGCTTCGTCGCTTCCCCCTTGGTCGATGTCATAGATGTTTTATGATCCGCAGCCAGACTGTGCGTCACATCCGACCCCTCTCTTCCGATGGCTGCAGGTTATCCTTGAATAGGTTATAAGAAACGAAAGTCTTAGAGATCTTGGCAGGGAAGACATTTACATACTTCATTCTCTCTCCCAACCACTGAGTAGTTGCGGAAATGCTCTTATCTGTTACTACATGATTGGTGCCTATTAACTCTGATGTTAATGTGCGTGTTACTAATCTATTAATTACTGCTGTGGTGCAGGGTTCTGTGGGTGTCCCTGTCCATCGTCTGGCCTTCTAGGTGTCGGTTTCTGCGCCTTATAATACAAGGTTTGGTAGTACCCGTAAGTGCGAGGTGCTACTGTCATGCGTTCATGAGTATCCTTTTCATACAGTAGGTGACCCTTTATCAGCTTAAAACAGGGCCATCAGTTGTTTCGTTCGGGATACTCTGAGACGGCTTAGTATAGGGCTGGAGTTATTTCTGGGAGAACAGGGTGCTTTAGACATTCTATTTCGGGCTAATTGGTCAGGAGTGATTCTGGGTGGTGGAGATGGTGTCCTTTAAGAACAAAAACCACTGACATCTAGTCCCCGTGTTGAGGGTCAAATTGGGAGACATCAGTCGTCTTACCTGTCCTTTCTTTCTCAGCCGATTAGGCTTAACGTTTGCAGAAAGGAGAGGTAGTAATCGTGGTAAAGTATGGTCGTTTTTGTTTCTGTCAATTTTGTTCGAACACCACCGTGTTCGGGCCAATTATACACTTACCAAAGAGGTGTATGTCGTTAATTTATTCAAGAAGAAAGAGGACAAGAAAGAGCCTTTTGCGAGGGAGGGGGAGAGAGAGAGAGAGAGAGACGTGTGCAGAGAGAGAGGGAGACGTGTGCATCAAGTAGGCTACTTTGGCGTACATACGACACAAAACAAGAGAGAGAGAGATGGGTAAGATAATAGGCCACTTGGTGCACACACAACATGGAGTAGCATGGGTCTGTTCCATGTAAGAAAACACAAGCGGGGAAAAGACATAAATTCGGTGACCACGTACACACAAATGCCGGATAGGGTGTGACAGTACATGCATCAAGACGGAGACTCAGGGCTGCGTCGAGCACGGGGACCTCTCCTTTCCTGTCCTCTATTCCTATGTATGCTGCGTACCTTTAGCATTTTGTAGTTTATCTTATGGGTTGTCTGACCCTTTATTCTTCCTCCCTTTGATCGGTGGACGAGCACCTCAATCATACGATGACGCTCTCTTCAAGTGACCCGAACATGAAATGCATACACATTCATATCGTATAATCGTAGTACACACGCACAATCATATCATACAGTTTTTCATGTTCCCAATGGTGGTCTGTAATTTTACGCACTATCTCACAACGTTTGTCTATGTTTTCCCTGATATTGAACTTGGTTCGGTTCATGTCCACTCCACTCTTCAGTCGGAACTTCGTCGTGACCTATAGAGGGGAAAATAAGAGGGGAGGGGAGGTGAGGGGAGGGGAGGTGCAGTATTCAAAATACCCCAGCGCGCGCAGACACGAAAGGTTCTACCTACCATGTACCAGGCTAGCCGCAGGGGTGGGTAATACCACGGACCTATTATTCTTTAGTTCGAGGCAAAGATGCTCTAGTTCATTCATTTCCTAAATTCGGGTTCCCTGGTCTTGCATGTATTTCTCAATTGGTCGTGTATTATGGTGCAGGATACCATACCTTGCGTGCGACATATACCTTAAGTTATAGTTCATTATTGATTCGACAATTCTTGGAAAAAGGGCAGGCATGATGGGTACAAATTTCGTTAAACAAAAAGATTTTTAGGCAAATTGGGTCTGTATTATCTGTATGCTTTCGCTTAGGAGTAACAATCATTTATTTAAGAGAAAAACCTTCAACAACCCAGATGATTAGTCATGACACTGATTCCGTAATTCCTTTTTAAGAAGCCCTTTATTTAAAACAATGTCAGTGTAGAAATACGGGCCTACAGCCGCTATAGGCCGTTCACGGTGCAAGAGGCGTCGAGCAACATGAGCAACACTAGATTAACATAAAAGTCGGTTCCCCCCTCTCCCCCATCGTCATGTGTGAAAGCATCGCATACATGTATATATATCTCTTTTTAACACGAATGTCATGTGACTGGAACGCCACAAGGAGTTGTAGGCCACTCCTACATCAGCGCCATCTTAGGGCGGGGTCGGGCCAGTGCACAGTCTAAGTTTTTCCATGAATTAGCAGTTGAACCAGAATTCCTTTCGGTGGTTCGAGAACTTTCGTTAGCGTCAACTTTGCGTCAGCATGGCGTCACTGCAACCTTGTAGCAATGCCACGGTTTGTTCTTAGGGCGGGGCAGCAGGCGGGTTCTTCCGCCGACGCTTTACTGTCTCACTGTATCAAGCGGAGGCAAGGTGGCTGCCGCCCGGGGGCAAAAAGAGCAATGGTGGTGGTTTTGTCCTTACCGGAAGTCCGCAGGAGTCGAACGTCAAATGACTCCAACCAATTCTGCAAGGCTGAGGGGAGCGTTCTGTCAAGGGTGGGGCCCATGCCCTAGCAAACAAGCTTTCGAGTCCAGAATTGTCTCACGGTGGGCCAGGCCTGGAACCGGAGGGGTCAACCGCCGGAGTTCAAGGGCAGCAGTAGCAGCAGCTCTTCGGTACAGTCACCGGAGAGGAGCCAGCAGCAGTAACAGCAGCAGTTCGGGTGGTGCTGCCACCGGGGTGATTCCAGTAGCAGTGACGACAGCAGTTTGGATGGTATCACCACCGGGGTGGGTCCCCGATTACCTTGCTGCGGGGGCCCACTCCTCACGTCGGGCGCTAGCGGCAGTCCTGGTGAACCCGGTGCTTGGGTGGTTGCCTGGCGGCCGCGTGCAGGGGTGCCGGCTCAGCCGAACGGCGAATGAAGTGGCAGGGCGCAACTCAGCTGGCCGACGTGTGAAAGGTGTGGTTTGGGGTGCCCTCATCTGCTGGCGAGCCTCCACCTGGGGAGGTGGGGGAGGTCCGTCCACGTCGCCTCCCCCCGCCAGGGCACCCTCCGTTATTGAAGGAAGAAGTGACTGGGAAGATCCGCACAGCGTGCCAGGGTGAAATTCAGCAGGCCGATGAAAAAGATGGCTGGGTGCAGCTTAGCTGGCCGGCGAGTAAAAGACGGTCGGGGTGCCTGGCAAGCCTCCACCTGGGGAGGTGGGGGAGGTCCGTCCGCGTCGCCTCCCCCCGCCAGGGCACCAGCCCTCATTAAAGAAAGAAGAGAAAGCGGAAAGGCCCGCACAGCGTGGCGGGCTCCGCCTTGGTGTTGCCAGAACTTCGGCGCTTCGTATAGCCTCCGGCCTATTCGCACAATCGCCCGCCACTGATATCAAGGGATTTTTGCATGGCTTTTATAGCCCAAAGTCAACTAAGAGGGACCGCCCAAAACAGGCCAATGTTGCGATTTCGAGGAAGGAGAGGCGAGGATGGTGTCACGTGGACGTTAAGGCTTTGGGATGGAGGTTGCAGCAGACTGTCATGTAAATAGTTGTTTTAAAACGTGTTTTAACCTGTTTACCCTGTTGGTGTGTTTGTTATATCCTATAAGTTATTAAAATGTTATAACTACATTACCTCGTTGGAGTGTTTGTACATATTTGTAGTTTGATGACGAGCACAAGGAGGTTACTGTGCAATCGGAAAATTAAAATAGCCCAATTGTGCGCGATCTAGCCCTAGTTTGGTGACGTCGATGGTGGGTGTCAGCAGGCTTCCGTTTGTGCGGGATTTTGTCATGCTTATTGGGGCGGGGTGGGCAGTAGGGCAGACATGTTTAGGTAGCGAGAGTAATGAAGTCGGGCTACCTCGCGGTCGTCTCGACCGTGAGCTTGACTCGTTCCCTTGGTTTCATATGTCCCACAAAGGGCTAACTCCTAGCGTTATTTTAGTTTTTGTAAGGTCAAAAAGGATCCTACCAGTGCCTTTACTATCTTGTCGATTCCTGTTCGTTCATCCTTAGTTAATCGATTCATTCTGGTGGACTCTTTCTTTCCTATCTCATGGTCGTCTAGCGTTGTAGTCGACGTTGGGTTCGGCACAAGAGGCTCAGCCGGCGCGGAGGCCGTGAGGGCCGAGGCCCTTGTACTGCTTTCGCTCGTGTTCGGGGGTTGTGGGTGTTGTATTATTGATTGGGAGGGTGCATACGGAGGGGGCATGTAAATGATCGGAGGACCTAACAGTAATCGTCATTCGTTCGCTGCTTGGAGGACAACTCAGGGTAGAGCAAAGAAGGGGTCCTAACAGCGTACTGGCCTGAGGTTTCGGGTTCCTGTCTTAGTTTAGTTTCCCTTCTCTCTTTTATGTCTTCTTCTAACTTTCTAGCGGCAAGGTGAGCTGCCTTTCGTAATTCCTTTTCTGCTTTTACTTCTTCCCTCTTTTTCCGTTGCGTTGCTTCTTTGCGCCACATGCCGATACTGTCAAGCATAGTAGGCGTCGTCTTATTGCTACGCAGAGCTATTTCTAGCGCTTCTATCTTATGGTCATCGAAGGATCCCATCAGTGGCCACTGACTTTCGGGGTCCTTCTTGGTATATTTATGCCACAGCTTGCTATAGGCTACGGCGACTAGTCCATATTTAGTGAACATGTCCTTATTAGGGGTGCCTTCCAGTGGAGCCGGATGGTTCACCTCTAATAAGCGGTCCGGGCAGAACCAACTACCAATCAGTGGGGAGAAGATAGGCATGACGGGTTTCAACGGGGACAAAAGTCAGCACTACCTATCTTTTCACTGCTTGCAAAGACTAGACAGAATATCTCTATTCTTCGTTATTTGTAAGCAGAGAATACCTCCAAAGAACCAATATCGAACAACTAGTGTTCGGACAATCAATCAATCAATCAATGGGGAGATAAAGATAGGCACGACGGGTTTCAACGGGGACAAAAGTCTGCGTTACCTACCCTTCACTATCTGCAAAGGGAGAGAGAGAGAGTATTTCTACTCCTCCCCGTTTGTAGACAGCGAATATCTCAAAGAGAACAATCAATGAGCACAATCAATGAGCAATACTAGTATTTCCAGAGCATTAAACAATCAATCAATTATTTCTCAATTTGTCGTGTATCACGACCTTACCCGGACCGCGTGGACAGTTTCTCGTCTTCCGCCTCCAGCGCCCGATCGTCCTCTACTCTC
This sequence comes from Triturus cristatus, assembly GCF_964204655.1. Lineage (NCBI taxonomy): Eukaryota > Metazoa > Chordata > Amphibia > Caudata > Salamandridae > Triturus > Triturus cristatus. The sequence continues at coordinate 1,219,345,650 of NC_140582.1, read as the reverse complement.
CGTATTTGCCGCGGCACTCCTGATGGTTCCCAGTCAGGACCGTAGATCACTCGAGAGAGGTCTGCTTGGAACCAGTGAAGTTCGGATGATCGGCTGCCAGACGAGGGTCTATTGGGCAGGAGCTCTCCCGATCGTTGCAGTCGTTCACTCTGTCGTCGGGACCTCTCCCACTGGATCCACGTGTCGCTGATGGGCCCCACGTTTGGGACGCCAATTGTTAAATGGTAGCGGCAGTTTCAGTCGGTATCCTTTCAAGTATTTGCCCGGCGGTAATCGCCTCTCATACCACTCGATAATTTACCAATAAAAGAGGCAGGCGCTGGAGACTGGAAGGCAGGAAACAAGGTTTTATTCCGTCGGAGCAGAACACATCAGATCAGACAGCAAGGTATCGTCACGAGGTGCTCTAACTGCATCTCTGAGACCTGGTCTCTTATACACTGGTTTATTGCTTTATTATACATAGTACATTCTTGAGATTCCCTTGATGTGCGGGGAAATATCCCCTGAAGCCCCGGCTCAGATCCGATCCCACACATGGTTACAGTAGAGGTTCCCACCCTACCCGCAGTGGGAGATGGCTATCGCGCAGCAGGGAATTCCGCTAATTCCCGGGGGTGTGTGCAACCGGCCGGGTCTCAGGGGGTAGGGGCTTTGATTCTACTGTAATCCCTTTGATGTGGGGTGTTTCCCTTACAGTAGGGGCAATAAACTGCATCCGCAGGGCTAGGTGATGGCCTGGGACCAGTTCAGACAATGGGGCGCAGGGGAAGGGGGGTTATCAAAGGAGAGGCATGACCATGTATGGGTTGTCGGTCGGAAGTGGTTCTGTAGCAGGGTCGCGCAGAAGGAGAGGGTTTATGGCCTGTATGAGAGAGCGGGGGTGGCCGGCGCGCGGGGGGGATGCTCGCAGCGCCAGGGGAAAGCGCTGGCGGTCGAGAGTGAGCGGGGAGAGAGTGGGGTGCCTAAAATGGCGGCCGTGCATTCGCTGTGCGTGGCGCTGGGGAGGGGCAAGATGGCGCAGATAATGTTCAGTTTGCGAGCTAAATTTCCACAGCAGTACCTGCACTAGTAATCCTGGTAGTGCTGTAGTCTTTTCCCCAAGCCCTGCTCCTGCAGCTCGGGCCTTTTCTTCGTTTTCTAATGCTGTCCAATCTATCTTTTGGTCTCCCACCTCCCATTCCTTTCTGAGCGCCTTCTCTGTACGTCTATATGATTCTTTACGCCATAATTCAATGGCATCTTTCTGTGACTGTCTGGCTTTCTTTTTCCATAATTCTTCTTCTACTCTCATGATGCAGTCTGCATCCCAGGTCCCCGCTGCGGGCCATCTCTGACTCTCTGGTAACTCTTTGGTGTAGTCCACCCATAAATCAAGAAATAACACGGCATCTAGGCCATGCTTATGATACATAAAGTACCCTGGAGTGTCCCTAGGTGGGATGGGAACAGCTTCTTCGAGTACCCCTTTTCTAGTTTTGATCTGTCTTAATTTCGAAAAGAGCGGCATTTTTAGATCTTATTATTTGAACACACTTAATACAGTAAACACAATAATGAACAATCATTCACACCACAATATGTAGAACGTATTAAACATTTAACATTTAATAGTTTAACGAACGATGATAACTAATAGAAAACTAGTTACTGACATAATACTGACACTAAATAATACTTAATTATATGCAAGACATACTAGATATACTGCTAAACAGTACAGATACACTGCTGAAACAGTGCAGACCGGATTTGTGTACCCAAACCCGTCTTGACCGGCACAGGCTATGTGCACGTTTGAATGCCTCCCCGACAATGGTACTCACCGGGTAGCTCGGAACGGAAGGCCTCGGAACTGAACTGAAACTGGACCGGACTGGACTCGGAACTTCGGAACCTGGTGGGCCTCTGTATACCTCGGATCTTGCTCTCTCAGCTAGGCTCTGGTCGGGATACTTCGCACTTCTCACCGCCTCGTCTGGGTGTTGATCGCAGCCTCAGTCACCCCCGCTTGGCCGGAGGGAGATACAGGAAATCCTGCAGGTACGCGTTTTTGTCCGTTCAGCTGTGGCAGGAGACCGGGCCTGCAACGCACCTCCGGCGCGTGAGATGAGAAAGTGTCCCTGTTCGGGCGCCAATTTCTGTGGTAAATATTTCATTACCGGTACTATTTTTTATGCGGTAAAGTCTAGTAAGAATAACTCAGTAAATATAAGAGGCAGAATCCGTGGTATTAGAGGTTCTAAAAAGGCTTTATTCCTCTATAAAGGAAATACAATTCGAATTGCAGGCTTCACACCATCACCATTAGGGTTCAGGAAGGAAGGCGATACATTATTGACAGGTAATCACTTTTATAAGAAATGCATTATAGTGAAACAGATGCAGGAGGCGTAACAGTTGATAAGAGAGATAAAATATGCATACGTAACCAAAAAGGCGGACATATAGGCGTAACTTAGAAAACGTCATTATACATGATGTCACAAGTGGGTGGATCCATAAGAGAATCCTGCAATGTCAGCAGAAATATTTGGCAGAGATGCGTGCGCAGCCACATGACGTGTGATTGACGTGCAACTAGAGGGTGAAGGGGACTTGACATTTAGCTCTACATGTGGAGACAGAAGTCTGAGGGGTCATGTCAACCTAATCCCAAATCATATCTAATATCTTATGTTTAAAGAACTGTATTATCCAAAAGGAAAGGTCTCTCGGACGGAATCTATTCTATACTGACTGTTAGTGCGTGTACGAGCGTCTAAGTGTCTACATGAGATGCGAGGGGGCAGGAATCTTCCATGGTAACAGGGGCTATGAATTACTTGCATGAGGACAGTGAGGCCTGGCCCCTTGCACGGCAGCTGGAGGAATGTTTACCTAAACTACTAGACAGGAATGCGTTAGATGAGGAGCGGAGCAGATAATCTTGAAGGTGAAATACAGTTTTTGGCAGGCAACAGGCTGGATCAGGCACCGTTAGCCGCGTAGGGAGTAGGACAAAGTTCATGGATACAGATGCAGGCTCGGACTGAAGCTTTCAGAGGCAGAAGGCAGGAAAAGGCTTGATGGCAGAATTCAGGGCCTACTCGCCTGAATCTGTGAAATGTGGAAAGTGAACCTCATAAAGTCGGTGGCCTTTCATACCTAGGAATGGAATATCTGACCCATTCATGGTGGATCTGATAGAGGACATGTTGACGGTGGACGCACATGTATTTGCGTCTTCAAAACTGGAACTGGAGGGAACATACATGTACTTATAGCATGCACATGGAGCCGTTGGGGTCTACGATAGGGGACATAACTGATCACAAAATTCATATTTCCTCAGGCTGCGCCCGTGCACGATCGCGTGAACGCAAGCGTTCGGCCAGCCAGTAGCACTTTGAAATTCCCACATATAAAATGTCTCTTCGAGCCAGCGCATGCGCTGGGCTCAGCGAGACCTAAAAAGAAAAGAAGGCAAACAAGGACGAAGTATGAAAGTAGGAATAAAGAAAGAAAGGCAAGCGCAATAAAGAAGGAAAAAAGCAAGAATGCAAAAATGAAGGAAAGGAGAACAGAAAGACGTAAAAGGAAAGGCAAACCAATTTGAAAGAAGGACTGAAAGAAGGTCACAGTATACAATATTCAATACAAAAACCATAATTACACCCCACATATGTTAAAATAAAACTGTTAAAAGTATCTTGCAAATGAAACACAATAAAGTTTGTTTATCTTCCTAGGAGCCGGCCCGGTGCTGCATCGCCAAAGTCGTAGTCGGCTCTAGTGTCTTTTTTAATTGATTTTGCGCATAGTTTTGTTGATGATGTTTTAAAAATATGATTTGTATCCTTATGCTAAGCTGTTTCTATTCTATTGTCTGCCCTGAAAAACAGATATCAAAAGTGCTAAGTATAAAGATTGAGAGTGAAATACCCCGATTTTGCAAAATGCTGCACCTTTATGTAAATATTATGACACTTCGAGGACACTCCAAAGAGGCTCTGCAAGTTGTATTGCCTAATGACTCGCTGCAAACGAGAGTATGTGGGCGACATTCACTTGTTTACTACCTATTCGGCTCATATTTGGTTTTAATTGGCGTGTTTTCCCTGTATCTCTGCTTTCCGGGGACTAAAATCATAATGACTTGTCTCGTGCCACCTGATCTCTCATAATACCTGCACTTACTTTAAATGTATCGGTGCGGCTGTTGACTGTGTCTAACCAAGGCTTGGTTTGACCCTGCACCCCCATATTACTCTGGTGGAGTGAATGAATGATATGTTATTCCGCTGGGAAGCATATTTATAAGGATAGGGCCACTCTGTCTTGTTTTTAAATACGCGGGTCCCTCTAAGAAGACATAGAGTAGGAAAATATTTCCGCAATAAATTTGTGTTTTATATTTCTTTTTTATGCGGAATTAATAAACGTATTTTTTCTATTGTAAGCAATACAGCTTGTACAGAAGCTGCAGCAGTTTTAGATGCCGCGTGTACTGAAGGCAGCAGCTTTAGCAGAGACTGTGCTCAGGTTTACACGAGCGTGTGCGGCACCTTCCCAGCAGTCAGCGGTGATCGCCACATCACAGTTCAGGCGACAGAGACGCTGGAGTCTGAAAGGTGAGGGAGTCCTTGATGTTAGACAAATCCACACTCTGCTGGGATGGACGGTGCCTCACTCACTCAAACAGAAGGGAGGTGCATTCTGCAGATGGATGGCTAAGGGTGCAGCAGTGAAAGTGCACACTGTATATCACTGTCATATTAAAGCGTGCATGTCATTTCACTGCTGCATCCGGGACGGGCCTGGAGAATCTGCTCATCGGAAGAAAACGTCAACGTGATGTAGGAATGTGCAGGACTGTAGTTACGATTAATGTATATGGGTGGGGGAGGGGGAGAAGCGGGAGTTGTGTGTGTGCGCGTGCGTCATCGTGATCGCGATCGCTCTGAAAGCGAAAGTGATCGCAATCGCGATGACGCACGAGTTTTCAAAGTGCTGCTGGCGGCCGGCTGCACGCGTGCACGATTGCGTGAACGCAAGCGTTAGGCCAGCCAGCAGCACTTTGAAATTCCCACATACAAAATGTCTCTTCGAGCCAGCGCATGCGCTGGGCTCAGCGAGACCTAAAAAGAGTAGGGCTCAAGGATGAGCCTTGTGGGACTCCACATGTGAGAACAAAGGAGGGGACTCGTAACTGCCCAGGGCAACCAGCTGTTTTCTGCTGGACAGAAAGGAAGAAACCAGTGTAAATGATTTATCGGAGATACCAATGGAATCCAGACACTTTAGTACGAGATAATGATCAACCGTGTCGAAAGCTGCCGACAAGTCGAGCTAAATCAGGGCGGCTACACATCCTGGTTCTAGGATTGTTTCGTCTGTGGCTTTAGCCAGGGCCGATTCTGTACGATGTTCTGCCCTGAAGCCAAACTGTTTCATCCAAAAAGTTGTTGGAATGCAGATATTGAGTTAGCTGTTCATTCATGATTTTTTCTACCAACATTGCAGGGAGAGGGAGACGTGAAATCGGTCTGTAGTTATTAGGTTCCATAGGATCAAGATTTGTTTTTTTTAATAATGGCAAAATAGCAGCCTTTTTCCAGATAGCGGGAAATACACTCTGATCAAATATGGTGTTAAAAATAGTAGTGAGACAAGGACCCAGCATCTCAGGGGCTAGCTTAAACACAGTGGGGGGGGGGGGATCATGGGGAGAGCCTGATTTAGCCTGCTGAATAAGAATGGTAATCTTCTCATTGGTTATAGGTTTACATTCAAAGAAAGTTATATCAGCAGAAGAGCCTTCCTTCGCTATAATGTCTTTATCTGTATGAGTATTGGTATCAAATATAGTATATATTTGCTCCACTTTCTTCAGAAAATGTTGAGCTAAAGAGTTAGAGGTCTGACTCTAAAGTTATTAAAAATACCCAATACAGCCTACTTTAAATCTTTTTTTTTTTTTTGTAATAGAATTTTCGGTGCTTTCTATTACAGCGTTATTCAGAGCTACATTTCTTTTGAGTTAATTAGTCAAACTTTGCAACAACGTCTGAGTCTTTCCAACATCTTCAAACTGGCTTTTTGCTAACACTTTTGGATTGTTGCACAATAGGCGCTTGTGCCCTCTTCCTTTAAATGTACCAATCATCTGACAGTCTTTTCACCTTTGTGCTGATACGGCTGTCATATCTCCAAAAAATTATAAATTGAGGTACTTCTTGCATTGAAAGTCTTTTTTCTATGGGTTTGGACAGAATATTCTCCCTAACTCGGAAGTCCGCAAAATGAACTAAAATTGTGCGATGGTATTTCGCATTCATGGGGCGCTGAGCAGCGACCTTATGAGCTCTCGTAATAGTTAGATCTCCTGTTGACTCTTGGATTGCAATCTTCATCAGGGACTCAACTCAGTCTCGCACGAGGTCCTTCACTTCCTTCAGGAACACCTACTATATGAAGATTTGAGCGCCTATTATGATTTTCCAAGCCCTCTATTTTACTTTCAAGAGGTTCTTAATATTGCCAGATTTACTTGACTTCCAATTCCATGGATAAAACTTTATCGTCTAAGCTGGAGACTCGGCCTTCCGTCTCTGTCATTCGCTCTGGCAGTTTGACCATGGCTTCCTCGATTTTTGTTTGTCTTGCATGTAATGCTGCGATTTCCTGAGACTGCGTTGCTCGTAGTTCAGCAAGTGTGCGCATGCTGTGGCTGTGTCTATTTTTTTAAAGGAGTCTTGTTAAAGCTACTATTGCTAATAGCCACCACCAATGAAGTCCCTTGTGTTTTCCTGAGGCTTGCTGTGTCTTACTGTTTTTTACTGGAACCTTTAATTAGATTGAGCTGGATTGTACTGGATTCAAATCAAAATGAAGTTGCTTTCCGCTTTCTTATTCTATTAGACTGTTGTCATGAAAGCTCTTTAATGCGTTAACCAGCAGTCGAAATAATTTTAATATACAGCCTTGATATACAGGTGCCAGCCTCCATATGCAGCCTTAGTCACCTTCAGTCAGCAAGTGTGTGCTCTGCTTATACGTTTAGCCATTTTAGAGCACCAGCCAAGAAGCAGCTTTTCATACATATGTATGGGCCTAAATTTGCAGCTTTGTTCAATGGGTTTCCGGCCATCCGGGAAAACGGCCCACTCCTGTGGTGGTAGACTGGTCCTGGCGCCCCTTGGCGGAACGCCCTGACCTCTCCACTATGCCACATTGCTGACGCCACTCCTATTGTGCCGCTTTACATGCCGCAGGGCTCCATGTCTCCTCCTGCCCAGCAGCAGCTAGTCCAACAAATTGGCCCCAGCAGGGCAACCAGAGCCTCCTTCTTGTACACAACAGCAGGTGTCTGTCGGGATGTGTCAGCAGCGCCAAAACAAGTGATGCCACTAACCTTTAGTACCACCAGCGGGGACGACGGAGTGTAGAGAAGTCCCCCTACTTCCCTGAGCACATCCACACACAGAGTAGATATACACTACTATGTAAGGAAGCACCCCGGCGAATAGGGATAAAATAATAAACTCTACTGCTGTGCTGGAGTCTTCTTACACCTTAAGTCTGGTCTATGGGTCGGAATAACTTCAGAAGTCACCCCACAAACATAAGCTGCAGATGAAAGAACAGAGAGGGATATGAGAAATAACTCAGGGATTCATTCATATCACACAACAGGATGCTCCTATAGTCAGATACGTACAATATAACGAGCAGCAATACTCTCAGAGAAGGTTCTGAGACTATCCAATCCCAGTGAGACCATACACTGAGTCGATGAACTGGAAGTCCAGGGAGTTTATGAGCTCACTGAACCCAAGGATGATTTCAATCAACAAACAAAGTCACTGTAAATGGTGCCTTAAGAGGACTATAAATAGCACCATAAACGAGCATAAGAACGCTGTTAATAGCACAGCATAATAGCAAAGGAATAAAGTTGTGCACGCAGTAGTCACAAGCTCAAGTTCAATACCACTGAGCAATTACGCGCCAAACCACTGTTTGCAAGCACAGCGTAGATTGTAGGCACAAGCTCCAAAACAGAAGACCAGCGTGGAAATAATTACAAAATTAAACTGTTTCAAAAAGCAGAAGGAGCACTCCAGCACTTCCTTACTGAGTGAGGCTAAATACCTTGCGTTTCCAGGGTTGGTAAACAGAATCCTCTGACCTTGAAAGCAACCCTTCAAACACTTTGGAATGGAGAAATGTCAGCAACTGTGATTTAATTTTAACCAGCTGGAACACTCCTTAGAGAAAGCAGGGCCTCCGAAAGCAATTGCCTTGCTTGAGGAAAGAGTTTCATGTGAACCAACTGGAAAACTCCTCATAGAAAGCCTGGGCCTCGGAAAGCAATTGCCTTCCTTGTCGAAAGAGCTTCAGCAGGAAACAACAAATCAAAACCAGAAATCCAGTGGAGAATACCATCCACTTACTCGAACTCAAGAGATTGTCAAGCCCCGACCCCAGGAAGGGGAGGGGCTTTATAGGGGCAGAAATCCAGGCATCTCCTTATCCATCTACCAGCATTCCTTCCCAGGGGATTCTGGGACATGTAGTCCGCTGTGTGCCATTTGCCAATAGACCTGGTAACATGCACACAGGGGAAAAGAGCCTTAACTGTAGGTGCAGGGAAACCCATCTTTCCTGACCTACGCTGAAGAATCGCGACAGTGTCATATGCGAACCCTGCAGTGGAACTTGAAATTTCAGTGGGACAAGCACCAAGGAAACCTGTCAGATGGCAATTCAATTTCTAAGGGGACTGCACACAACATGCAGTGGTGGCTGCTCAACCGCAGTTGGACCAGAGGCAGACCCTCTCCCTTCCCTACCCATGGTGGTGGTGACGGATACATCACTGCTGGGTTGGGGAGGTCATCTAGAGAAAGAGGAAACCAGAGGACTCTTGTCTCTGGCAGAAAACGGGCTGCGTATCAATATGTTGGACATGCAGGCCACTTATCTGGCGTTGAAGGACTTCCTGCTGTCCATCAAACAGAGGATAATGAAGGTTTTCATGGACCACGTCACCGCCATTTGGAACTGCAACAGCCATCCTGGTCTTGTGCAAGGAAGCTCTGCATCTCTGGAGTTGCTTGAAGAGTTGATGTTTTCCAGATCATGAACCACCTGGCGGGATCTTTGAATGCCAGGGCAGACAAGCCCAGCTAGCGATGGCTGGCGGATCACGATTGGGGTCTACATTCCAAGGTGGCGCAGGGAATCTTTTAACCGTTAGGAGAGCCTTGGATAGATCCTTTCACCACTGATCAATGTGCAGTGTCAAAAGTTTTGTGCATTGGAGTTTCACTAGAAGCTGCATACCTGCTGGAATGCAACACTGTGCTTATGTATGCTTTTCCGGCCTCTCCTGCCACAACTTATAAAAAAGATTAAGAACAACTGTGCCCAAGTCATCCTATTGACTTCAGGCTGGGCCAGCAGAGTGTGGTATTGCCTTTACATTGTGGTACCACCATCACTTTTGTGAATACCGGAGGAAATTCTGGGCATGAGCATCTGCTGTCCGATCAGCCTACAACTTGTAAAGGATGCTTCCTTGCAGCAGCAGGGCAGGGTCCCTCATCCGAACCTGCCCAATCTGTCTTCATGCATGAAAATTGGCAGCTTTTTAATGCATTTGATTTGCTACCCAAAGTAGTTGGTGTCATCCTTGCCACCAGACGCCCTTCCACGAAGTCAATTTACGCCTGGTGCTGGGACACATTTGTGGCCTACTCTGAGGTCCGGATAAGAGCCCTTTAAAAGCTAAACTGTTGGATGTTTTATTGCTTGTTTTGTCTTAAGCCCAACAAGGCCTTGTAGTAGGCACTATTAAAGGTTTTTTGTATGCCCTTTTTAGGTCTCTCCTGATCCAGTGTATGCGCTGGTCTGGCGAGACTTCTTGAGAGGGCTCCAAAAAGTGCTACCAGGCCAGCCTAGAGCTACAGTGCATGTGCGCGAGCGCACGCGCTGCGCTTTATACCGATTACTTTTACTTTCACTTTCGCGGCCACACGGCCGCTTTGATGTTTGATCGTGATCGCGATCACTTTCACGGCCGCTTGTTTAAGCTGTCTCCATTATGTACAGAGTTCTCTACTTCTGCACCCCGTGTGGCTCTGTTTCCCAGTTGCTTCCCTCCATTGCGTTCCCACAATGCAGCCCCTCCACTCTCCGTTGCTTTTGTTGGTGTTACCCCCACCACCTTCCCTCGTGTTGCTTCAGCCCAATCAGCTGCTTAAGAAACGCTATTGCACAATTTCTTTTTAGTTACCTATCCGAATGATAATTAAATGTGAAAAAACAGCGTGCCTTTTTGTAGGCGCGCGCATGCATGGTGCGTGCGCCTACAAAATGACACGGTGCTAACTTCGAAGATTTTTTTTCTATAAACTTGAGCTCCGCTGCACAGGTCCAAAAGACATAACGAGACCTTTTAGCTTTACCAGTGCTTGTTTCGAATATCTGGTCACCCTATATAACCAGACATGCCAACCCTCCCGATTCAGGCGGGAGACTACCGATAAGAAGGCTAGTCTCCCGCCTCCCGATTTAAGCATCCAGAAACCCGATTCCACATGATGCAGCACAAATCACAGAATGACCTGCTTCGGCTGCTTAAAATAACTTAAAAGTCGAGCTAAAGTCAAAGCTCAAAATGACGTCAGCTCTCCAGCCTTTGTTTTCCTCCCCACCTCCCGTAGTTGTGAATATAGCCTGAGCCCGTCCAAAAGCTATTGGTTTAGAAGTGAGTTTGGGCGGGCCCAGGGTTCAGGACTCAGGAAACAAATGTATTTTCCTGCCTCCGAGTCCTCCGCCCTGCGTAATAGTATTTCTGGGCAGGCTTCAGCACTGCAGGCATCTCTCCTGAGGCTGAGAGTGAGGCTTGAAGTACTGCAATGCCGGTAACCTGTTCCTGCACGATATTATTGTCACGTTCCCTCTGCCTGCTATAGCGTGCTCCTGACATAGGTTAAATAAACGTAAGAAAAATAAACATTTAGTGAAACCGAGAAATAGCCTGGGAGAATTTTTTTTTTTTTTTAACTCTGTTTTTGGTTGAACACTTTGTAAAGCTACCAACATTAAAATGTTGATGCCAGTCTTCGTTCACGCACACTTTAATCTCCCTCTCCAAGAACTAACTCAGACACCAAAGCTTAATGCTTTGGCCTTAATTTTTGGAGAGGGATATAGGAGCATGTGACAGGAATCCACATTTTTGGCAGTTTTACATATTATTGGTGCCCCTAAAAACAGAGTCTAAAACTCTGTTTTTGTTAGCGCCAAAAATGAAATACTTATTTTCCCTATACTCATGATGTGGTGTTGGGGCCAGAGTTGCAGACTTAGAACTGCAAAACCAGGTTCAAGTCCTGGAGTTGGCTCATCATCCTGTGATTTTGGGCAAATAACTTAATCTACCTATAAACAACGAGTGGTGACATTGTGTAATGTAATTGGTGCTCATGTAAAGCACTCCAGTACCTTCAGGTCATGTCTGCTATATGAAAAATGACCAACAAAGTAAAAACAAAGCATTAATATAAGTGAAGACACCTATTTAGTGGCTGATTTGTAAATTGTGGCTTCCCCGCTAAAATTGTTCTTGGGTAAATACTTTATTTCACTCTAACTTCTTTTTCTTCATTATAGAATATGAAAGCACTTTCATACATGTGAGTTCAGAATACTGTTTATTGGGTAATATCCCCCCGACCCCTGTATGTAAACATCGAGCTCCGGGGGTAATTTTGTGTAGGCGAGATGTGGAGAACGCGCCCAGTGGATGATTTCTTGATGACATCACAGTGTGTGCTTCCCCTATGCCTCATCCTCATATACAGACACATTGCAGTTTACTGGTCATCTGGAGGGGTCTTGAGCGATAGGTTATGGCTGCAGCGGCACGAATAGACATCACACAAACTTGACGCCATTCTGTTCAGAGTAGACATACTATAAGTCAGTTTACAACTTGCACAATGTGTTCGGATAAATATGGCCCCTCACTCCCGTGACTCCCGGTTGTTCGTTTCTTAACCGCCGTGTGCACTGTGTGGCCGCTCCTCTAGCCAGCAGGGGCAGTTATTAAATGACTGAAAACTGGGAGGAGTGCTTTGGGACAGCTACCCATTCTATAACAACAAGTAGTGGACAGGGTACCCACATTGCGTTTAGATGGCATCATGAAAGACTATGTGGACTGTTGAAAGGTGACAGTTGGATAAGAGACGTAAACACTATGGCATATATGTACGAAGCTCGCGTGCAGACCGTGTGCAGTGTGGAAGGAGGGGAGAGGTGCGAGATTTGTCTTTACATATTTGAGATTTTGCGGAGCATGAACTATATCCTCTGCAAGATGGGTGCAAAACGATTTACAACACAATAAAGGGATCGAAACGAAAGTACTGATGAAGTATAAATCAGACTGTGGCAAATAATAGAATATATTCTCATTATTACAATTTGCTAATGGTGGTGATAATGAAAAGAGCTTCAATTTTCAGTGGCCTTGTCACCTTGTGTATTATTGAGATTATGTGGGGGTTCCCTTTGTGGTTAGTGGAGGCGGGGGAGCAGAAACCAGTGCTTGACTGTTTGCATTGCCTGGATGCATGTGTGCCTTGCTAGTGTCTAGGTGTGTGTTTAAATCACTGCAGTGATGATGACAATTACATAAGCCCCTCTCCAGATGATACAGGCCCCCTTGCATGTTTGCTTATTTGAGGGTATGCACCCATCCCCCATGTATTTCTGCATAAGCGAGTTCACAAGTTGCTTGAAAATGCACCATTTGCCCACTCTTTTTTCAAAATTTTCACGGGGGAAGAACCCCCACGAAACCCCCGTAAGTGGTTCAGGCTCGCACGCTCGCCACAATGAAGTATGACAATTGTTTTACGCCTCACCACTTTCAAGGCTATACTATTAAACATTTGGATCGCAAGACTGGCAGAGGTGGAGGGCTGGCTATTATCTATAGGGACAACTTTAGATGCCGCATCACTCCCTCCCCCATGCCAGCCTGTGAGAACCTACATTTCACTCTTGAGTTCTCCCCATCCACTACTTTCTCCGGTATCCTAGTCTATCGACCACCTGGCACCCTCAACAACTTTATCACTAACATGACAGATTTAGCTGCCAACCTAGTGCCCCCCTCGGCAAATTTCACCCTGCTGGGCGATCTTAATTTACACCTAGATGAGCCACTTGATTCAACAGCCAATAGTCTTCGAACAAACTTTCAGTCCATTGACCTGGCTCAGAAAGGCTTTCAATCAACGCATGTTAAGGGACATCTCCTAGATCACATCTACAGCAATCTAGATAGCTTAACCGTCGAGGCTCCAGTACCACTATCCTGGACCGATCATTTTTTAGTACCTTTTACATGGTCCACTTGCTCCCCCCCCATCTCACAAAATCACAATAAGCAGCGGGGAAGAAAATGGGCCTCCCTCCCACTTTCTAAGTGGAAACTGGCTCTTATAGAACACCTACCCCCAAATGTGACCAATCCCAATACAGCCATTGTCAATTTTGATAACTGGATCTCCAGTTCCCTTGACCTAGTCCTACCAGAGGAATCTTTGCACTTAATAAACAGAGCCAAAGTGGCCCCCTGGTACTCCCCGACTCTCCGGACTATGAAGCAATCTTGCCCCAAACTAGAGAGAGCCTGGAGACCAGATTACTCACAATCAAAGCAAGTTGAGTATAGAGCCGCAATAAAGCTCTATAAAAATCAAATAAAATCTGCGCAAGCCCATTTTTATGAAGCCAAAATCAATCTAGCTGCAAACTCCCCCCCAAAGAAATTTTTAAAATAGCCAAATCTTTAATTTCTTCCCCTCCCCCCGAGCGTCTGTCACCTGACGGCGCACAAACCCGTTGCAATAATTTAGCCACTTTCTTCTCCCAGAAGATCCAGGCCATCTATTCTTCATTTTCTACTGGCAGTGGTGACATGGACCACACCACCACTACAGATTCTGACTTCTTAGCCCCCAGCTCACTGGATGAATTCCCCCTCCTAGATTCCGACACTTTAGACAGAATGCTTCTTAAAGTCATCTCGGGATCCCCCAATGACCCAGCACCCCCGCAAACTCTCAATAAGGTGATGGACATCATCCGCCCTGTCATTCTGGATGTCCTTAATGCTTCCATCTCCTCTAACTCCGTCCCAGCACCATGGAAATGTGCGATGGTTAGGGCCCTTTTGAAAAAACCCACCTTGGACCAGAACAACTTGGCCAATTTCCGCCCCATTTCCCTACTTCCCTGGATGAGCAAACTGCTTGAAAGGCACATCAATAATATCTTAGTGGACTACTTAGAATCAAATAGTCTGCTATGGGCCTCTCAGACGGTTTTCCGCCCGCAGCATGGAACTGAAACTGCTCTCCTAGCAGTGACGGAAGAAACTAGATTGGTGCTGGACCGGGGAGGAAAAGCAGCCATCATACTACTCGACCTCAGTGCCGCGTTCGACACTGTCAACCATGCCACACTGCTACACCGTCTGAAAGGCATGGGCGTGTTGGGCGCGGCCCTGGAGTGGCTGACCTCCTTCCTGGACGAGCGCTTCTTCCAGGTGTTTGAGGGCAAAGCAGTCTCCCCTAAGCAACCACTTAGATGTGGGGTTCCTCAGGGCTCCTCCCTGAGCCCCACACTTTTTAATGTCTATATGCGACCTCTAGCGGAGATAGTCCAGCCCTTTAGCGTGCGTATTGTCACCTACGCGGACGACACCCAGTTGGTGGTCTCTCTGGACCACACTGAGGAGCCGTCCAACACCCTGGGCCTCTGTCTAGAGGCCGTTGCTAAGTGGATGCAATCGTCCTGTCTCAAACTTAGCGGGGAGAAGACAGAGATTATGCTATTGGGTAACCCTTCTCCGACCATTTTGACATCAATTTGGCCCACCTGCCTTGGTGCTCCCCCCCCCCCCCCCTCCCAAACCGCAGATAAAGAGTCTGGGAATCTGGCTCGATAAAGCGCTGGACTTCTCGGTGCAGGCTACCAAAACTGCCTCCACGTGTGTCGGCCTAATGAAAATGCTCCGCAAAGTACTCCCTCTGCTTCCTTTCCAGGCGAGGAGAATCATGGTCCAGGCCCTGATACTCTCCCGCCTGGACTATGGAAACGCGCTATATCTGGGTGCCCCGGCTTCAGTGACCAACAGGCTCCAAGTCACGCAAAACTGCGCCGCCCGATTATTATTCAACATCCCCCGCTGGCAGTCAGCCAAGAAAGCTCTAAAAGAATTGCACTGGCTCCCGATGGCTGCTAGAGCACAGTTTAAGGCTATGTGCATTGTGCACAAATCTTTCCATCGAACAGGCCCTGCCATCCTGTCCTCCTTAGTTGTGCCCCACGCTCCATCCAGAGCCCTTCGCTCGGGATCATTGCACCTAGTTACCACTTCTAAAATCAACAAAGCACGTTGGGGCGGCCGTTCCTTCTCCCATACTGCTGCAAGACTTTGGAACTCCCTCCCCTTAGCCCTCAGAGAAAATAATAACCGGCTGGCTTTTAGGAAAGCTTTGAAAACCCACCTGTTTGCAAAAACGTGCTAGTCTCACCCTGCGGCCCGCCACAGTGATCAATTAAAGCGCTGCGAGGCCTCCGGGTAGTCTATGCGCTATATAAATATAATTTTTCATTTCATTTCATGTCACCATCCGCTACTGTTTTTCACCCACTATGTTGTCTTGTTATACGTTTATGAAATTAATACATATGACTCTCTTCCTGGAAGTGAGCATGCTACATTCTAATTACAGGTGTATGTATGACCTATTTCTATAAAGCACAAGTTATTTCTTGAAGAGGGCAAAAAAAATCTCTCCCAGTTACTCCTGCGACCCATTTAGTGTTATGCCTGACACGTTTCACGTTCCATGTTATTCAGGTCGTTGCACACACGCATATTTCTCCCTCTTATCGAAGTTGAAATGTTGGCATGTATGCTATATAACATCCAACACACACGGTACTTGTAACCCATTTCCTGACCGCTGTTTTTCTCAACTTTTTTCCTCAGTTGACTAACACTGTACAAAGATCAGCATCACGCAGAGTCCGTCTTTCTTTTCACTCGTTCCCTAACGTTCGGGCATGCACAATGAAGCACGTTTTAAATGCATAACTTTTGTAGCATGGAATATTTCAAGCTCCGCAACGAAGGAAACGTTTTAGCAAAGACTTGGGTCAGCGAAAGCCTTGGGGCATGTGGAAATAACACGCATCATCAGCTCTTTTTGATCATTAATATCATTTCTTTATAAATTTAGCGCTTTGAAACGCCGGACACACTATATAATTAATTTTGCCAACACGGCAGGGATTCAGTATTTCAGAGGTCAGAGTCTGCATTTTTGCATATCGCTATCTGGCAGTGGGTCACGGTCGTGGTAGATAACTCGCAAGCACTTACTATTCACCGATATCAGTTGTGCACTTTCTCTTTTCGGTATCGCTTTGGCAACCAATCCGGGTTTCATCTGTCTTTCATGTGCTTTTCAGTTGCATGTTGGGAGATGGAGTTCCTCTACATAGACTCAGTCAAATGTCATCTTCTCAGCTGCAACCGAAAATCCGACACTCAATACTTTACAGCCAAATTCTCTTTAATCTGCTGGGCAACGGCGTCAAATGAGGTGCTCACGCCCCAAGCAGTTCCTACTTCAACAGCAGCAAATGTGATTTAGGACAGAGGGGACACACAAGCAGACAGCTCATTGTTTTAGGTCTTGCTGTTTTACCACTGTTTAACGAAAACAGCTTTGCTCTTTATGAGACTTCTAGATAAGTGATGTGCCGCCTACATTCCATGCATTGGAACTAGGAAACTTGACTTTTAATCCCGGCTTCCCCAACTGTCAGCACCGTGTGATGTTGGGCAGAGCAGCTTCTCTCCGGTTGCTTTTGCTCCCTGGTCTGCCAGAATATGCACTCGTGGAAACAATCCGCCTACCCCTGTTGTAGTTCTAGGTAAATCACAAATTATTCTGTTGAGCACAGAAGCGCCCAGAGGGAGTTATGTTTGCTTTTGAGCATTATAAATCTTTTCTCCCCCCCCCCCCCTCTTTTCCGCCAGTGCATGTCTCTTCCCATGCATTCTATATGTTTATTCACTTTGCTGCACAGACCGCAAACCTATTTTAACAAAACACCTTCTTGGCACTGTCTGGAGCAGAAAGACCGATCGTTGAATGGGGCCACCGTCTCTGCTCTCATGACCCCTGCCAAGGTGGGATTGTGCCTTTCTGGCAAGTAGTTGTAGAAGCTGGCACAGACGGCGAGGGCTTGGCTTGAATGCCCCCAGCTGGCACTGAACACACACCCTCCCTGCCAGCATAGTTTTATTCTGTAATTCTGCCCCCCGCCCGGAAGGCTTCTCGACGCTTTACGGTGAGCAGTTTGCAACGGATCAAACCAGGCGTGCAATGCCCATTGGGATCAAACGGCTTCAAGACGCCCCCCCCCCATCGTGTGTGGCAGCCAGGCTGAGACCGCTTCCCGGGCACACACACAGCCGCGCCCGAGCACTTCACAGGTCTTTAAAAGACCATTTGCTTGTAAGTGAAGCTTTGTTTTTCCTTTCACCCCTTCTAGAGCCCCTGCATCTCCACTCTACTGGAAGAGTCAGCCCCCTCCAAATTTTTTCTTAGCCCCCCGCGCCCCCCCCCCCCCCCCCCCCCCCGGAAATTTGCCTCTAGTTGCGCCCCTGGATCAAACATAGTGAAGGGGCAACCGAGCAGTGGGTAAACGGAAAGAAAGGCAAGGGTATTTAAAGGCACCCAAGGCCTGCAAGGGTGGGGGGTGGGGGGGGGGGGCAGGTGTCGCAAGAGCAGAATTTGAAGTTTCTTATTTTTCAGATTTGATTCATGGCAGTTTGGATGGCATGTTTTTTCGAATTTCTTGCTGAGAGTTAAAGAATACATTTTCTGAACATTACCCAAAGCGCCTAGAGGCAATTCTGTTTGTTTCACGAGGCTTGCAAGACCAATTCATCAGTGTAACCACAATTATAACGCAAGTCTGAGACAAGGGCCCTACAAGTCATTTTGGGAGTGTTCCATCACATATAATATTTTATCAAAGATTGTTGCCTTTACTTTTATTTTCACTGTTTATATCTGTGCATATATAGTAGGACCTATGGAATAGATCTGAAGTACATATGTATGACTTCGGTGTATATAAGCGATGTGACCACTCTGTGGTGCTATACACATGCTCTATGTACCAGAAACATGCACTAGGTCTTCCAGAGATTGGACCTCAAAATGCAATTCTATATCACATGCATGCATTGTATGTATTATTATAGCGCTTAGTCAGAAAGACAGACATTGTGGTGGTCAGGGTGGCAGGGGCGTGCCTGTGTTGTGGCGGTTATGAAGTTGCTGCATTATATTCTGGCGGTTAGTCTTGTGCCACCGCGGTCGAGAGGGGCGTTTCTCCGTTTCCTACTTGACCCCAATTGTAGTGTTCGATGATGGGCTGACCTGCCCGAATTCTTGCATCCGTTTGAAACATATGTGACGCATGGACTTTAGCCGAAGGGATGTAGGAAATGTCATTAATTCTAAACATTTTGATGGAATGTTCTAGGAAGACTTGTACCTGGATCGACTGGTGAAACTAACTTGCTGCACGAGTGGATTACACAATATATTTCTCAACTTCTTTTCTGCCTTGAAGTCCATTTGTTTATGGACGAAACGCGTTGGCTGGTTTTTGCTCTGCAAATATGAAGCAACCTTAAAGACATTCATTGGCATAGCCAATAGGTCTCGCCTTTGAGACCTAACAAGTATTTAGTTATGCAGCACAATATCTTTGGTGCAACAGCATCAACTGTTGCATGGGTAAACACTTCTACGGTCCCAAAGGTGAGACCTATTGGCTATGCCAATGCTTGTTTGCATTTGCGGGGCTGAATGCGGTTGTTTAAATCATGAATTTTGATACATTTTATTTTAAGTGTGACACAGACGCCCCCTCCCAACCTGTTTGTGATGCTGCAGTGGAAACTTAACTTGGTCTTTATATTTCTCATGTGTACTCCATTTAAGCCGATGCACACCTGCACGTTGGGTCTTCCGACTCCTAACGCCGTCTTACTCATTGTGATCACTTCCGCTTGTTGCGTGAATGAGCTTCAAGCTCCACCCCACACCACTTTTTACTCCAGCAGATTGGTGCAGATAACTTTGGCTAACTCCTTGCCTAAAGTTGTGACTCAAGTCAACATTGGGAAATCCATCACCCTACCACCATACCTTGCCCCTCCTCACACGAAAAAAGAGAAGGAGCTGCTCCATTGACTGGACCCAAAGAGGGCTTTAAGCTTTTTCATTGGTCACACCAAGGACCATTGGGTCAGCTTTTTGTGGAGTCTCCCAGGGTGAAGAAAGTAAGACGGTGCAGATGTGGAGTGTACAAAAGTGCTCCTCTTTGACATAGTGACCGCCACTTTTTGTCTGGTATTTGATGCGATTTTGACTGTAAGTGCACTGGGTTCCTGTTAACTAGGTCCCCAGTGCCAGATCTCTTTCCCAAAACTGTACAATTGTTTATCCTAATTGGCCATACCTTTATCATCCTCTCAAAGTCCCTAGTAAATGTTACCCATGGTACCTATAACCCGTGAAGTTAAAGAAAGTCCCTAAGGGATCCATCACCAAACACATGCATGACTGCCATTGCAGGCTGCCTGTTTTGGTGCAGACAAAAATAAAAACACAACATGACATGTCCCTGTGTGCCATGTCCCCTAACATTGCATGCAGTACTTGTAAGTCACCCCTACAGCAGGCCTGACCGCCCTAAAGCAGGGTGCCGTATATTACATGTGAGTGCATGCTTGCATGAGCAGATATGTCCCTGTGCTGGTCAGTTCCATTACTGCCACTACAAGTGAACAGGGAAGCCATTTTAAAACATGTGCTGGACACTGGTGAAAACGAGTTCCCCAGCCAAATGATGGTTTCACTGAAAAATAGGGATTTTTGGTATCATTCATCTTGTAGTAATTAACCCACACTGATCCCAATGTTGGATTTATTAATACATACACCCAGAGGGCACCATCGAAGTGCCCCCTGGAAACATAACAGCAACTGGTGTGTTGGCTGATTGGTTTCTGCCAGCGTTCCACCAGACACAAGTGTCGGACCCTCAAGGGTGAAAGCCTTTGCTCCCAGGAGGTCAGAAACAAAGCCTGCTCAGGAGAAGGGTGTTCACATCCACTCCCACTGGACAACCTTCTGATTAGCACTCCAGGCTGGGTGCTTAAAAGAAGCCCCGCCTTTATAATGCAAATCTGGCTCCCCTCACAAGATAGGAAGCCAACCCCCTCTGTGCAGATCCTTTTGGCACCTGGAAAGGTGGGAAAATTGCCTAGTAAGGTAGGCGTGTCACCCCAGGCTAGTACCACCCCTAAGGTGGCCTAACCCCATGTGGGGATGACTCTCGAAGTTGGTCATCTTGGTGATGGCAAACTGAGGAACTCTGGGACAGGGTTATGCCCACGTCCCACAAGAAGTAATCATATAGGGGTGTAGTGTCCCCAGAGGTCAGTAGCCCATTGGCTCCGGCCCTACACTCCCCTGATGCCTTTAAATTCAGTATTTAGGGGTGCCCCTGGCACCAGAAGAACAGATTCTGCTGACCTGAAAGAAGACCCGATGTGAAGAGTCGCAAAGAGTAAGAACAGAAGACCCATCAACCAACTTGACGACAAACCTGCCGGCCTGCCTGCTGACTTCAACGATTGCACCAAATTGACTACTTGTCCTGCAGCTGCTGTGGCTCCGAAGACTGGGAGACCTGCCAGCACTTCACGCAGGAACCAAGAACTCCAGTGGAGCTGCTTCCCTGCATCCTGTAGGCACGCAAAGAGCCCTGAGATGACTCGGAGACCGCAAAAAACAGATGCCGAAGGACAACACTGCATCTGTTCGTCCAAGCCCGAGTTGAAGTGTGCCAACTGTGCCAGCGTGAGGCCTGAGCCCCCCCGTTGGTGTATCGTGGGCCATCCTGACTGGCATTCCAGTCCAAGCCTGCAGCCTCTTTATGGGAAGACAGATACCTATAGACTAACATTGGGCACCCAACGCTGTATTACAGCCCTGCACCCGGCCGCCCTAGTGGCGCCCGGTGTGAACATTTGATGCTGCCTTGGACCTTGCCCTTATACTCCCCTTAAGGGCATGCCAGACTACCTCTTTAAACTCCTGCAGGTAGTGCAAAACGCTGCGGCCAAACTGGTGTGCAACAAGTGCAAATACAGCTCAGCAACCGACTGCCTGAGACAACTTCACTGGCTGCCCATGCATCAAAGAGCACGATTTAAGCTCTTGGGGCATACTCACAAGGCACTCCATCACACTGGCCCTAAGATTCTTCAGAATAAAATCCGATTTTACATCCCTCCCAGATGCCTACGGTCACATCAGCAAGCGCTAGCCGAAACCCAAAAGGATTAAAAAGACCAGGGCAGTGGGACGTACCTTTTCGTATTTTGCAGCACTGCACTGAATGGGCTTCCAATAGAACTTAGGCTGATCGAAGACTACACTACTTTCGGGAAGAAACTCAAAACACACCTTTTCCCTAAAGATTGCTGCCACATATGAAATCAACACCGGCCCCACGCATCACTGTCTCCTACCTCAGTGCCATGATATCCCAAAGGGATGAATGTCTCGCTATATAAATAAGTCCAGGAGATTGGTTTTATTAGTTGTTGTACTCTATCTGAATGCCGTACTTGTGTTTCCTCCGATAGGATACCCCTGCAGCTTCTGAAAAATACCCAAAGTGTTGACTTTTTAAATGTAAAAGTATTTCTTGAGCAAAACGTACTTACGGGTTATTTTGATAAATTAGTATGGATCTCCCTATTGAGTTGTGTATCATTTATTGACTATTGTGAGAATTTGCCGATGTCTAACACTCCTCTCTGATAAGCCTAAGGCTGCTCGACACACTACCCCCCCTAGAAGAGCACCTTGGGGTTGCTAGAGAACGCACCTGTCGACTAGTAAGGGATTACTTGGACTCTTTGCATGATCTACCTCTTTTTGGTATATCATATAAAGGCCAGCTTCCTACATGGACCCTGTCTGAGTGGATAGTCCTCTGATTTACGATCTGTTACGCACTGGTCAAGAAGCAGCCTCTGGAAGGACTCCACCAGAGCCATAGCTGCTGCTACTACATTGGTAAGCAGAGTGCCTGCTCTTGTTATCTGCCAGGCTGTGATGTGGGCTTCATTGCACACATCCAGGAAGCACTAGTGCCTTAGGAGCAGGTCCCACAGGAAGCGCATTTTGCCGGTCCGATCCTGCAGGTTGTTGGAAATTAGGTTACTGATTGAGGGAGTTAAAACTCTTCCCAAGCAGCAACCACAATACCTGTATGGGTGAAGTCACAACTAAAGGCCAGAATAACCTGTCCTTAACCCTCTCGTAACTTGGCACAAAAGCAGTCAGGCTTAACTTAGAGGCACTGTGTAAAGTATTTATGCAGCACTTCAAACAGTAATAAAGTGAAAACGCAACACAAGAAAAAAAATCCCACACCCAAATTCAATAAATTGTTTGTGATCAAAACAACAAAAATCCAATCATTAGAGCAAAAGAAATCCAATTTTAAAGATTTAGATGAAAATAGTGCCAGAAGCACAAAGCACCAACTCTGGTTATCTGGTCACGCCAGACCGTGACAACGTCACAAGTTCAGGCCAACCACGATCAAGCACGTGCCGAATACAGGGACCAAGTTAGGCACACTGAACAAAGCATCGTAAGTCATGGTTTGCGGAGCTTTGCGAGAACCCGTGTCGAGCAGCAATGGTTCAGAGGAAGTTGCGAGGCTGCGATGCAGAGTCCTGTATCATAGTTGACGATTAGCTTTGGTGCAAAATTCTGCGTTGAAGATGCACCATGCATCGGGGGTCCCAAAAAGCTGCTGTGCTGCGATGTGGAGTCCTGCGTCGTCATCGATGAGGTGTTTGTATTTCGAAGGTCTGTGGTGAGGATGTGTTGTGCAGGGGTAGATCTGAGGAAGCTGTGTGCAGCGATATAAGTTTGTGTATCGGGGATGCTTCGCACAGCAGCAGTTCCAAAGCAGCTGTAAGGAGATGAGTTGGTTCCAATTACAGGACCACAGATGGGCTGGCAGAGCTCCGTCAGACCCACTTGCAAGGGTGCAGGACTGGGGTGGCACCAGTTGGAAGCCAAGACTGACAGCAAGTAGAGTCCATGTGCTGGTTTCAGGAGGATTGGAGCCTTTTCTGTCCATGAGGCTTTGATAAGTTGGCCAGCTAACTGGCTGCCTTAAAATATTGGAAGGGTCTGGAGGTTTCCAACCCCAGAGGAGTTTGGAATTTCCTGCCTCCCTGTCCTGGCCCCAATTTGTCTTGTGTAAAAAAAAAAACTAGTATCAAAACCCTTTGAGTGTGCTGGGCAGAGCCTATGTAATGTGCACATGTGGTAGGTGACAACGCCTCCTCCTCAAGTCAGAGATGCACCATTCTGCCAACACCTATTCCCCTATGTCACACTGTCTGGGAGCAATACACAAAGGAAATACACAAAGACCAACTGCCAGCTGCATCCAGTAATGTGACCCAGGATACAGGCAGTAGGCATCAAATGGTTGAGCCAAGAAAATATCAACGTTCTAAAAGTGCCATTTTCAGAATTGTGACTTAAAATCCGACTTTACCATTTAAGAGGGTTTTTAATTCTTTAGAAGCCAAACTCTGTATTCCTGCCGGCTCCTAATTGAAAGTTATAACTCATTATATTTAATAAGTTAACCCAATGTTATCCTATGGGAGAGGCAGGGCTAGCAGTAGTGAAAAAAATGTAAGAGCTTTTCACTGCTAGGACATGTAAAAGTACATGTCCAACTACACCCTGCCCTCTGGGGTGACTTATATGCATTAAAAAGAAGGGTTAGGCCTGGCAAAAGGTTTAAATTTGCCAGGTGAGAATGGCAGTTTAAGGCTGCACACACATGGTGCAATGGCAGGCCTTAAACATGTTTTACAGGGATACTAAAATGGGTGACGGAATTAATGCCGCAGGCCCACCAGTACAAAAGGGGGTGGTGATGGACGGAGCATCAGAATCAATCAAACACTCGCACCCAGTCAACAGATTTGGGTTTGATCCATCACCGTTATTTAGCCCACTCTGCCACCCCAGTTCAGACATGGCCATATGCAAATCAGTCTGACCCTGTGCCTCATGGGAACAGTCCAGCCCGAACTGCCAAGCCATGCCTTCCCTGGACCGGAAACAAGCTTCCTAGGACCGGTTTCTGGCATTTCAGCCGTCTTCAGCCAGGCTTGCTTGAATCCAGTGGCAAAGTGAGCAAGGGACTCACGTCTGAGCATACCCTGCCAACTTATGGCAAACAAAGCGGTACAAAAGGGGGTGGTGATGGACGGAGCATCAGAATCAATCAAACACTCACACCCAGTCAACAGATTTGGGTTTGATCCATCACCGTTATTTAGCCCACTCTGCCACCCCAGTTCAGACATGGCCATATGCAAATCAGTCTGACCCTGTGCCTCATAGGAACAGTCCAGCCCGAACTGCCAAGCCATGCCTTCCCTGGACCGGAAACTGGTCCTAGGAAGCTTGTTTCCGGTCCAGGGAAGGCATGGCTTGGCAGTTCGGGCTGGCGATAATATGCCAATCAGACCAAAGGGCAGATGTGAGAATTTAAGTTGCAAAAGCCATAACCCTTGACAGGGTGTACCAAAATAAGTCACTAAATTACCCTTTGCTTAACCCTTTGGTAGCTTGGAACAAAAGCAGTCCGATTTACCTTTGAGTGCTGCATAAATACTTTACACATTGCCTCTAACAGTAATAAAGTGAAAACACAAGCCCAAAAAAATCCCACACCAATTTAGAAAAATAGAGTAAAATCTAATAAATAATTTGACACCAAAACTACAAAACTCCAAGCGGTAGAACCAGAGTTATGCATTATTAGTTAAATCTAACGCCTGAAAGATCAAAGTGCCAATCACGGACATCTAGTCACGTGAGACTGGGGCAAAGTCGTGGCAAGGCAGCCTGCCATGTACGATGAAGAGGTGTCGGGGAGCCACTGGACAAAGGCGTGGTGAAAATGTGTACATTCAGACTTGGTCTCTATTTTTGGAAATCAAAAATCTCCAGTGGGACGAGCCTGCAGGCTGTGTTATGTTAATTAATTTTGTAAGGCGCTCAGCTACCCAACAGGGTTTCCCGGCGCCAGCCTGAGAAGAGTAAAAGAAAATAAACTTGGCTGTTCAATCAATAATTTTCTAACATTTGCGGAAGTTCCCGCAAATAGTTTCGTTGTGAAGTGGCATGGGAAAAGAATTCCACAAAGAAGGGCCTTGCCAAGCAAAAGATCGGCCGCCCATCCGTGACAGTCTGATCCTGGGAACCGAATATTTTGCCTGAGTAGTCGACCGAAGAGAGCGTGAGCGCAAGGCTTGCAGGTACTGAGGAGCTGTGCCAAATCCGGTTCTCTAGCCTGAGCCAATGGAGATCACGCAGAAAGCCAACGATGGAGGCAACTCTAGGAACCTGGCAGAGCAATCTGGCAGCAGCATTCTGAACCACTTGAAGTTTATGTATCACATTCTTATTAACCCCCAGATACAGAATGTTGCTGTAATCCAGTCTAGAGGTCACAAGAGCCTGGACTACGGTTCTCTGGGTAGAACAAGGCAACATCCAGATTATTTTCTTAAGCCATTTCAGGATGGTGAAGCAGGTGGCGGCCACCTTCCCGGCTTGTTGCCTCACTGATAACTGGTCATCAATAATAAAGCCTAGATTGCGGACTTGGTGGGTGGGCTGGGGCAGAACACCCATTTCCACAGGCCAATGTCGGGGACCCCAAAGATCTTTATTTTTTCCTAGAATCAGAACCACCGGTTTTTCTCCATTAAGCTTGAGAAAATTAGTTTGCATCCAAGTTGCAATTTTCCTCAGCCCAGACTGGAGAGCAGAGGACGTGGCCACCCTTTCAGCAGAGAGAGAAAAGATAATCTGGGTGTCGTCCGCGTAGGAAAACGGGGACAACCCAGCCTCTTCTGTAATCTCTGCTAGAGGTCTAACGTAAACATTAAACCGTTGCTGGCTACGGATAGAGCACTGGGGTACCCCATAAGGAGACAAGTGAGTTTTGGAACTAGCCGTAGAAGATAAAACCTTTAATTGTGCGGTCGGTAACAAAAGAGCCCAGCCAGTTGAGAGCTGATCCAACAACGCCCAGAGATTGCAAAGCTTTCAATAACAATATGAGGGCCACCGTATCCCCAGTGTTCAAACGGTGCCGCATCATTTCTGTAACTCCAAGAAGAGTAGTTTCAGTCGAAAAGCCGGCTCTGAAACCTGATTGAGAGGGGTGTAAAAATGTTTGTTTTCCACAAAATGGGACAGCTATAAATTGATGTGTTTTTCCAGAATTTTGGAAAAAACAGAAAGCAACGAGGGCTCCAGGAGGCTGGATATCATACCTAAGATTTTCTTCTAAACAGGACTTAATGTTTTGGAGAATGTAGCAGGACCTGCTGATGGGTCAGGCCCGCTGGTGATGCACGTTGAGCGGATTGACAAGAAAGTAGGTCCCCTCTTGGTTCTCAGAGCACAATTTGCAGAACATTTTCTAAGTCTCAAGTTTTGAGTTTGGGCTATCTGGGCAACTTGAGCATCACTTCCAAGGGTACAGGATTGGAGAGGCACCACTCGCAGGGCCAGGACTCACTCAGGCTTGGTCCAGGTGTGGGTTCAAGATGTTTGGACCCTTTTATGTCCCTGCGGTTCTGATCAGGAAAGCATCACTAACCCTTGACAACACTCTGGGTGCAAGCAGAAAAGCAGGCTTCAAGTAGCAAGACAGTCTCTTGCTGCAGCAGGGCAGTCTTCTGAAGTACACAGCAGGTCAAAGGCTGTACAGCAGTCCTCCGAGCCTTTCTGCAGGTCCAAAAGTGATCTGAAGAGTGGGTCTGAGGGTCCTATGTCTATATCTGATGCCAGCTTTGAATTGGGAGAAGCTTCTGGGTTTGAGCCCCACAGATGTGTCTGGAATTTCCTGTCTCCCTTCCCAGGCTCCACTGGGTCTGGAGTCACAAAAGGCTAGTATGAAATTATTTGTGTGTGTGCTGGGACAGGGTCTTTGAATTACAAGTGAGAGAGTGCTCTCCTCCTCCATGCCCCCATCTTGCCAGAGATGGCCTTTCCTGCCAACCCCCAAACACAATTTTAGAAATTTTAAGGAATTAAAATCCAACTTTACCTTAAAGAGGATATTACATTTCAATTTCTTTGACACCAAACATGATACTCCTACCTCCCAAATGAAAGCTATCACTTATTAAATATGATCGGGTAACCAAATGTTATCCTATGGGAAAGGCAGGCCTCACAGTGGTGAAAAGTGAATTTGTGAGTTCTCCCACTACCAGAACATGTAAGACGTAAAAGTTCATGCCCAGCTTTTTAAAAACAATGCACCCTGCCATATGGGCTATTTAGGGCGTGCCCTATGGGTGTCTTATATGTATTTAAAAGGGAGTTTAAGGCTAGTCAAAGGTTTTTTTTTTGCCAAGTCGAATTGGCAATTGTTTATACTGCACACAGGCTGCAATGGCAGGCATGGGACATGTATGGAAAGGCTACTAAATGGATGGCACAAAAAGTTCTGAAGACCCACTAGTACCATTTAATTTGCCATATGGCATACCACTTTACTAGGGACTCAAAATAAATTAAATGTGACAATCGGGTGCAGAGTCCTAAGTCTCAGCAAAAATAGGAAGAGCGTAGGCAAAAGGATTGGGGGAAAACAACCTCAAGGCTGAAGGGGATAACAGCAGAGCTTTATTTTAGAGGCCCAGAATACTATACTAAAACTTTTAGCCCAGTTATCCTGTGGAGAACACGGTTTTCTTTTCAATCACTGTTGTGCTATTAGTCTTCTGTGTGCTAGTTTGAAATTTAATACTAAGTTTTCCTTTTTCTTATAGTTTTTCAGAAATGTGAAACTTGTCCTTTGATTCTTACAAACCAGCTCTGCTACTGTCCTTTGAGCTCTGGGTAGAGTAAAATTAGCTGCTCCTTTAAAATAAAATGCTACTATAAGTGTCATCACATGGTGAACTACAACAGCCATAATGAGTTCCACATGTGAATTAGCATAGTTGGGATGTAGAGGGACCTGTAAAATCGAATACTCAAGATCCACAATCTGCAGGTAGATCTGAAGGCAGGAGGGACTGTTAGAGCCCCACTTCACACCTAAGAGGCATTGACACGGGTGTGCTGGAGTGCGACCACAGCACAGGCTTTGGACACTCTATCAAACCACATCCAATGAATGTCTTGAATATTGTTAATGAGGTGCACATAGTGAGAGCTGGTTTGCGTTCATTTACCACAGACATTTGAAACACTTGTTTTTATTCTTGCAGACCCTTCTTCATTGATCTACTGCCCTCTGATGATTGAGATCCTCCTCGTGGAAGGCGTCTACGCTGCTGCTTTTGGGGTGCAGTGCATCCTCAGTAAGTTTTGTGTCTTTGAATGTACTCAGAGGTGTGGCTGAGACCGAGGGGCTTGTTGTTTATGTGCACTTATGAGGACCCTCAAAGCGAAAAGTAACTGGAAAGCTTATATTCACAGAACCTAGATCTCGAAGTGTGATCCACTTGGTCCAGTGGAGCAGAGGGCCTGGTGGACTTTTCCTCTTGAGTAAGTGTAGGAATGGGATGGGGAAAGGGTTCAAGGGGAGGATAGGAGAGGGATGCGAACCCATGCAATTCCCATACAGTTTTTTATTTCTAAATAATCTTGATTAATTTTCAATATACAACAAAGGGAAATACACGGAAAAGCAAAATAAGTCTGAAATAAAGGGAAAGGAACTGATAAGGTGTCCATGCTACAATAATGATATACATAGGTAGACCGTGGATAATCTTTTATAATCGTTCATGTGTTGGTATATAGATTTAAAGAGAAGAAGGAAAAGCATTAATACATCAATTATGAAAATAAATATGAGACAGCATTTTGCATTCTTAAATTGAACAAAATGGGTACATAAGAGGACTGCCAAGTGCAGAGCCATCAGAGAAAAATAGGAAGGCAGAGAGGTGAATTATCTTGCTCTAGACATAGGTATCGCTCACAGGGATGCAAATAAAATACAGCCATACTGGAATTCCCATGAAGATTCCCATCCAGGAAATATTCATTAATGTTCCAGGGTGGGTAAGGGAATGGGTCACACAGCATTTTATAGTTCTATATAGGGGAAAACGCCATCATAAAAAATATTATTTTATTCAGGAAAACATGAAAATAATAGCTCAGTTACACTGTTCTGCCTATCATTGAATATCAGCAAAATATGTACCTGGTGCACGTCTAGTGCTTCCAGTGTAGTCATAGATGTATGATTTTTCTTTGCCAGTCGGGCCCGATTATTGTCCAGATAGCCTTCAGGGTACATGGGAAGGAAAGTGTCACGCAAGACTTAGGAGCAAGATGTGCACGGTAAATAATAGTAGTGAGAAGAAATGAGCGCACAAGTCCACAAGATTCCAAGCTGACACTTGCGCAACAGAATAGCTGTCCACTGAAGATGATTAAACCAGAGACCAATCAATGCATCAACCATACAGGTGTTGGCCATTGCTGTCCGTGGACTGAGAGCAGAAATGATACCTGATGGACAAAAGCACTATCCTAGAAAATCAGTCCTTTTGGTGAATGTGAAGAAACTCCGGGAAGTCTCAGTTGTAGACGAAAGTGTTCTTTAGCAGGTAGGAGATCATAAGTGGGAGAGGTGTGGCGCATTGGCCAGTTTGACTGACTCCGGAGTGCGGAGCTCACGGTTCGATCGCTGGCGGCAGCTCCGCATCATGTGACTCTAGGCAATAGTTCACTTAATCTCCCTGATGACCACCAGCGCCTGGATACCCTTAGGGGTGATAAGTTCTCGCTTTACAAATGTGGAATTATAAGGTCCCCATCCACAAAGAGGCTCCACAATCTGCACTCCTTCAGAAAGTCTGAATCCTAACATTCTTATCACTAGGCTGCACATAATGATTCCAGAAAGCCACACCATCTTTCCCCATACATCATAAAACATTTCCCAAAATAACATGACTTTGAAAATGTGTACAACAAATCAATCATAGCATTTGTAAAGCGCAATACTTACCCGTGAGGGTCTCGAGGCGCTGGGGGGGGAGGGGGGAATGCTGCTACTGCTGAAAGAGCCAGGTTTTGCGGAGTCTTCTGAAGGTCAGCAGGTCTTGGGTCTGCCATAGGTGGGTGGGGAGGGTGTTCCAGGTCTTGGCGGCGAGGTGGGAGAACGATCTGCCGCCGGAGGTTGCTCTTGGGCTGGGCCCTAAACTTCAACACCTTATCACTCCGCATTCACTAGACACAATTTCTCATCGCACTTTCATTCATCAAGTCCAATCCAGGCCATCCGTATCCTTCCCTGACCGTTTCTTTGGTCTTGGATATCCCCATGTGACTCGCATGAGCAACATGCAACAATGTCTCAACAGGAATCAATGAGGGGAAGTAATTTAAGGAATAACTTAATTATGCAGCATAAATTAAATAACAACAAATAGACCCAAGAGCACGGTTAGATTTATTTATGATATCTGTAAAAAGATGCAAATGAAATTTAACAGATCAAAATGCAGAATTCACCATGCTTTATAAGTTGCGTACTAAATGTGGAAGTAAACACCTTGTGCTCACACAAATATAGTAAATGGTGCAAATACAAAATGCTAGAGCATACTGGACCAAAATGCAAACAAAATTATATATGAGTCAATACATTTATGAGAGTTTTATAAAATCATGTCATAATTCATAGTCCAAATTTAGCTTGTGCAAGTCAACGGCGTTTCGACCTTCATGACTGGAGGTCATCAGGACATAAATAACACAACTTTGGATGATATCTGCCTGGAAGGTTTCATAGGTACCTGGATGGAGTCCAAAGGCCGGTTCCCCATCACCAGTTCACGTTTACATGGGTACGAATGTCTAAGTAGGGATGATTAAGAGGGGTTCTAACCCACAGACTGTGCTGTTAAGAAGGTAACCCTTGGAGGGTGGAGTTACAGTAACTTTATAGGGGGGGCTCAGAAAGATACCCTTCATGCATTTGAGGGATCCAGATGGATATCCCCAGTAGTCGGCTCGCAAACAAATGTGTCGGCAAAGGCTGGAGCCACAATCCTAACTCTGGGTAAGGTACAGAAAGGAAATTCCACAAAGCCCGATTTCGACAAGTCGGTCGGCATGTCCTTACTGAATCAGGAACGGGTCCATGTGACTCACATGTGCATTATCTAACAATCTCTTCCTCAAATCACATGGGGGCACCCGTTTATTACCTCTCACTTACCTCTCATACTTAACCCATCCAATAAGACTAATTCATTACTCACTTGTGTACCACTCCTTCAGTGTCCTTTTTGGGCTCTACCACGATGGGAGAAATCCATGGCATTGGACCAGTAAAATGCTCAATGATATCATGTTTAAGTAACGATTCAAGTTCCTTTATAAAAGCATTGTGTAAAGGAAAAGCAAATTGTATATGTCTTTAAGCAACAGGACGGACATCCTCATTAATATGCAGCTTTACTTTCATAGTCTTAAGCTTTCCTAAACCATGGAACAATGAAGGGAATTGATGAGCAATCTGTCCCATAGCAGCTGCGCTGAAACTGAGCAGACAGGTACTTGGCGCTGTACCCTGAAGCATTTGGATTAGGGACTGCATCTTTGTTCTCTTATGTTTCATCAACGCTGCAAATGAACCTTGAATTTTTAAGGGTGTTGATGCAGCCCAGGTATATACTTTGGTTGTTGATGCCGAAAGTTGCGATAATGGAGACAATTCATTATATTTCTCCTCAGGCAAAATGTTTATCGAAGCACCACTGTAGATGATGAAAGGTGTATCGCACAACCATTTACTTTCAGTGTAATCTTCGGACAATGTTTGAATGACTTTGGTGCTTTGACTTGCTGTCTTTTCTTTGACATTTTTTTTCACAAGCTGCCAGTCCAACACGTGCACGCTATTCTGAGGTAAACATTGACATGGCACAACCATCTTTTTCACTTTCACGTGATACTGATATAGAAGAGCTGTTTGACGATGATTTAGATGACAATCAACTTCGTTCAGTGTCGATTTGTCTCAACTGATGTCTCCGCTTGGCCTTGTGGGTGAACATCGAACACTACTTCTGGAACATGCTGGCGGCCATTTAATGTTCATACCATGATGGACTTCAGTCAAAAGGTGGTGGTGGTTCCAGTAATGCAGCTGCGTTGTAGATCAATGTGAAACGTAATGACACAGCTTGTGGATCACTGTGATTTGTTTTAGGCAACTCATCTGTGAGACCTTGCGATGTGCTAGCCTCTGGATGATCTTTAGTGAAAGCTGGAAACGTGACTTTCTTCACTGCTGTCTGAAAAAAATCACTATTCCCAGATTCATTCTCGGCTCTTTACTTTTTGACGACCTGTGAAGTTGTTCTGAGCCCTACTAGGCAGTTTTGGTGGCTGGCCACTTTGACTGTGGACTGTTTGGTAAGCACAACCTTGGGCACGTTTCCTTGAGCCACTTCACCGAGTGCAGCTCTACAATTACTCTCTTTGATAGTACCAGTTATTTAATTGTTTCTTCTTTTGTAAATGTCAATTTGTGCTTTCTGGCACCATTATTATTTTCGCCTTCAGAGTTAATACTCTGTATACGGTAGGAATTTATCTTGCGTGGCAGCACAGTACCTTTATCTATGGCCTGACCAGCAGGTTCTTGGCCAACAACATGTAGGTTTTATGCAATGCTTTCATTGTCTACAACTGCATCACAGCGGCTAGAACTGCGCTTTGACTCCATATGCGTTAAGCATTGATTTCGTACTTCGACAGCACACGTGGCACACACACAATCAGTTTGCCTGAACCACAGCAAACCCTGGGATTGCACTGTCAATCTTCGGGTCACTTATACCCTATATCATCACCATTTGTAGCATCTTCCCAGGCTGGGTACCTGCCAATAACACACATGGAGCTTGGTATTATAAGTCTTTATATGTCTGTGTGTAACTGCAAACACTCTAAATCAGCCTTCGTTGCATTCCACTCTAACACTTGCGTCGCAGCTCTACGGCGTCCATCAGGAGCCAAAAGGATTCTATTATTACTAACCTGCAAGATACAACACGTTGTTTGTGATGCGTGGCAAACCCCATCCATTCAAAATACTTCATTCGACTGACATTCTGCACCAACAGATTTATAAAATGCCTGGCAGTTGTAGCAGCACATCTGAGGAGGCAATGGGTTCTTTTACATCTTTATCTAGACAATTGGTTGGTGTAGATGATTGTTTCAGCAATACCAGGGCAGGATTTGTTTACCACAGTCCATTTGAATGCTTGAAGATTCAGGCATTTCAGAAACATGTTCTCCTTTACAAGATATCTCAGTCTCTTACTAGGAAGACTCATAAGATAGTGTATAATTGTGTAGTCTGTTCACCTTGTTCCACATGTTTGTTTGAGCATGAGATCAGTTCACGGTCTGGTTACCCATACCTGACCATAGGGTCTGCTTGTGCTGGTGGAACACTAACATTGAAAAGGTAAATCTTTACAAATCTAGTCCAGATACTGGCCATTCTTACGGGTGCATGCCACATTGGGTATGGTTGAGGGGCATATTGACAACCTTCATGTAAGAGGTCATCCGACCTAGAGAGAAGTGTTGCAACACATCAGTTTAACCGAGCTGAACATCATGCATCGATCTCTGTGGATGAACTGCGGTGCAAGAGTTTACTGAAATCTCCAGTCATGTTTTAGCGTTGAGGGACAGATTGATTTCCCGTCATCTCCACCCACTTCTCCCACCCCACGGAACAATTTACTTGAGACATTTCCACACAATGGAGAACAATTTCCTTAGATCTAGTCACAACAAGAGAATAAGCACAATATCTGTTTTTCGTGTACACTTATCCACATCCCTAGTTAAGGGGAAATGTACTGTCAGTGTGCTGATGGAGAGCTGTGCACACTAAGGCCAGACTGGCCACACCTGCATTGGGTGTTCCCCCAGAAGGCTGGAAGGGTGGGGGGCAGATTGTTACTAAAGGCCGGTTTGTAGCAGTGCAGTAGTTTTAAAAGCAAATGCTGCAGAGTTCCTTGCAAATCCAGCATTTATCAGGCAACAAGAAGTGTTAAGATAACTCTGGTGACTAATGTACCTGCTGGAGAGAGAGAAGAGTTTTGTCTAGTGGCAGTTTTGACTCATCTAAGGTTGCACAGAGGGTTAATATGCCTCCTGCAAAGAACATGCACCTTACAAATCACACAACAGTATTTTATGTGCATAGCTGAGTGGGTTACTGCTTTTGTCACAGATGATCTTTTGTTACTGTGCCGTTCATAAGTTACAATCGTAATCTAGCCCAGTGAGCTATGAACTGCCATAAAAGAGCTGCATGCAAACTGCATCTTACAGGATAGTAAGTTATGCTTTTTTCATTCTTTCATTATCCTAATGTTGCTAAAGGAGTTTGTTTGGGTATAAATAAATTTGTGTTAGTAAAGCCGACCCTAGCCACTGTGTCAAGTTCTGAATCCTGAGTTTGTGCTTCCCCAAACCAAGCACTCTTACAACATGCCTAACAGGATGGATGATATGTGAATCCTACTCCTTGTCCCCTCCTCTGCCTTAACACTGATTTGCACACACATGATTCATTGTCTCTGTATGTGTGTGTGTGTGTGTGTGTGTGTGTGTGATGTAAAGTGCTCTGACAGCCTACACTGATATGAGAGGCGCTATAAAACAAATAAAATACATGTGACGGAGGGGCTATGGAGAGATGAGAGCGCTGTTGTAGGGTGATAGTGTGGGAATCATTGAAGAGCCCCAGCAAAGATTGCTGTATCCTGATGCACAGTACGGTTATCATTTACTATGCTTTAAAAGTTTATCCGATTTAATCTATAATGAAAAATGTGTTTTAATATGCACCATGTTTAGCCCACATTTTAATGGGGGGAGAACCCACCCACACCGCCTTTTTGGTGGTCCGGCTCGCTTGCTACGCTTGCTTGTTCTGTACCATACTGAGGCTGGTCTGATCAAATTTGCCGGGTCTGCTTTGGGTTTCCAGCCCGGCCCTGCTGCCCACCCTTTTCCACCCGTCCCACTCCAGGTTCTAGGGCTACAAATTCATGAGATCCTGTTACGTTTGTTCTGGCTGCACCAGCCAGAAAGCCATCTAATGACTTCTGATGGAAAGGACTGTAGCACAATATTAGATACTAAAACCAATTCCCTAGTTGCTAACCATGCATGGAGGGCACCACCGAGCATGAACCTAGCAGTGTGGCTTCCGAGGTCCTCTATTTTGGTTACTTGAGCGTGCCTCAGAAATATATATGGTCATTTAATGTTCAGCACACAGACGCACTACACAACAATGTGATGTGCCACAATGGAATGACGTGAGAAATATCCAATGGGTATACATTAATTCACAATACTTACTGTATCTTGTAGACTGCAGAGGTGTATATCAGTAAGGGCACCGTTTTTTTTAAATTTTTATTATTTTCATAGATCAGAGATCAAAAGCATATGAAGGCATTTAATGGTAAACTGCAAAATCATCATGTAGTAAAAATGGAAGAGTGGCAATTCTTGATAGTACAGTGTTAACAAAATGGCATTTCAACAAGACAATGGAGGACAAGTGGCTGGTCAGTAGGGCTAAGCATTATTCATATATCTGAGTCACCCGGAGTAAGTATGTCAGAAGTGCAGGCTATGAGGCTTTAGGAGGGTGGGTCCATCTGAGGTATAGCCACTGTGGAAGGTCTCAATTGAAGATATGGCCTCAGTGGCTCCCAGATGTCACGCGGGTGGGACTGGAGCTGTTGCAACTCAGCCCGTTTATGGCAAAGAGGCCCATCTGTCAGTCAATCCTTCGCCCTGGATGGTGAGCCTTGAATCCAACAAAGGGGCAGACATTTCCTGGCTAGGAGTAGAAGAACTCCTATCAGCCACATAGTCGGTTGTGAAAGGTTTTTGTGTCTCCCAGTAATGCGAGTAAGGGACTGCTTTCTATCGGGGTTTCGACTATCTCCATCATTAAAGCGGAATACTTTCTTTCAGTAGGTTCTCACAGGTGGACACCCCAAGCCAAATAGATGAAACCAGTTTGGGTCACATGGGCAGCTAGTACACTACTCTTTTGTTCCTGGGTCTAGTTTTCTGTACTGTCTTAGAGCTGGCAGAAACTGCACTCGTTAGCATAAATATTTCCTTTCTGCTGATCACTGTTCATTTAAAGCTAAAAAGAGAACAAAAGGAGGAAAAGCAAGTTCTTGTTTTCATTGTTTAAACTGCAGCCGTAATTATGCTTTTCAACTTGACTGCTAGCCCTCACAGCAAGACACTATGAAGTTGCAACCAAAGTATCATAACTTATTACTGTTGAGCAACTACATAATTTCTTTTTTACAGGAGACTTTTCAAGTCCCTGTAATAAGGAAGGTAGAGATTGGCTTTTATACAGGGATTGCAGGCTTCTATGTATAACAGCATAGCTACAATCTGCCAACCTTTTGTTACAGGTAAGTAAATTGTTTCCTACCAACTTGTGTTTCCTGTTGTAGTGATTGATTTACAAATTAGTGAGTTTTTTCTGTACTGTATGATGTGCCTGTATTAATTAATTTGCAACAGTTTTCCGTGAACCGCTTGTGCATGGTGGCATTGTGAATAAGGTCACCACTTTCTTTTCTAGCTGTAGGGCAGATCTTGGGGAAGGCATCTGGGGATCACATGGGGGTGCAGCAAAACCATATCAATTCTGAGACCACCTCGATGACGCGGGGAGCGATTTGCAGCGCCGCTGGTGAGTTTGCAGCAGGACTTCTGGTCTTGCCTGTACTTTGACCTTCTCTGCATGAATAATGAATAAAGATTCTTCTGTAGACCAAGCAGGCAGAGGTGTTATGGTTTTCTATATCCTACCAATAATCGCAGCGGTTTAATGCCGCTAAACACACATTGTATCCTATTTTGTGGGATTTTTCTGTCCTCCCCTATAGTATTATTTGATTTGGCATTACTTTTCTCTTTAGACTTTTCAGCTGTCATGATGAACCAGAAAGAAAAAGCCTTCATGGTTAAAACATCTGAAAGTTACATAACTATAACTGGGTCTTAGTTCTGCCCTCTTGGGTTTTATGCAATAGTTTACCCTTGATAAAGCCAACTTTTCCCCTGTGATGTAAATCTCGATGCAGGGGCCCAGGCTTTTCCCCTCCCACAGTCAGTTTGCAACCTGTGCACGAGGCTTGAGCTGCCATAGAACACGCTGGTTCTGTTTCCTGGATTCTACCTTCCATTATCCGCCTGGTTTCTTCTCTGCACTGCTTTAGTTTGTTGCATCAGTCCACTAGATATCTAACGGTATACAGTGAAGGTTGCAAACCAAAATGGTATTCTGATATGTTAAGAGCTAATCTGAGGGATTTTCCGTACACCCTTGGATACAAAACCCTGTGTTCCCAAAAGGAGGGTCAGAGGAGGAAAGTTGCTCCAATGGAGGGAATCAGAAACAAACATTTGAATTGGGCATGTGAGCTCTATTTAGATCCCCACTCTCCAGTGCAAACTGCTGGGGACAGAAGGGCCTCTTAGCACACCTCTGTCGACCACGATTGCGTGCAAACCCGGTTATAGTCAGGAGGTTTCCACCATAACCACAAGCCGCAGGCTTGACTTTCTGCTGTACGTGCTACAACTATTCTGTCTGTGAGTTAAGCTTGTATTGCTGTTGTTCAGGCTGTACGTTTTGTGTGTAAGGAAAGCTCATACTTGCTACTTCTCCTGTACCTGGTCTCCGTTTAAGGCAAGGTTTATACTGCAGTTGGCAAGCAACTCCCTGTTCTTTGTGTGTTAGGGAATCTTGCAGTGCTCCTGTCTGTGTTGTGCATGTCCAGTGCCCATGAGGGAAGGTTGCAGTGGCACTGCTGTGCATGCTGTTACATTCAGTGTTTGGAGGGTGTCGGTGGTTGGGTGGGTGTAACCACCACTGACTGTGCAATCTTTTATGTTTGCCCAATGTCCTCTTAACCGTTGACGTGCAGTGCCAGCAGGAGTCAAAGTAAAGTTGGTGCACAGCAGATCACAAGCAGATGCGACACTTGGTGATGTCTGCTTCTAGCTGAAAGTCTTGTTCGCAAGTTTTCCACCTCACTTACTGAACCAGTGACATCCACCGGGACAGAACCATCCTGCTCCAAATCCCCGGATGACCAAACAACAAAACAGCCGCTTGCACATGTAGACACTACCTTCCTTCGAAACTTTATCAAGAGTTTCAAATAATCGCATTACTATGGTTGGCACCAGTGGTAATACCAAACTGTTATGTGCATTTGTAACCCCATTGTTGTAAAAAAAAAAAAATGGTATTTGTAAAGCACACTATTGCCCGCAAGTGACACCTGGCACAGAGCAGGTGTGTGTGCCTAGCCCTGCCTTTGGTGAGTTGATTAATTGAAAAGCCAGATCTTCAGCTTCTTACAAAAGTCAAGAAGAGATGAGGGGCTGCTGTGGAGTGGGTGGCTGTTCCAAGCTTTAGGAGCTATCTAAGAGAATGCCCGTCCTTATCTAATTTTGTGTATGAATGGGATGTGTGCGAGTAGAAGTCTAGCAGAGCTGTCTGGCTGGTTGGTGAAAGGAGATGCGACTGGTTATGTAGGTGGGGTCTGAGTTGTGTAGTGCCTTGAATGTGTGTGTGTGTGTGTGTGTGTGTGTGTGTGTGAGGATTCTGAAATGAACGTGTTTGTGTATCCAGATCTAGGGTAGCCCCCAGAAGGGTGGTGTGATGCGAGTTCTGTGTGGGAGGTTGAGGATGTCTCGCTGCCAAGTTCTGGACGGTATGTAGTCTTCTAGTGAGTTCCTTGGTGATCCCAGCATAGAGGGTGTTCCCATAGTCCAACTTGCCTGTGACTAGGACATGATTGACAGTTTTTCTAGTGTTGCTTGCGAGCCATGTGAAGATCTTTCTCCGCATCTTCAGTATGTGGAAGCAGGAAGCAGTGACTCCGTTGACTTGTGCGATCATGTACAATTTGTTGTTGATAACTGTTCCGAGGTCCCTGGCGTGATTCTGGGTGTGGGAGTACAGGAGAGGTCAGCCCGCCACCAATTGGAGTCACATGGTGAGGTGTTTTTACCAAAGATTACTACTTCTGTCTTGTCCGTGTTGAGCTTGAGACAATTGGCTTTCATCCAGGTACCAACTTTGGTCATGTAGGAGGTGAAAGTGTTTCTTGTGTTCGAACTTTGTCTGAGAGGGAGAGTATGAGTTGCTTTTTGTCTGCATAGAAGAGGATGTTGATGTTGTGTCACGGATGTCACTGGCCAGAGGGATCATGTGTCTATGAGAAGAGGGTGAGGCTGAGCGATGAGCCCTGAGACACCCAGCAGATGAGTTTGCAGCCTTCCGAGGAGTAGGATGGCAGGATAACAGCTTGTGTTTAATCCTTTAAGAAGAAGCAAGTCCTTGGATGGCAGTCTTGTGCAGGCCCCTGATGAGGATGGGATGTGACGCCATGTCAAATGCTGCACTCTTCTAGATTCTAGCAGGCTTGGTAAATTAGGAACTGCAGTAGACCGGATTTGCCAGTTGTGTTTCGATTTAGATGCCCGTACATAGGTTTCCCTGAATCATGTCCTTATATAGGCACAGTTCGCATTGCCCTTATTTAGGCATAGAATCCCAGTCCTTATTTAGGCATTAGCCATGCTATCCAAATACAGGCATGGTCACCTACATCCGTCCATCCCACTGTCCCAACGAGTTCTTAGAAACCAGACCCTTAAGCCATCGGGACTTTCCCTAGCTAGGATTATTGATTTCTACAAGAACTAATCTATTATGCATGAACTACTATTCCTTAGGGGTTCATTCATGACGTCTTCCTCTGCCCGACTTTACGTCAATGCTAGCATTCCTAAGCACCTTCCAGGTATAAACATACCTTCATTTGACATGGCAAGCACGGCACGGCTTAGCTCGACTAGCCTACACAGCTCGATACAGCTCGCCCCGGCAAGTTCGGAAGGAATTCGAGTTCCCGTCTGACGCACTGATGAGACGCTGTCATCCCTGCTCGCAGAGAATCCAGCTTCCAGTGTTCTGACTCCCTTCGCGGTGTGTTGGAGTTTGATTTTCAGGAAGAGATTCCCTCCTCTCTCATTCTAAGGTATGGAGCTGACAAGAACCTAGAGGGACTATTGGCATATTAACTTAGTATATAACATACTATAGAAAACCGCACCTACTTCTTACCTTGTACTACACTTAGGTTAGGTACACTGGGGTAGAACTATTTAGAAGCATCAGATGAGTATTCACCTTTTAGCCTGTGTTATTTATGTATGTACATATGAATATATGTCGTAGCTAAAAGACAATGCTATTGCAGTATTATTTCTTCCTACTGCTTACACTGTGCATATTATATCTTGCCTACAATCTAATGATTGTAATAGCTCCTATCTCTTGCACGAGAAACAAGACTGTTCAATAAATCCTTTTATTGAAACGCCCGTCTATCTATTTCTGTGTAACTCTGAAGAAACTAAGCATGCACGATTGACTGAGTGAAACTGTTATCTGTTGTTTCCACGATTCTGAGACTAAAGGGAAACAAAGTTGTCATGTTTATGCGGTTGCCAGAAGCTACTCCCTTCTTGTTTATTCGAGAAGTTTCTAGTGATCTCGGAGTTAGCTGGCACACAAGTAATTAAGTTTAATGTACTCGATAGAGGCATATTGACCTTAGTCC
This sequence comes from Triturus cristatus, assembly GCF_964204655.1. Taxonomy (NCBI): domain Eukaryota; kingdom Metazoa; phylum Chordata; class Amphibia; order Caudata; family Salamandridae; genus Triturus; species Triturus cristatus. Next base: position 1,219,304,639 of record NC_140582.1, on the reverse strand, counting down.
TATGCAAAAACTATAGTGTATATTATTCCAATGCACAGAGCCTATAAGGGAAATAGGAACTACACTACATGCGATTGATGCTAAAGGTTCATTCTGGGCGTTCACCGAGTTTAAGTATGAGGCTGGTCAGATTCTATAGGGTTGCGTGACAAGTTGACAATGTCCTCATCAAGTTAATGAGCATGCTCCCATTATCCAAAGTCGTTTTTGTTCCACCATTGCAAAACTGCACTTTACAAAATGTTCCATCAGTTGATGAGCGTCCTAAAATTGGCTTTTTTTTCTTTTTCAATCCTTTATTTCAATTTTCCATGTTATACAAGAACAAAACCTGAAGTTTGCAACATTTTATTGACTTGTCACCCAGCTCTATTTTGATATAATCTCCATCCCATAAAAGTGTATTGTTTACAAAATTAATACTGTATCAACACCTGTCTCCCACCCAGGACAACACCTGCAACATTTCCTACCAGACCTGGTTAGCTGTCAGGTTCTTCCTTCATGAAGATCCCACCACCCTCTTTGCATTGCAACCACTTTCCCCAGATCCTTCTGTTCTGACATCCTCTAGTGTCATATATGGGCTTCTCAGTGGCACTGAATGCATCAAGGCCAGCAAGCCATTTTGAGACACTAGGGGTTGCTGGGTTTCTTTAGTTTTGAGCTATGTTTCTTTTCCCAGTCACTAAGCCCAGCCTAAAAAAAAAATATTGTGTGTGAAACGGTCTCCTTCCTCTGTTTGACACCTGAGGCAAGATGGGTTCGGCCCACACTACATGGGCCATAGATGTTGTAAATTTGAGTTGTATCCAGCAATAACTAAAGGCTATTGCAGTATCTCATGGTGCCATTAGTGCGAACATCCACTCTTTAGTTTATTGAAGGGGTCTGTGGTAGTCAGAGCTCGAGTCGGGGTACCACGCGGGTGGACGGCGTCCCCCCACTTATTTTACCGGGAGCTCGATAACTGGAGCAAATAGAGCCACACATTCACTCTTTGGCCTCTCTGGGACGAGATCGGAGGTCATTCAGAACGCTGCTCACATGCTGGCTTCTCTGATGCAATCGCATCTAAGGGGTGAGCGAGGGGAGGCAGAGTCTGATGGTGCAAGCAACCTTTCATGACGTCACTTCCTCTCGTGACGTCAGTGTCCCCCCCCACTTCTTTTTTTAGGGCTTGTGCCCTGGTGGTATTTGTAATGCTATCTGTATAGGGCAGAAATATGAGGCCTTGGGGGCATTTGGGACATTGTTTGCATTCAATGGAGCTGAAGTCGAGATTTGCTCTATTGGTCCGGTGTGGTATCCTAGCATGTCTTAATTGCAAGTATCAGAACTGGGACTTCTCCAGAGTGAATTCCTGTCGTAACTCTTCATATGATTTCAATACTTTGGCTACTGCTGTGTTCCATAGTGACTCGATGCTGAAGTGAGGCCACTCTTGAAACCGTTTAATGCCGATACCAGTGGGAACTGGTTAACCTGCCACAACGGTTAGACCTTTGGGTAGCTGCGGCTTTCCATGAGTCTAGCACCACCTTGGTTGCAGATGTGATTTGTATAGGGAGTTTCACTCCTGTCATGTAGTGATGCAGAATTTAATTCTATATGTTCGGTCCATGGTGTAACAGTATATTCAATTGTGTATAACTAGCAGATGTGCTGCTCTATAGGATAATTTTGAAGTATATATATATATATAATTTTGGGAAGCATTATTTCAACAAAGGAATTGTTCTTTGTATAGAGACTGGGAGTGTAAACCAGTCGAGTAAATTGTATTCTGTGAGCTCGAGCGTGGTGGGTTGCGGAATTTCTAGCTGGGCTAATCCTTCGTTTTTGCCAATCTGAATACCAAGGGACTTGGAACATCATGTGTTTGTTTGTATATTTGGTAGAATAGATTATGTCATTTCATTATCTTTCAGACTGAGAGGAAATAATCCAGTCTTTCCCAGTGTACTCCCAATCTGGATCATTCTCTCAAATCCGTTGAGTGTGTGTGTGTGTGATCCTAGGCTTGGACAGGTGTGGCTTACTGAGGTATGTCACAAGATCATCGCATAGGAAAAGACCTTAACTTCTGTGATAGCCATCTGATCAGGTTTTCTTGTGGAACAGTTAGTCTAGGGCTATATACCTTTTATAAAACACTCTTCTGTTTGGGAAGAGTGACAATTCTTTTATTGCAGTCTTGAATGCCGCTTAGATGTCTGGATGCCTCCAGTCTGCAGCTCAATCAATGTAATCATTTACCTGTTTTATTCTCTTGATCATAAAGTATACTTTGGGATGCCAGCCATGTTGTTGCTGTTCAACCATGGCAGCTTAAGCATCTGTGCATTTCCTTTTGCTGTTTTCATTTCCAAGTTTGACTTTGGCTATGTGTGCTTTAGGTTCTAGATCTGTTTGTTGGCTTTTTTTCAAGTTTCAGCTATGAGACGACTGCCCCTCTTACAGTGGCCTTGTATGCTTCCCAGAAGGTTGACTGGGACTTAACCACGCAGTAGTGTTAGCAAGAAAGTAATGTTATGTTTCCTCGCTTTGGGTGTCTCTGGATTGAGGTGTGATCAACGACCACAAATTCACCACCTTTTCAGTATTGTCCCTAATCACATAGCAGTGCTATCGCTACCATCCAGACGATTACGTCACCCCAGGTTTGCATGTTTGTAGCCTAGAACGCTGTAACCCTCCCATGTTGTAACAAGCAACACATGGGTTTCACTGTAAAGACAAATCTCCATGTAGTTTTACATTTGGTTGGTTACATTATGAGGTTGTTTGGCATTTTGAAAATTGTATCTAAGCAGATGACTTATTCTAGGAAGAAAAGGGTGAAGGGCTCTGCAAATGTAGGTAGGGAAGTAACAAAGTGTCAAGGAATTGGACTTCTTAGGGATCCGCTTGGCAGATTCCAGTTCCAGGGCCCCCGCAGATCTCCAAAAGCTCACATATGATAAAATATAGAGCAGGGGCTGTTCTCATGTTTGCAAAGAAGGCTTCTTGGTTCCCTATCCTTCCAGCAGTAGAAATCTATAAGATGCTCGCATGGGGTGTGGCACTATAGAGTGCTGAATTATGGGGCCATTGTAATTCGGGCTCCCTGGGTACTAAAAACAACTTTATCAGAGCCCTAACTGGTTTAGGGATGGGAACTCCATTGATGCCACTAACATTGGACCTCGATATTAACCCTACGCTGAGCTGGTTGCTTGGAGGCCGTTACTTTATTGGGTGCATATTTGAGATACCAGTGAATTACAGGACTGTAGAGAGGAACTCACTGACATTATTAAATTGCAGTCATCCAAAAAGATAAGTCGTTGGCCTATGTAAAAGAAAAAAAAAAGAAAGCATGAATTGGGCTAGGCCTTGCCAATGTATTAAAATATATCTCAGAAGGGGCTCGTATCAGTTCCCTTAACTGAAGTGCAGTGTTCATCCACTTTTGTGTGGAACTTTTTTTTTATGCGAGCCTGCTGCTTGTCGGCTGCATGTTTTTCCCTCTCCTTCACCCCGCCCTCCTCTTGCTTAACCTCTAGAGGAGCAGCTGGCCTTGTAAATTCTGTGATGATGCAGCCGCTTGTTTCAAACCGTTAGTGTAAAACTACTTGTTTATCACCTTCAGAGAAGGGTTCACCTTAACCTGGCGGTGGTGACAGAAAGTCAATGCATTACACAGGATATCCAGCAGATAGAGGCAGAGGGCATGTTTAATAAATCCGACCATGAAAAATCAATGAGAGCGGAAAGAAAGGTCCTCGGGTCCTCCTGAGCTCCTTACTTCAGCAATGAGGTTTCTCTTTCAGTATTTAACGGTATTCTACCTTTACTACGCGGTAATTACTTCGTATTACCATTACTACGCATATTTTAGTTCGCAGATGCCATTATTTAGAATGCATTTACTTCGCATGCATTTACTACGCATGTTCCATTACTTAGCATGCACTTACTACGCATAATGGAGTTACTGTGCAAATTAAAGTTTTGGGGTCAGGGTGGGTTAGCGTTTTGGGGTGTAGGGGGTATTTTTAGGGTTCAGGGTGCACTTAAGGTTTTGGAGTGCTGGGGTATTTTTGGGGTTCAGGGTGCGTTTAGCTTTTGGTGTGCTGGGGTAATTTTAGGGGTCGGGTTGGCTAGGGTTTTGAGGTGTGGGGGGTAATTTTAGGGTTTAGGGTGCATTTAGGTTTTGGGGTACTGGGGTATTTTTAGGGGTCAGGGTGGGTTAGGGTTTTGGGGTATTTTGAGGGTTTGGCGTAGGAGAGCTGGGCTGATCGTAGGGTCCTTTGGGGTGCGTGGAATTTGAGTCGGCTATTCAGGTCCGGTTTCGTGGAGGGCCTTGTGAGCGTGGGTTAGCATCTTGAAGGTGACTGTAGCTTCGATGGGGAGCCAGTGGAGTGTGTGCAGGTGCTGGGAGATGTGGCAGTGTCTTGGCAGGTTGAGGACCAGTCTTGCAGCGGTGTTTTAGATGTTCTGTAGCTTGCGGGTGAGGTTTGTTTATTTCAGCATAGTGCGTTGCCGTGGTCGAGCCTGCTAGTGACCAGGGCATGAGTGACTGTCTTTCTGTGTTCAAGAGGGATCCATTTGAAGGTCTTACATAGGAGGCGGAGGGTGCGGAAGCAGGAGGACGAGACTGAGTTGATCTGGCGGTCCATTTTGAGCTGAGTCCAGGATGATTCCCAGGTTGCATGCGTGGTCCGTTGGGGGGTGGGCGGGCTTCTGAGGGCGGGGGGCCACCAGGTGTCGTTCCAGGCATCTGGGTTTGGGCCCATGATGAGTACTTCCATTTTGTTGGTGTTTAGTTGTAGGCAGCTGTTTTTCATCCATTTGGCGACAGCTTCCATGCCTTCTCGAAAGTTGTGTCTGGCAGAGTTGGGTTCATTGGATAGGGAGAGGATGAGTTGGGTGTCATCTGCGTATGACACAATGTTGAGTCTGTAGGTTCTGACGATGGGGGCGAGCGGAGCCATGTAGATGTTGAAGAGCGAAGGGGTGAGGGAGGACCCCTGGGGCACTCCGCAGGTTGTAAGTGTGGGGTCCGAGAGGAAAGGGGGGAGTCTGACCCGCTGCGTTCTGCCGGAGAGGAAGGAGCGGATCCAGTCGAGGGCCTTGTCTTGGATCCCTGCGTCGTGCAGTCTGCGTATTAGGTTGCAGTGAGAGCCTGTGTCGAACGCCGCTGAGAGGTCGAGGAGAATGAGGGCTGCTGCTTCTCCTTTGTCCAGTAAGGTATGGATGTCATCTGTTGCGGCGAGGAAGGCTGTTTCCGTACGGTGTTTTTTTCTGAAGCCGGATTGGGAGGAGTTGAGGATGTTGTGCTCTTCGATGAATGTGGCGAGTTGGCTGTTGATGGCTTTCTCGATGACTTTCACTGGGAACGGGAGCAAGGAGATGGGTCTGTCATTTTTTAGGTCGGTGGGGTCCGCCGAGGGTTTCTGGAGGAGGGGGTTTATCTCTGCGTGTTTCCAGTCGTCGGGGAACGAGGCGGTTGCCAGGGAGCGGTTGATAGTGTGGCAGAGCATGGGTGCGATGGTGTCGGCGGCTCTGTTGAAAATGTGGTGGGGGCAGGGGTCCGTGGGGGCCCCGGAGTGGATTGACTTTGTCTTCAGTGTGTCTTCGGCGGTGAGGGCTGTCCAGTTGTCGATCGCTGGCTTCAGGGTGTCGGGGGTGGTTGGTGAGGGTTCAGTGTGTTGGTTGTCTTCATCGAAGTTGTAGATGCTCTTCATAGTGTGGTGGAAAAAGGTGCTGAGTTTGTCGCAGAGGTCTTGTGAGGGAGGGATGTTGGTGGGCTCGCTGGTGGGTTGGGTGAACTCCTTGATGATGTTGAAGACTTCTTTGCTGTTGCGTGCATGAGTGAAGATTCTGTCTTCAAGTCGCTTTTTTCCTTGTTTTTCTGATTAGTTGGTGGCGGCTCTGAAGTTATTGTGGGCTTCTGTGGATTTGGTGGTCCTCGAAGCGGCAGCAAGTGCGTCTGGACTCTCGAAGTTCGGTGGTGAACCATCTAGCTTTCTTGACGTGGGTGTTGTTTTTCTTGAGGGGGGCTATGGTGTTGGCACTATCGGAGATCCATCTGTGCATGGTTCGGGCTGCAGTTTTGGCGTCGTCGTTTTCCGCGATGGTTGGGGTGGAGTTGCTGAGTGATAAGGTTAGCTGGTCGTCGGTGATTCTGGTCCAGTTTCTTCGTGGGAGCAGGTGCTGGTGTCTGTGGATGGTGGGTGTTCTGAAGGTGAAGTGGACGCATCGATGGTCAGTCCATGGGAGTTCGGTGGTGTGGCTGAAGGTGATGGAGTCCTGTTTTGAAGAGGGAGTCGAGGGTGTGTCTTGCTGAGTGCGTGGGTTCGGTCACGATCTGGCGGAGTCCAATGTTGTGGAGGTTATCCAGGAGGGATGTCGTGCTGGGGTCCAGTTGGTTGTTGAGGTGGAAGTTGAGGTCTCCCAGTAGGGTGTAGTTGGTGGACGTGATGGCATGCGGCAAGATGATGTCCATGAAGGAGTTTGTGAAAAGTCAGCGGGGTCCAGGGGGTCGGTAGATGAGTGTTCCTCGGAGGGTGGAGGTAGGGCTGGCCTGTATCTTGAAGTGAAGATGTTCCATCAGGTCTGTGGGCTCGTCGGGGAGTGTGCTCAGGCGTAGGGTGGATTTGTGGATGATGGCGATTCCTCGTCCCAGGCGGGTGGGGCGGTCCTTCCTGGAGATCTTGTATCCTTGGGGAATGGCAATGGCGATATCTGGTCCCGAGGTGGTGTTGGTCCAGGTTTCGGTATAGAATGCTCCTTCCGGGGTAGTGCTGTCGGAGGTCCCAGATTTCAGTGGCGTGTTTGCGGAGGGATCGGACGTTGAGGAGAATGCATTGCAGGGTCTTCGGTTTGTTGTGTTCTTGCGGGCGGATTGCGCTGGGTCAGTGGTCTCGGTGGTGCTGCAGGTGTGCCGGCAGCGGTGACCGCTAAAGGGTCCGTGGGTGTCGGCTGGCGATGCTAGCTTGCAGTTGTCGTTGCGGCCTGGGTTGAGAGCGTGGAGTGCTGCTGGGTTGTAGTGTTGGCGGTGCAGAGATCCAGGGTTCCTGGCGCTGGTCACAGTCTGGTCGCGGACGGGCGCAGACTAGCTTGCCTTTGGCGCCCCGGTGGAACGGCCGCTGCGCGGACGCCATTAAGTAGTGGTCGGGGAGGGCTGGACAGCTGGGAGGCGGGTAGGGGAGCTGGATTGGTCCGGTCGCACTGGTCGTGCTGGGGGGAGGGGACGCGGGGGCAGCAGCGGCAGGGAAAAATGGGCTGAAAAAGGAAAAAGGCAAAAAGAGAGAAAAGTGCAAATAAGGCAGCAAAAGTGCAAGAAAGAGTGGAGGAAAGACACAGAAGGAGAGTGAAGGGGGAGATAGAAGTGAGGGGAAAAAACGAGTGAAAAGGTGAGAAAAAGCAGAGCAAGAGAATGGAGACAGAGGTCCACTGGACCACCAGGGATGAGGCACAGGTAAAACCTGCGGGTGGAGGAGGGCCTCGAACACCAACACGAGAGTGCAGGGGCTTGGGGAAAGGCCTCACTTTATTTATTTATTTGGCGATTTTTAGAGCGCGCAAATACCCAAGGGTGTCTCGGCGCTGTGGTTGCGGAACTCTCAGGAGGAAGGGAGGATTAGGCAGGGAACAACCATGTCTTCAGTTTTTTTCTAAAGTTGCTGGAGAAACTTAATGCTGGAGCTGCGAGGGAGGGAGGGAGGGAGAGCAATTTCATGGACAATGAGTCAGTGGTCTTGCTCGCCTGTCCCCGCAGCGGCCGCCATTAAGTAGGGGTTGGGGAGGGCTGGACAGCTGGGAGGCGGGGAGGGGAGCTGGAGTTACTGAACTCTGTTTGGCCTTAATGTGGAGTTTACTACCCCCACCCTGTCCCTCCCCTGCCCCGCCGCCCCACAGCACTCTCTCCAAGAGCCGCTACTGCTTTTCTTGTATTCTCGTGGACGATACAGAGGAACATTTTGTTTTTCGGCTAAAACTATGCTAAACCCAGAAGCAGGTGGATTCCTTCCGAACTTTCCGTGGCGAGCCGTATCGAGCTGTGTAGGGCCCAACAAATCGAATTAAAGCCCTTAGGATGTACAAAAGCTATTCTACAACTCTATCGAAATTCCTTTAAGCGGCATAGTCTATTAGGCAAAAACTGTTTGCTCAATGTAAGAAAATTGTTATGTCAGGAGATTGTTTGTCAAGGTATTTAGCAAATTTTATTCTTTTTAATGTACTATTGTCTATTGAATTCATGGTGTTTTACTTATTTATTAAGTTCAACTGTTCTGTTTTTTATGATGTATTTTTTTTTGTTTGACTAATTTTGACTTGGAAAATGCCGCAAAATACAATATTCAGTTGTATGTATCTTGAATTGTACTGTTCTGACCTCCCCATTGGAAAGTTTCCTAAAGATAGTAATATAAAGTGAAATGTGCACCAGTCACGTATGTCATCCTGAAACAACCTGCCCGAATCGTGTTGTGTGGAGACGTATGAAGTACAAAGAAACAGAAATAGAAAAAGAAAAATTAAACAAAAACTCAAGTTGATCTAAACGCGGTTTCTAGCAAGCGCCCATTTTGAAATAATGTCTGCTTCTTTGTAGTGCACATTGCTCTGAAACTCTGCCATTGGATTGTCGTTGTCGTCAGTAGTTTGTGTTTTTTGATGCCAGAATTTCGGCGAGGTAAGTTCACACTTATCTATTTTTCAATAAATGTATTTTCTTACTCTTTAAATTCTGACCTTTGACCCATGAAGCCTGCTGTGATTGGTCGGCGCTGCTGTATACTTGAGGCAGTGATGCATTCGGGCATTTGTTCCTTCTATTAAACATTATGGCGTGTTCCAGGCACAGATTTGTTACACGACAGTATGTAATAAGGGTATAATCTCTTGAGGCAATGTTCAAAACGAAATGGTTGCATACCCTCAACAAGCATTGGTAAAGCCAAGAGGTATGGCGCTGGCCGCCAGACATTTGCCCATTGGTGTCGAGTCACCAAAATGCCAGGGGTGTGGTGGAAGCAACGACATCCAAACGTTCTGCCGCAGGAAGTGACATCACATTCCATTTTGGCCCTAATGATGTTAGAGAGGGTGTTGCCACAACCTTCGAGAGAAATCTATTTTTGTACCACACATACAAACACATACATATATGTGTGTATATATATATCTCGCTCAACTGCACCTGAAGAGCGCGGCACGCTAAAGGCGGGTGCTTCAAATGCGGTGGTGCCCCGCAATCTCTATTCACGCTCCATGACTCCTTCAAGATTTCAAAAAGAATCGAGCACTCACTGGTAAGTAGTATGGCAGCTTCGTTTAATTCGGAGAAGTAAACAACAAACGCGTTTCGGAGCTAGTCCTTCCTCAGTGTTGTTGCTTTGTTCGTTACAAGATACTCTTTATATACATCATTCAAAGTAAACATAAAGGAGGTCGGAGGGGACGGCAGTCCGGGATTTTTGGGCGCCATCTTTAAAGGGTCAATTTGTAAATCAATTGTTAAATACAAGGGTATGTGAATGTACAAATACGGATTAACTGTGAAAGTAACAATTAATATATGTCGAAGCACATAAGCATTTCATTAGGTTTTTGTCCGACCAGTATAGAAATCAAGATTACTACATTTAATATATTTTTCACAGTGCAACCCTATTTTTATGAAGCCGTGGATCGGCAATCCGCCTACAATAGGCGATTTGTGTGACCCTGCAAAAGCGCCATCGGATATTGTCCAATTAACCATAGTTATGCACCTATCCATATTCGCCGTGTATCGGCTTGATGCTAACTGATAAAATAAATGGTCACGGGCAATCAGTTTAAAGGAAAAGGGGAAGGGGGCAGAGAAAGAAAGAAAGAAAAGTGAGGGAAAGGGGGAGGAAGAAATAAGGTATAGAAGAGAGATAATGTGACACATTTAAGAGTCAATGCTAACAGCATATTCAATTGATACATAATGGGTCACAGTAATAATTACACTTGATGATTGATAGGTCAGGTATTTCTGAGTGGCAGTGACTACTGGAATATGTACTACTAGGTCCCTAGGTGTACTATCAGCTCTTCTCCAGAGTTCAACCCATAAGCTCGATCTTTAAAAGATAATTTGGTACATAGCCACTTAGATTCCATTCCCCAAAAACAGGGCACCTTAAAAGAAATGAAGGGCTTTTTTCCCTGTGGGAAGTGTAAAGCCTGTGCCTTCAGCAAAAGAGTTTTTAGCTATAATGTTAAAGGCCTACCAAAAGGAAGAGTCATTGCTAAGTTTCTGACCTGTCAAACACCATATGTGGTATACTGTCTAAGATGCCCATGTGGACTCATGTATGTGGGGAGTACAGTGAACAGTGTGAAATTCAGAATCCTGGAACACATGCGAGCGATAGCGAAGAAAGATTTCACCTATCCCGTAGCCAGGCACTTCGCTATAAAACATAACAGCAATAGCGACCTGTTGCAGTTTTTTGCGATTGATTGTGTTTTCGCACATGCCAGAGGAGGTGATAGAGTGGCAAGATTGAGACGACTGGAATCAAGATACATAATTGATCTCCAAACTAAGACCCCATATGGGTTGAACTCTGGAGAAGAGCTGATAGTACACCTAGGGACCTAGTAGTACATATTCCAGCAGTCACTGCCACTCAGAAATACCTGACCTATCAATCATCAAGTGTAATTATTACTGTGACCCATTATGTATCAATTGAATATGCTGTTAGCATTGACTCTTAAATGTGTCACATTATCTCTCTTCTATACCTTATTTCTTCCTCCCCCTTTCCCTCACTTTTCTTTCTTTCTTTCTCTGCCCCCTTCCCCTTTTCCTTTAAACTGATTGCCCGTGACCATTTATTTTATCAGTTAGCATCAAGCCGATACACGGCGAATATGGATAGGTGCATAACTATGGTTAATTGCACAATATCCGATGGCGCTTTTGCAGGGTCACACAAATCGCCTATTGTAGGCGGATTGCCGATCCACGGCTTCATAAAAATAGGGTTGCACTGTGAAAAATATATTAAATGTAGTAATCTTGATTTCTATACTGGTCGGACAAAAACCTAATGAAATGCTTATGTGCTTCGACATATATTAATTGTTACTTCCACAGTTAATCCGTATTTGTACATTCACATACCCTTGTATTTAACAATTGATTTACAAATTGACCCTTCAAAGATGGCGCCCAAAAATCCTGAACTGCCGTCCCCTCCGACCTCCTTTATGTTTACTTTGAATGATGTATATAAAGAGTATCTTGTAACGAACAAAGCAACAACACTGAGTAAGGACTAGCTCCGAAACGCGTTTGTTGTTTACTTCTCCGAATTAAACGAAGCTGCCATACTACTTACCCGTGAGTGCTCGATTCTTTTTGAAATCTTGAAGGAGTCATGGAGCGTGAATGTATATGTATATGTATGTATATATATATATATTGTACAAAATGAACTTGTATCTTGTACCTGCTTGAGAAACCGTTTGCATTATTTTATTTATCTAGAAGTTAATATACATATTACATGTATGCAATACTCATCACAGGGTGATTTGTGCGTGTTATAAATTAAATTTACATAACATAGCATAACATCATTGCATGTTGTAGTTGGCCCCACCAGTTTTATCTGTGTCCCACCTGGATGCCCCTTAAAAATTCCTTTTAGAGATACCTAGAATACACATAAATTAATTCAAACGTGCCAGTTTTGATTGAACAGCAAAATGTAAACCGGGTTCGTGTAAGCCCTATTTTCCTTCTGTTCCTGCCACTGCCTTCGTGATCTGTCAGGCCATGGGTCGCAAAGTCCGTGTCAGGGGTCACAAGACTTTAGCAATTCTTGTTTTTTGCTGCGGTGGTTTGTGCTAAACATTTGTGTTGCATTTTTGGGGTAAGCTGGTAGGCCCTCATCAATCTAAAAAAAATGGTTGAAGGCAAAAATATTTTTGGTCTGCAAAGAGCACACATTATTATAGTAGTCACTGGCACAGACGAGCACTATTTGTGTGTGTGTGTGTGTGTGTGTGTACTCGTTGTGAAACGGCAGCATGCCGTAACTCACAGTGAAGTCAGCCAATAGCTGAAGAGGGCGGACTCGTAACTTCATGATGCATGTTGGGGTGGGTGGAAAACATGTGAATGACATAACCGACTAATAGGAGAAATCTGTCCGAAAAGCCCTATGACTAACTGTTACACACATAATTCTAGTAAAATCAAAAGGTCTTGGATACCTCCAGACCTAAAAAGCCAATTGATTGTCAGCCATTGGCTGCCAGCCTCTTTGCTAATGTCTTTTGTTATGTTATTGCAAATCTTTATTACAAATAGATAAGAAACATTGAAAAGATAGATAAAGGAAGGCTTAAAAAGACGATAGGTAGATAGCTAGATGGAAAGAGTTATGTAGAAAAGGTTGTGTAGATCGAGATAGTTGGCTAGATAGGTGCATAGAGACACCCAGCCAGGGAGGTCGACCGACAGACAGATAGAGCAGACTGAGCTAGAGCAAAAGAGTCTGAGAGTTAGACCAACAGACAGATAGATGCATAAGACAGACGGAAAGTTAGGCATACAGACAGATAGATAGACGGCCAAGACAGGTAGCTAGGTGGACGGACAGGAAGTTAAGCAGATAGGTAGATAGAGAGCGAAATAGATAGAGAAATATATTAGTAGAGAAATAGATAGATTGATAGAGAAATATATATTTTATATGTGTGTGTGTGTAGATATATAATATATATATATATATATATATATATATATATATATATATTCATATTCACTTAAAAAACCATAGGTTTCACACATCTTATAGTTAGCTGGACATTTCACTCGTAAAAAACCAATGAAATTCCCCCGTTATAGTTAGTGCAGGCAACTAAAACTCACGCGACCGCAATCCTCTGCTGATGACGTCAGATATTACATCACTGATGACATATGTGTCTTTATGAAAAATAAATATTTGTAATATATGTATAGCTAAAGATTAATGGAAGAAGACATGGGTAAATAAGTGTCTAAATACAGTGATGTAATATCTGACGTCATCAGCAGAGGATTGCGGTCGCATGAGTTATAGTTGCCTGCACTAACTATAACGGGGGAATTTCATTGGTTTTTTACGAGTGAAATGTCCAGCTAACTATAAGATGTGTGAAACCTATGGTTTTTTAAGTGAATATGAATATATATATATATATATATATATATATATATATATATATATACACTGAAAAAACCATAGGTTTCACACATGTTATAGTTAGCGGAAATTTTACTGATAAAAAACCAATGAAATTCCCTCGTTATAGTTAGTGCAGGCAACTATAACTCACGCGACCGCAATCTTCTGCTGATGCTAATACTGTATTTAGACACTTATTTGCCCATGTCTTCTTCCATAAACTTTTAGCTATACATATATTACAAATATTTTTTTTTCATAAAGACACATATGTCATCAGCAGAAGATTGCGGTCGCGTGAGTTATAGTTGCCTGCACTAACTATAACGGGGGAATTTCATTGGTTTTTTATCAGTAAAATTTCCGCTAACTATAACATGTGTGAAACCTATGGTTTTTTCAGTGAATTTGCAAGGTTTTTTAAATGCTAATTCCTAACTATAACGTGTGTGAAACCTATGGTTTTTTCAGTGAATTTGTACGTTTTTTTAAATGCTAAGTTACTTTACGCCATTCGTGGCGTGCGCGCCCACTTAACGCAGTTCGTTCCGTGCGCGCACAGTGAGCACGCAGTGCGCTTCGCGCACCGCGTGCCCACGTTATGCCAGATGGGCCATGTACGCACGATGCGCTTCGCGCACCGTGCGCACATGGAGGACATATGATGCACATCGTTTTGAAAGGTAATATTTTACTTTTTCTATTTTTTTGGAAGCCATGCACAAATGGGGCCCTTCGGGCACCATTTGCACACGGGGTGGGGACAGTGTGGATAATTTTTTTTTTAAAATATTTTTTTACCGTACGCGTACGGTAAGCGTAATCGGCGAAATTAGAGAAAAAAAAAAATCAGTTTTTTCCCTTGGGGGATCTTTGGGGACTCCCTCAACATGGCTAGGTGCTTTGGAGCTGTCCAAACAGCCCCTTTACATGTTTTTGTCCTTTGTTTTATAATCCACACTCAGTGCGAGAGAGAAAATGGCGGCCGCCGCTTCCTGGTTTTGGCCGATTCGAATGTTTACTAAGATCTAAGAGCCAATCAGAATCGCGCACGTCACCGTACGCGTACGGTAAGCGTACCGTAAGCGCACCGTAAGCTGGCTTAGATATATATATTGATTTAAAGGCTATTTTCTCAGAATCTACTGAACAGATTTACACCAAACCTACAAAAGGCACTTCCTTGACCTGAGGACTACCTCTCTGCCAAATTTCAAGTAATTCTGTTCAGCCGTTCGGGCTGTAGCTGTGTCTAAAGGTCCTATGGAAAAATGCATGGGAAAAACGCGTTTTGGGACCCCCCTTTTATCTCAGCCCCCGCTTGACGAATCCCCCCGAGACTTTCAGGGTAGGAGCGGAGCGTAGCGCCCCACCTATTTTGAAAAATTCGCGAGGATTCGTCGACCGGCGCAAAAGTTATTCAAAATAGAATGTTGCGGATTTCCTATGGAAACGTGGTCCTAACTATAACTACCTACTGGCGACCGCCAGTAGGTAATATATATAATCTACTGGCGGTCGCCAGTAGATAGTTATAGTTAGGACCGAGCTCCCATAGGAAATCTGAAAATTCTATTTTGAATAACCTTGGCGCCGGTTGACTTATCTTCGTGAAATTTTCAAAACTAATGGGGCGCTCCGCTCAGCTCCTACCCTGAAAGTCTCTGGGTGATTCGTCAAGCGGGGGTTGAGAAAAAAGGGGGGTCCCAAAACGCGTTTTCCCCATGCTTTTTCCCAGAGGACCTTTAGTCGAAGGTACAGCCCGAACGACTGAACCGAATTACTTGAAATTTGTCAAAGAGGTAGTCCTCCGGGCAGGCATGTGCCTTTTGCATATATGGTGTCAATCTGTTCAGTAGTTCCTGAGAAAATCAAAAGTAAAATCACATATATATCTGGGCGGAGCCTAACCACACCTATTTTTTTTTTTTTTTATTGAGATTTTTTCTAGTGTCGTACCAAAAGAAGTATACAATACAATACAATACAATACAAAAGCTGTTCAACAAAGACCCCCAAAGCAATCCTGTTAAAAAAAAAAAGACAAAGTGGAAAAACACTCAAATTATATCATTTAAGAGCCGAACATATAACTAAAAGCTAAGGTTTCTCCAGCTAACTAAAGGGGCCCAAATGTTTCTCCCCAGTTCCCTTTTTTTAATACTTTTTAATTCATATATACAAGACTCCATGTTGTGTACCCCGAGCAGCCTTGACAACCACATTTGAAATGTGGGAGGGGAAGGATCTTTCCAGCCAGCGGAAATAAGTATGCGCAGAACAGCCATAGAAATAAAAACCAAAGCTTCCGCCATAGAGCATCATTTCATTCTTCTATCCACTCCCAGTAACATCAGAGTGGAAGATACAACAATTCTACATTTTAATAGTCCCTCCAAAAAAATTGATATTTCATTCAAAGTGCTAGATAATTTTTCACACTGATGAAACATATGTAGTAAATCCGCTGGACCTTTATTACATCTAGGGCATTTATCATTCATCACCACGCCCCAGGCAAACAGCTTAGCCGGAGTATGATAGAGATTAAACAGCGTTTTGTAGTGCTGAGCCCGGAGATTAGATGAGCGCAGAAATTTCTTATCTAGCATAATGGCTAAATCTAAGTCCACATCGGGATCCCCTAGTTTAGCTGCCAGTGTAGATTCTACTTTCGCCAGGTCGTCCTGAATTCCCTCCATTAACAGACTGTAAATAGGTTTAATTTTATTTCCCCCATTACCTAAATAATCCATCAAAGGAAAGCGTGTGGCTGTCAAAATTCTCGGTCTGAAAGCCGTCAATGTATGAGCTACTTGTCTATGCAATAGCCAGTGGTTAGAGGGGATCCCGAATCTATACTGAGCCGCTTCAAAGCCTAAAACTGCCCCCCCCTCCAAAATATCGCCTATAGATCTAATTCCTTTATCAATCCAACACTGGGTAATCTTATTGATGCCGAGAAGCGGAAACAAATTCGAATTCCAAAGGAAAAGATAAGAGTTAAACTTTGGAATTTCCAGCAGTTTTTGGGACGCTTTCCAGACCCTCCAGACCCCGTTCACTGTCTTTAACCGCACCTTCTTATAGTATCTCCAATCAACCTCCCTCAGAAGCAGCCCTATGGCGTTCTTCCCAAATAATAACTCAAAAAAGTTTGGAGGGCCGAATCTATCACCCTGGGCTGCGGCTGAGCTAGGGGCCCTTTGAAACAGAATTGACATATGCGCCAGAAGACAAGAAAAATGATAAAGTCGAAGATTTGGGAGAGCCAGACCTCCTCTCTCGAACGGGAGTGACATAAACTTCATAGACCGTCTGGTTTTCCCGAACTGCCAGATGAACCTATTAAACAATACCTCAAGATTTTTTAGCATTTTTTCCTCCAGCATTAAAGGGATTGCACGAAACAAATAAAGGATCTTCGGAAAGAATGTCATTCTAAGGGCATTTATCCTTCCCACCAGGGAGAGATGTAAAACATCTAGCCTTTTTAGCTCTGCTTCCATCGATGCCATTAGGGGACAATAATTCTCCACAATGATCTTATCAACATCAGCATTAATTCTGATCCCCAAGTAAACTGCTGAATCTACAAACCTGGAATCTGTCTTGATAATGTTCTTGGTGCAGATGATCTGTGTCTTCCCTTCATTAAGCAGATACCCGGATCTGCTGCCAAAATCCTTAGCCAACTGCACCAATGCAGGCAAAGCCAGGTGTGGATCAGTGGTAATGATCGCCAAATCCTCTGCATAAGCTAACAGTTTTGTTGAATGGCCATTAAATATAACAGGGCTAATCCAAGGACTACCCAGAATTCTGTATATCAGGGGGTCAATATATAACGAAAGGAGTATCGGAGAGCAAGGACAGCCCTGCCGCGTTCCTCTCTTAATTATTATCTTCTCTGAGCTCTCTCCCATTACCGACACCCTAGCCACCGGATCTTTATACATAGCTCGAATAGCTTTAATAACCTTGGGTCCAAAGCCCCTAGCAGCAAGCATGTTCCAGAGATACTTCCAGACTACGCGGTCAAATGCTTTCTCCACGTCGAGGAGGATCATGGCCATCTCCCTCCCTCCAGCAGCAAGGGCATCGAATAAAGCTATAGATCGCCGTGTATGATCCGTAGTGCCCCGCCCGGGCACAAACCCATGCTGCCAAGGGGAGACAAGGCCGCCAATGACCCTCCCCAGCCTTTTAGCCCAGATTTTAGAGTATAATTTTGTGTCCGCATTGATAAGTGAAATAGGGCGATAAGAGCCCGGATTCTCCTTGGGCTTGCCCTTCTTATGGAAGATAATTATATTAGTCTCCTTCCATGAATCCGGGATAACACCTGTACACAAAATACCATTAAAAAGATCTAACAAAATGGGAAGTAACTCTGATTCCAGGCTTTTATAAGCCTCTAGGGGGATTCCATCAGGGCCGACCACTTTCCCTGCTGCAAGCTCATGAAGGGCATCTTTAATCTCACTGACTGTAAAGTCCTTATCCAGCTCCTCCCTAGATGATACATCAAGTGCAGGCCCCAGGTCTCCACTCCCTACAATATTTTGATCTTGCTGTTGGGCTTGAAAGTTCTCGTCATCATAAAGTTTTTGATAGAAGTTTTTAAAGACTTTTAATATGCCTTTAGTCTCCGAGTATACCATACCATCTTCATGTATTTTCGTAATAACATTCTTTGTTCTGTCCTGTCTCAAACGTAATGCCAGAATCCTACCTGCCTGTTCCCCAGTCTCATATCGCTTAGCCCTTGAGGCCTGATAATCTCCAGCCCCCTTTTGTATAACCAATTTTTGCAAATCCGCTTTAATGACCACCATGCTTCTTAGACTCTCCAACCCATTCATTCCATTGCCGATTTCCCTAATATGCAACTCCTCCGCATTCGCTAAATCCAACATGAGCCTGTCAACCTTAGCCGAATCCTCTTTCCTTAATCTCGCCGAGCAGCTGATGGTTTCCCCCCTAAAGCCTGCCTTAAAAGCTTCCCAAACATTATTCCTAGAGGAACTATATCGATTCGCATCAAAAATTCCAAGGACCATTTTTTGATGTGATCAATAAACCTTTGATCAGATAATAGCCTTCTTTCAAAGGACCATTTAGAGTGCTTTTTCTCTACGAGATCTATTCTGCATGATAGGATAAGAGGATTATGGTCTGAAATTACTTTTGGGAGTTTCTTAATGCTAACCTTATTGATTTCAGACTGTGAAATAAAAAAGTAGTCTAATTTGAAATATTTTTGGACCGGATTTGAAAAGTATGTAAATCCTGGGTCCTGAGGCTCCTTTTCAGCCCAAACATCTTTTAACCCATGAGACTTTATAAGAGAGGACAGAGCAAGAAACACCCTAGGTTTCCATCCTGTATATTTGGATATACTATGCCAGGCAGAGGATATATTAAAATCACCGCAAACTATCAAAGGGATTGGCCACCCTGCTAACTCTTCTTCAAGGTAGTCAAAGATTTCTGTATCGTCACAATTTGACCCGTAAATCGAACAAATTGTAAATCCTAAGCTTAATTCTGCAATAACCCAGCGACCTAACCTGTCACTTTTAACTCTCTTCGCTCCCCCTAAAGATGGTCTGCCCAACAATGCTACTCCCCTAATCGAGGAGGTCTGTGAAGAGCATGCTATCAGATCATAGCCCCTTATATTAAGCAGATTTCGTTTATCCCATGACAAATGGGTCTCCTGCAGACAGATTAGATCCAACCTATTATATTTAGCAAAATGATCCAGCCTTTGACGCTTCTTCCAGTCAAGATGGCGGTCGCGTAGAGGCGACCGGTAGCAGTAGGTCGCAAGGAGAGTGATGGACGGTGTTTGATTTCGGTGCAGGAGCGGGAGCCTTGGAGCCTTGATATCTGCATCTATTACTTGAGCGAGTGTTGAATTTCGCCACTTACCGGATGATTCTCTCATTTTTCTGCCGGGGTGTGGACGGTTCCGTCTTCCAAGCGCTGGTAGCTTCAGCCGTTTCTGCTTTTCGCAGCTGGAGTGTATCGGGAGCCTGTGGGCGGGGACCGCGGAGGCAGCGAAGGCAGCAGAGGCAGTGGAGGCGGCAGCGGTGGCGGAGCGAGGCATTCATCCGTTTGGAGTTGACGGGTAAAAACGGAGCGAGGGATTGCAACCGGCTTTCACGAACTGGTATTTCGAGCCCCCGTATGACGAGAAGGAGAGCGCGTTTGACGAACCCTGCTGTCATGCCCCCTAAATCAAGCAAATCTATCGTGCCGGCTTCTAAAAAGAAAGGAGAAGCAGAGGCAGGAGTGACGGGAGTGGCGCTGCAGGAGCAAACAAATCCACCGGCCGAGCCCCCACCTCTCTCTACTAGGATGCAGAAGATGCCCGGTAAGACGCGTCAGGCTACAGATCCCATGACCCCCTCAATTGCAGATATTTTCACGAATTCCGGTAAGAGCAAAGGGGTTAAAAGCTTTTTACCGGAGTCTCGGGGGGGAAGCTCTTGAGCAAGCTTCCTCTGAAGAACGGACGGGTGCAATGGGGGAACAACAGGCTCTTGAAGTCTCCCTACATGACAGTTTGTGTGGGCTAGCCGCTGGTCCAAGCGGGGCTGCTGATATCCCGATAGGGAGAGTCTGTGATGATCCTCGAGCTCGCGATGAGACCGTTAAGGCTGGTGCCATTCCTAAGTCGGCTCAGCGGATTAGTGGAGGTGGTAAGGAGGGCACTCAGTCTGGGAAGGAGGAGGCACGGGTGATTGACAGCTGTCCTCAAGCTCTTAGTGAAATTGCCCCTGGGGACTCATTTCTGATGACGGTTGAAAAGGTCTCAAGTGAATGCTTCTTTTCGGTCTCTGAAAATGCAGAGTGGTCAGAGGAGGATCATAGCTCTTCTTTGGAGGGCAGCGCCCGAGGCACAGATAGCGATGTAGATCCAGAACCGCCAACTACTGCGGTCAGGCCAGCGACAGCCTCCAAGGACCAGACAAACTATGAACTTAGCTGGGATTTCCCTTTGGCCACACCATTACAAGGAAACCATTTGGCGGAGGCTTCTCAGGTGGCGCTGTTGGAGTCTATTCATCAAGAAATTATCTCTCATCGAGAGGAGACACGCCAAGACAGCAAAAAGACACAAGCTGTAATGAGGAAAATGCAGGGGGCTGTGAGGAGGCTGTCTAAGGTTACTGCGACATTGGGTGACAGAGTTTCAAACCTGGAGGAGAGGGTTGTCTCTACAGAGGCTCAGGCCGCTGATGCAGTGAGCAAGGTAGATGCTTATTGCTCACAGATGCCTGATATTCGATGGAAATTAGAGGATTTGGAAAACAGACTGAGACGGAACAATCTAAGGGTCCTGGGGATCCCGGAGGGGGCCGAAGGGTCAGACATCAGAACCTTTATTATCAAACTTTTTGATCAGGCATTCCCAGAGCTTGTTACTTGGAATTGGCAATCCGAGATTCAGAGGGTACATCGTACTCCTTTCAAAGTCCCCAGAGTTGCTAGAGAAGGGGATAAGCCTAGGGCAATTTTGATATTCTTTGCCAATTTTTTATTAAGGCAGCTAATTGCGGAGAAAGCGAGACCTGATGCAAGGAGGATGTGTGATGGGCTGTCCTTCTTCGTCCGCCCAGATTTCTGCCACTCCACGGTAGAAAGGAGATGGAGATTGCGACAGCTTATCAAGCCTTTTCAGAAAAGGAAATTACAAGTATTTTTGATAAATCCTGCCCAATTAAAAGCTATTAAGGAAGGGAAGATTTTTTACTTCACTTCCGAGATAAAGGCGAAAGAGTTCCTTGATTCTCTGGGTAATTAGGATGTATTGTGTAAAGGGAGGGAAGGGAAAAAAAAAAAAAAAAAAAGTGAATTGGTCTGGGACCGGGTAGGGACCCCTTAGGATTTATGTATATGGGTACATAGAGGTTTTTCTCTACTTTAGTTCTTTATCTCGATCAATCATCGTTTTTTTTTTTTTTTCTTTTCTTTTCTTCTTGTTTCCTCTATTTTCTTTTAGCTATCTTACTTAGCTTTTTGGCTTCTAGGCTATCAGGGTGTTGTTGTATTCATCTCTCACTTGCGACCACTGCGCTCATCACATGCACAGACTAGGTCTGAGCGCCTCGTTAAAGGCTTGGGTACAGGGGAGGGTGTGGGGGTTTTTTTGGGAGTGGGGGGGAGGGGAAGCTTTAGGGGGGGAGGCATGGGGAGGGGGGGGAGGAAATAAAAAAGAGTGGTTCTGGTGTTGTAGGAGATTAGACTGTATTGATTGCTGGATTGATTGTCCTCTGGCAGCTTGTTCTACTAAACTGTCTACTAAACTGTTTTTGTCCATTGTTGGGCTTGGTATGGCAAAGATGCTTAGGAAATCATATTACTATGAATATTAAAATATGTACTGTTAATGTTAATGGATTGAATGACTGGAAGAAGCGTCAAAGGCTGGGCCTAACCACACATCTCATCGTGAGATCTGATTGGCTGTCAGCACTTCATCCAAGAAGTGTTGGCAGCCATCTTGGGACCAATATACATGATCGCACCTCATTAAAAAGCATTGCAGTTAATAGAAGGTTTTAAGACTTTAGTTACATTATAAATCATTTGTTGATGGTACCATACTCATTTTAGGAATTGTGGTATGTTCTAAGGTGATTTCACCATGTGAAAAAGCCTTCTGCTGGGATATCATGAATCATGTTTGAGAGAACTTTTTTCTCATGCTTTTCCCACAGAGGTTTGGAAGGTGATCTATAAGCTAAACCGAGAGCATATTTTCTGTAAATTCACATTATCTTTCTAAGTCATGTGAGAATGAAGTCTGACATTCTCAGTAAAACATGTACATCCAACAAGGGCAGAGACTGTAAGTTGATTCCTTTGTGTTCTACTGCAGCTTCCCAGAGTGTTCTAAAGAACAACTAGAGCGCTAACAGTCCTACTTATGACAAATGTATGGCACACCTAAAGCCATCTTGGTTGGAATAAAGTGGTAACTCTTAATACATTTAATTTAAAAAGGAACACAATGAGGGGGTTCATTTTGCCATAGAAAGTATGATTAGTGCTGCAGAAAGAAAAATTAGGGCACATTTTGAGTGACTTCTCAAATCCTCTTCTATTTCATTAAAAAATTCTGACATGCAGACTGAAACATGCACTTTCAATACCAGCAGCAGACTTCCCTGGTGAGCAGTAGCTTTACTACAGTGATCTAATAAGTAACTAGAGTGCTAACATTCTGAATTTATGGCAAATGTGTGACACATCTGAATGCCTTCCTGATGGAACCAAAGTAAAAAACTGAAAGTATTTCCTACTGAGGAGACTGCAGTAAATGAAGAAATTAGGAAACTTCATAACAAATAAATCTCCCAAGATGGCCACCAGAGACAAAAGAGCCCAAATGCAGCACAAATATCACCCAGATGTAGCCCACATGTAGCCCAATGACAGAAGTGTGCAAAACACTTATTTGTTGTGTTTTTGCAGTTTTATATAGTGCAGACTTGTCAGGTATTGGAGTGCTTTACATGAGCCTTGGTTACATCACACAAGATCAAATTCATTTTGGTTGTAGACATGGGGAGATTAAGTGATTTGACCACAATCACAGAATGTTGAGCTGAAACAGAAACTCCAACCTGGTTCCCCAGTTGCAAAGTCTGCTGCTCTGGAAGTAACACCACATCCTCTCCCCTAGGTGCAACATTTAATCAAGTGGTCAACTGGATAAAAAAACATAAAGATTACAAATAATTTAAAAGTTCTTTGTCGCTATTTGAAAACTCAGAAAATATGTCCTCATTTTAGTTTTTTAGAGCACTAACCATAATTTTGATGCAAATAAGACCCTCTCATATATGTAATTTCTAAAGGAAATACTCTAGGTATTACAGTTTTGATTACATCAAGATGACGTCAGGCGTTCCACACTTTTGTAATAAATATAGAATGTTAGCAATCTAGTTGTTCATTGGGATACTGTTGAGAGGCAGAGGCCAGGGGCACGGACTCTGAAAATTGAAGGCAGGTAGGAGAGTGCAGAGGCAACAATTTGACCACACTGGGCAGGCAGGAAGGGCTGTGGCAGCACAACAGACCATGGAGGGCAGTGGAAAGGGTGGCAGGGGCAACAAACCAACAATACAGGACTTGCAAGAGAGGCTGTGGCAATGTAATAGACCATTGTGGGCAGAAAGAAGAGGCAGTGGTAGTACAACCATACATGCCAACAGACCCGTTTCAGCCAGGAAACGTCCAATGTTTTTAAGCTCAAATGGGCTTTATTTGATCTGTCTCCTGTCTACAATCTCCTCTTTTTCAATGTAACTCAAAGGGGAAAATCAATACCACAGTTTTTTTCAAAATCTCCCTCTTACCAAGTTCAAAATATTCGCAAGTATGGTACATTGGATCACGGTAGGCAGGAGGAATTGGGGTAGGGACATGGACTCGGATAACCGAGCACAGGAGGGACATGGAGAGGTGCACCAAACTGACCCTACAGGGCAGGCATCAGGGTTTGCAGCAGCACAATACACCACACAGTGCATGCGGGACGGGAATGCAGCACAACAATCCATAGAAGGCAATAGGGAGGGGACAGGACCATGCACATGGACAACAGAGAACAGAGGGGAAAGAGGCAATGGTAGCTAGCTGACCATAATGGACAGACCGGAGAGAAAGCTGCAGCATAACAGACCATAAAGGGCAGGAGGGACGGATCAGGGGCATTACAATGGAACAGACAAGCCAGGAGGGAGGGAATAGGGGTCTGCACATGAAAACCAAGGGCTGGGGGCAAGGGGGCAAGGGGGCAGGGCAGGAGCAGCAAGAGGACCATGGAGGTCAGGCAGGATGGGCACTAGAAACAAGACACAACATGGAGAGCAACAATGAGACTATGATGGCATACACACAGACCATGAAGGGAAGGTGGGAGGGGATCAGGGGCAGCTAGCTGACCACACAGGGAAGGTGGGAGGGGCCATGGCAGCACAGAAGACCATGCATGGCAAGCTGGAGGGTTAGTGGCAACACAATGGCTATGATGGGCAAGAAGGAGGGTGCAGGGGCATGCACAAAGGACCATGGAGGATAGAAGGGAGGGTCAGGACCTGGGCACAGACAAGAGAGTTCAGGGGAAGGGGCCTCACAACAGACTGCGCGGGGCAGGCAGGAGGAGCATTTGCAACACAACAGACCAGGGAGGGCAGAAGGGTGTGGCAGTAAAATGGACCATGGAGGATAGGATGAAGGGGATAGGGGCATGGCATGTGGACAGGCAGGGTGGAGGTGGCCGGGACAGGTTACAGTCATCTGACAATGCTAGGCAGGTGGGAGGGGAGTGGCAGCTCTACAGAACACTCAGAGTAGATAGGAGTGGCAGGTCCATGGAACATGGTGGGCTAAAAGGATGGAGCAGGGGGAAGGAGAATAGGGGCAGCAAGCTAAGCACAGAGGCTAAGCAGGAGGTCAATGATGGGCCATAGAATTGGGCAATGGAGGGCAGGAGGAGTGGACTGGTACATCATGCTAAATGGAGGGCAGTGGCAGCACATCAGACCATGCATGGCGGGAGGGAGGAGGCTAGTCCATGGATTCAGACAACAGAGGATAGGGAGGAGGTGGATGGGGCAGCAAGCTAACTGTTCAGAGAAGGTGGGTATTAGGAACTTTATTGTTTTTAAAATGTGCGAACTACTTAAAATATGAACAAATATGCAGCATAATCTCACTTTTATTCAGGAAGAAGAGGACGTTTGTGACTGTGACTCCGGGCTCACTTGGCAGAAACACCCCCTGACCCTCCACCCCCCATCGCAAAATGTAATGCCCGTGAAAAGGGTAGGTGAACGCAGTGTTATATAGAACATCGCCCTGAGAGCACGATTGAAAATGAAAACTAGATATAGTATATGGTATAAACTATGCACCAAAAAGTGTGATATAAGAGGAACCGGGGCGTGAAATATAATATGCAATACATTGTGACTCTAAAGTGAGGTTCGTCTCCTTTCCAGAGAGTAAAATAAAAAGTATAACACATCCGGCGGTGGATGTGTGTTTTATTAACCGTGAGGGGGGTTTCTTGCATAGTTTGGTCGAATTTTTGTCGAATCCCCTTTGAATGGCTTGGTGTGCGTGTATATGAAATGTGCCCGTCAATAGCTACCCATGTTTGTATAAATAAACGACAAGGGTGTCTACGTGGAGAGTACCCACCGGCGGGGGCGCCGGGATTAGGCACGGTAAGGCGTCCGACACGTCAGAGCTTCACTAGCAGTGTAAATACATTCCATGTGGATTCATTCTATGCATAGTCGCCTTTTAATGAATATCACGCAAATCGTCATGGTGATAGGTACATACGGTTTGTCCAGCATGTCCCAGGTGTTTCTATAAATTATATTTTTTTTTTAAATAATAAAAAACAAAGGCCGGCCCCGGGGGATGGTGTCCCCGGGGCCGTAAGTGGCCTGAGGAGAGGGGCAACGCAGCCCCCTCCTAAAGATTTTTTTTTAAAAAGGCCATGACCCGGGGGGGGTGGGGTCCCTGGCGCCGATTAAGGCCTTGGGAGGGCCAAATTAATTTTTTTAACAAAAAAAAAATGAGGGTGCACTGCAGGCCCTGGGGGATGGGGTCCCCAGGGCCAGTAAATTGGAAAAAGAAGGGGGGCCACACAGCCCTCCGTCTTAAAAAAATAAAATAAATAAAAGACCGGCGTTGCGCCGGAGGCCACACCCCCTCCTTGCAGCACTCTGCAAACGCGCCCCCTGGCCAGTTGTAAGTTGGGGAATTAATTCCTCTTCAATACTGAGGGTCCCTGAGGGCCAACTAGCCCAACAGGTATCTCCAGTATGCGCCAGGGAGCTGCGTTGCAGACAGGTGTTCAGAGGCCACACCCCTTTTTACACCTTTATGCAACGCAGCTCTGTGGCGCTTACTGGAGGTACCTAGTGGGCTAGTTTGACCCTAGGGACCCTTAGGATTCAAGGGGACTTAATCTCTCAACTTAGAACGGCCAAAGGGCACGTTTACACAGTGGTGAAGTGAGGGGACGGGGCCTGAGGTGACGTGGGCAAACACGCCCTGTGGCGTGTTTTAAGTTGGGGAAATAATTCCCTTTCAATCCTGAGGGACCCTAGGGGCCAACTAGCCCACCAGGTGCTTCCAGTAAGCGCCACTGCTCTGCGTTGCAGAGAGGTGGTGCAGTCCGTGCCCCTTTTTACACCTCTCTGCAATGGCGCTTACTGGACGTACCTAGTGGGCTATTTTGCCCCTAGGGATCCTCAGGATTCAAGGGGACTTAATCTCCCAACTTAAAAAACGGCCACAGGGCGTGTTTACACAGTGGGGAAGGGAGGGGACGGGGCCTGAGGTGACGTGCGCAAACACGCCCTATGGCGCGTTTTAAGTTGGGAAAATAATTCCCCTTCAATCCTGAGGGCCCCTGGGGGCTAACTAGCCCACCAGGTGCTTCCAGTAAGCGCCCCTGAGCTGCGTTGCAGAGAGGTGGTCCAGGCCGTGCCACTTTTTACACCTCTCTGCAACGCAGCTCTGTGGCGCTTACTGGAGGTACCTAGTGGTTTAGTTGGAACCTAGGGACCCTCAGGATTCAAGGAGACCTAATCTCCCAACTTAAAACCGCCCCAGGGCGCGTTTACACAGTGGGGAAGTGAGGGGACAGGGCCTGAGGTGACGTGTGCAAACACGCTCTGTGGCGCGTTTTAAGAGTTAGTTTTAATCCCCTGCCCTATTATATACTAGGGGCTTACAGAGGAGGTCATGCTGATCACAGGGGGACCGCAACGCATAGTGTTCCCTAGTGTATGTAGGTGTTTTCACTGTATTCTGAGTGTCTTTTAACATAGCACTGGCTCTAGGACTGGTTAGTCAGACTCCGTTACCACCAGTATCCGTCTGAAAAAGTTGAGGGTACAGGATGATTTTGCAACAAGGCTTCTTTCTGCTCTTCTGTTTGTTCTTTCTGCACGTTATCCTTCTTCCTGCACTTTTCTTCGTCTTTGAGGACTTCTGTTGCTTCTTTCTGCACTTCTTTTTTTTCTTTATGTCCTATCTCTGTAGGCATAGTTAGAAATTAGCATTTAAAAAACCTTAGAAATTCACTGAAAAAACCATAGGTTTCAGGGGCGTTATAGTTAGCTGGACTTTTCACTCGTACAAAACCATTGAAATTCCCCCGTTATAGTTAGTTCAGCTAACTAGAACTCGCGCGCCCGCAATGCACTGCTGATGACGTCACATATTACATCACTCATGACATGGTCAGTGACATCACTCATGACATCACTGATGACATCTCAAATGACATCACTGATGACATCATCAAGTGAATGTGTGTTTTTCTGACAATTACATATGTTTTATATATGTATATCTCAAGGTCGATGGAAGAATAAATGGGTATACAAGTGTCTAAATGGAGTTTTTTTTTTTTGAAAAATTGATTGTATAACTGACTGATTAAGTGTATCTTAGCGAATACATGGCTTAGTGAGTAATGTTTTAAATATGTAAATATCTGTATCAGTCTCTCACTTTCTGTATAAGTGGCTGCATGGGTTGGTGAGTAGCTACATGAGTGTCTATATAGGTTATTAGTTGGTTTTTTGAGTATCAGTAGGAGTGTCTGAGTGTCTGTATGGTTCGGTGGGGGGTATTACGTAGTGCATAGGTGCATGAATGAGTGACTCACTGTTTGTATGTGTTGAAGACAGCATGTGTGCAGGACTGTATGGGTGGATGAGTGTGTGCATGGGTGTGCTAGTGAATGACTGTCTCAATAGTGTCTTTATGAGTAACTACATATGTTTTAAACTAGTATATGTGACTATTGGTGTATATGTGAGAGTGAGAGATTGGAAGAGTTCCTGTATGAATAAGTATGTGTTTCTATAAGTGATTGTTAAAAAGACTAAGTATGTGTAAGTTTCTGTAGACGTAAGTGTGGTGGTGTGTGTAACTGTATATGCAAGTAAATGGATGTTTGATTATTTATTAGCATGAGTGACTGTGTGTGAGTAACTCTATGGATGAGTGGCGTTGTGTAACAGGATGTACAGGTGTATGAGTACATATGATGAGTGAGTACATGTATGAGGGACTGTATAGGACTGTTGGTGAATGAATGAGTGGATGTGTATGTGGATCTTAGAATTACTGAATAGGTTGTTGTAACTGGTATTGGTATGTCCATTGTTTTGAAAATTTCAGTTTCTATTTTTGAATGTGTGTATCAAAGGTTATATTAGGGGGAGAGGAGGTCTGCCACTCTATCACAAGGATGATGTCATCAGTGATGTCATTTGAGATGTCATCAGTGATGTCATGAGTGATGTCACTGACCATGTCATGAGTGATGTAATATGTGACGTCATCAGCAGTGCATTGCGTGCGCGCGAGTTATAGTTAGCTTAAGTAACTATAACGGGGAAATTTCAATGGTTTTGTACGAGTGAAAAGTCCAGCTAACTATAACACCCCTGAAACCTATGGTTTTTTCAGTGAATTTCTACGGTTTTTTAAACGCTAATTCCTAACTATAACGTCCCTGAAACCTATGGTTTTTTCAGTGAATATATATTTATATATATATATATTTTTCCTGAAAAAACCAAAGGTTTCAGGGGCATTCTAGTTAGCTGGACATTTCCCTCGTACAAAACCCTAGAAATTCCTGTTATAGTTAGTTCAGCTAACTATAACTCGCGCCCCCGCAATGCACTGCTGATGACGCCACATATTACATCACTCATGACATGGTCAGTGACATCACTCATGACATCACTGATGTCATCCATGTGATAAATTAGTGCATCTTCTCACACCCTTTGATATACTCAATCAAAATTTAAGACGTCTATTCTCAAAACCATAGATACTCCAATACCAATAACTACATACCCACTCATTGACTCGTAGATCTACACACACATCTACTCTCTCACCTGTACAGTCACTCATACTCAGTCACTCAGTACAGGACTATCATATGCATTTATACACCTACATAGACACTCACACTCCACCATTCATCCATAGAGGTACTCTCACACCTAGTCAGTCATGCAAATAATTAATCACACTCCCATTTACTCACCTATGCAGTTATACACACACAAGTTCACTTACTCATAAAAATAGTACCACATTCTTACGCTCTTATACAATCACTGATAAAAGCACACACTCATCCATACAGCCACTCTCACAATCACACACTCACATATACCCACTTATATACTCTTACACACATATATACTGCCTTTCACATATGTAGTTACTCACACATGTACCACTGAGATATACATTCAATCACTAACTCACCCATGCATACACTCACCCAACCATACAGTCCATCACAGATGCACTCTTAAAACCATGCACCCATAGAATCACCCGCTTACACATGTATGCACAGTCACACACACCCCAACCACACAAACACTCAGGCACCCATACAGATACTCAGACAACCAATCAATAACCCATAGAGACACTCGTATAGCTATTCACAAAATCATGCAGCCGCTTATACACCAACAGACAGACCCATTCAGACATTCACAGTTTAGTCACTAGTCTGCAGTAAGATGCATTTAATGACTCACTTATAGTCAGTTACGCACCTAGAAAATCATCCATTCACACACTTGTACACCCACTCATTCTTCAACAGGCCTTTCCCTATATATATTAAACCTATTTAAAATTTACAGAAACACAGACTCACTGGATGACGTCATCAATGATATCAGTGATGTCACTGACCATGTAATGATTGTATAATATGTGACGTCATCAGCAGTGCATTGCGGGGGGCGCGAGTTATAGTTAGCTGAACTAACTATAACGGGGGAAATGTCCAGCTAACTAGAACACCCCTGAAACCTATGTTTTTTTTAGTGAATTTCTAAGGTTTTTTAAATGCCAATTCCTAACTATAACGCCCCTGAAACCTTTGGTTTTTTCAGTGAATTTCAAAGGTTTTTTAAATGCTAATTCCTAACTATATCAGGCCTGAAACCTATCGTTTTTTCAGTGAATTTCAAAGGTTTGTAAATGACAATTTTTAATGTATTGTTATACTGATTTTTTTTATACTGATTTACTACATTTTTAAAACCATTTAATTTTAGATATATTTTAATTACATTATAATTACATTATGCATTACAATACAAAATATACATTCTCAGAATGAATTACTTTAGTTTAAATACTCGGCAAATAGGCAACAGACTTTTAAGTACAGTAGTTACAGTTGTTGCAATGGGCACCACAATTTCAAACAAGCAACATTGAGCTCAATGTGAATTTCTAATTAAATGCAATTAGTTACTTTATGGATTACTTTTCTAACCACAGGACTGGATCCTAGATTCAGTCCTTGGACATCTTCTGTAAACAGTTGAGTAAACGCGCTTTGGTTACAGTAGTAATTTTTAAGGAATATTATTGTATTTTAAAAGTTGACACTTAGAAACTTTTTCCCATAGAATCACCAATGTTATCCTATGGCAGCAAATTCACTTAGCAGGTAAGTAGTGTTATCGTTACTTTTTCTTACTCCGTGGTAGATACTGGATCCAGCACTGGCCAACCTCCTGTAAACAGTTGAAAGAATGTGTTTAAGTCATACAGACGATTTTTTAGGAATATTTTTAGTTTGTGAAAATAGACACTTAGAAACTTTTCTGGTGAAAACCACACAATGGATTCTTATGGAAGGAAATACAAGTTACTGGTAAGTACGCTTAGAATTAATTTTCAGGGTCAGTGCTGGGCTAAAAGATGCAGCCCTGGGTTCTCTCCTGATAACAGGTGAGTAAATCGGAATTCGTAGTTCGGCTGATTCTACAGAAATATTTGTACAATGGTGAAGGAAGGGGGCGGGGCCTGAGGTGACGTGTGCAAACATGCCCTGTGGCGCGTTTAAGTTGGGGAATTAATTCCTCTTCAATCCTGCGGTCCCCTGGGGGCCAACTATCCCACCAGGTACCTCCAGTATGCGCCAGGGAGCTGCATTGCAGAGAGGTGTTCAGAGGCCACGCCTCTTTTTACAACACTCTGCAACGCAGCTCCGTGGCGCTTACTGGAGGTACCTGGTGGGCTAGTTGGTCCCCAGGGACCCTCAGGATTGAAGAGGAATTAATTCCCAACTTAAAACGTGCCACAGGGCGTGTTTGCACACACATCACCTCAGGCCCCGCCCCCTACCTTCACCACTGTGCAAACATGCCCCGTGGGGTGTTTTAAGTTGGGGGATTAAGTCTCCTTGAATCCTGAGCTTCCCTGGCAGCCAACTAGCCCACCAGGCACCTCCAGTATGCACCAGGGAGCTGCGTTGCAGTGGTGTTAAGAGGCCACACCCCTTTTTACAACACTCTGCAACGCAGCTCCGTGGCGCTTAGTGGAGGTACCTGGCCGGCTAGTTGTCCCCTAGGGGACCTCTGGATTAAAGAGGAATGAATTCCTCAAATAAAAACGCGCCACAGGGCTTATTTTCACAGTATCCCCTCAGGCCCCGCCCCCTACCTTCACCACTGTGCAAACGCGCCCTGTGGCACGTTTTAAGTTGGGAGATAAACCCCAGGGGACCTCAGGATTCAAGGGGAGTTAAACTAGCCCACCAGGTACCTCCATTAAGCGCCACAGAGCTGCAGTATTGAAAGGGAATTTGTTCCCCCTCTGGAAACGCACCAGGGGGTGCGTTTGCAGAGTGATGAAAGGGGGCGTGGCCACCTCCCCGATCCAGTTTTTTAAAAATTCTTTTTAAGAAGGGGGGCTGTGTAGCCCCCCCCTTAATTTTTTTGGCCCTGGGGACCCCAACCCCCAGGGCCTGCCCCCTAATTTAAAAAAAAAAAAATTATACTGTGGAGGGGGGGCCACTTCCCAAGGCCTTAATTTGCCTCGGGGCCCCCATCCCCCGCGGCATTAGTCTTTAAAAAAAAAAAAAAAAAAAAAACATTTTTAGGGGGGGGGGGGGGGCGGCTGCGGCTGCATAGACTCCCTCCTGTGTCCACTTAAGGCCCCGGGGGCCCCATCCCCCGGGGACTGGCCATCTCGTTGGGGACTGTGGGGGGGTCCCAATCCCCCCACGGTCCCAGCCGGCTCCCCGCTTCCTGCGGGAGCCGGCATTGCTTTTCCACATGGGGAGCAGCTAACCTGCTGCTCCCCTTGTGGAAAAGCAATCGGCTTTGCTATTTGGAAGAGAGAGCAGGTTTCCTGCTCTCTCTTCCAAATAGCAAAGCAGTTTGCAATGACAGGGTGGGAGCCGCGAGGCTCCCGCCCTGTCATTGCAAACGGCAGTGTCCCGGGGGTGGGCACCCCGGGACACTGCAGGAGCCGGCCCTGGGTGGTGGCGGTCCCCAGGGCCATCGAGGGCTCCCTGGCCCCCCTCCCACCTCTTTCAAAGCCCCGGGGGGTGGTGGTCCCCGGGGCTGGAGGGTCCCTCACGGACCCCCCATTTTACATATTTAGAGCCCCGGGGACGTGGCGGTCCCCGGGGCGTGTGGGGGGGCTTAAGCCCCCCCCCCCATACAGGGTATATATATATTTTTTTAAAGCCCCGGGGGGTGGCTGTCCCCGGGGCCGCGGGGGGGGCCTGAGCCCCCCTATTCATTTTTTTAAGCCCCGGGGCTGGGGGCAACAACAAAGAAATTGAAACCCCCGGGGGTGGCGGTCCCCCGGACTGGGGGGGGCTGAGAGTCCCCCCCCACGTATTATACAAAAGCCCCGGGGGGTGGCGGTCCCCGGGGCTGGGGGGTCCCTCACAGACCCCCCCCCATTTTATATATTTAGAGCCCCGGGGAGGTGGCGGTCCCCGGGGCGTGTGGGGGGGGCTTGAGCCCCCCCACACACAGAGGGTATATTTTTTTTTTTAAAAGCCCCGGGGGGTGGCGGTCCCCGGGGCCACGGTGGGGAGCCGTGAGCCCCCCCATTCATTTTTTAAGCCCCGGGGGGTGGCGGTCCCCGGGGCTGGGGGGCCCAACAAAGAAATTGAAGCCCTGGGGGGTGGCGGTCCCCGGGGCTGGGGTGTGGCTGAGAGCCCCCCCTCCACGTATTTTACAAAAGCCCCGGGGGGTGGCTAATACCATATTGGGTAAATCAAAACGAACCTGCGCTTCGTTTTTTTTTTCGTTCGCGGGATGCGCGTAGGGTCCGCCTTGGGGGTCCTTGTGGGACCCCCTGAGCAGGCCTAGGGGGTCAGGGTGTTTCTACCCTGCCCCCTTGTCGCGTTTTGCGCCTTTTTTTCAGTTTTCTTGTGCCTCGGTTCTACCTTTTGCCTTCCTCAGATGCCTGTCCAAAATGTAGCACAGTTTCATCTCCACCTTTTACCTCTCCGGCTGCCCTCCCATTGATTGGAGAGCTCCGCCCCACAGTTTACACAGTTGCACACCTCCTGTAGTTTTGGAATATCGCCTACAGTTCCCATAATTCTTCTTGCTGGTAGAGGCAGTGCTTGGGGAACAACACAATTGTCCCAACATGCAGAGGTAGATGTAAGTATTTTTCCGATGTAAGGCCCGGTTCTGGAATACTGTCCTCTTGGCTTCGAGTCCCCACTGACGTTCCAGCCTCTCTTGAAGAAGCCAGGCGGGCCGCGGGTCGGGATAAATGATTCCCTTCCCCTCGTGCAGTGACGAGCTGCTCCTGGCAGCAGCCCTGTCCCTTTTTCCGCAAGCTGAGGCGGGCCGGAGTTTACCAATCCATTGGTCAAAGAATTTCAGCAGCAGCTGCACCAGCAAACACTCCTATATCTATATCGAGAGAGGGAGAGAGAGAGAGAGATGGAATAAAATCAGAGCTAAAATTATTCATCTAAAATCTAAATGCTTATATAAATACAACATAGGAGAGAGCTGAAAGCAATCTAGAAAGTTATATAATCATGACACATAGCCTAAATTGGTATACAAATATAACTCTAATCTGCAATTAAAATACACACCAGGATGAAATACGGGAGTGCAATCAGAAAGGCCCCTAATTAAACACATACTGTTGGACTTGGCCCTTTTTCCCTCATTTTTTTCGTTTTTGTAATGTTAAGGTGCAGGTGCTTACTTCGCCCAAGATGGCTGCCACAGACCCCTGCTACTGCAGGGTGGTCGTTTTTCATAGTAGCACCCTAGCTGCCAGGAGCTGGCTGGGACCCACAACAATGTTGCGATACCAGCCCGCCTTTTTGTCCCATAGTTAGAGTGGGGAAGCTCCTGGAAGAAGCTGGAACCTTCTAGAAGGGAGGTGGGGTTTTACTTTTGCCGCCTTGGCTAGAGGTCACCTGACCTAGGGCTACTTAAGAGTGGGAGGGAAGCTTTTGTAGTGAGTTGGCCATTGGGGTGAAGCAGAGCTGGAAGAATCCACTAGGAGTGTAGGCGGTAGGGCCTAGCCAGGGACTTATGCCTCTGAGAGTGACAGGATTTAGGTACTGCCTCTTAAGTGAGTGAGGTGCCCTGTGAATCCCACTGATCTTGCCCAGTAGTAGGAGGACCCAGAGACTCTCTGCCAGCCTGACTAGGAAGGACCTAGTCGCCCTCTCCATCCCTACCCCTGTAACAGAACCCCTTAAGGGCGCCAGATACATCTGCGCCAAAAGACTTCATCTGTCAACTGAGAACTGAAACCTAACTTTAAGAACTGAGACTGCATGACAAGAGCGAGCTGTAAGCCTTGAATGCCAGAGCTGAGACTGCGTGTCTAAGCTACCCTAGTGAACAAAATACTAAGCCGATTGCCAAGACACCGGGGATCGACCAGGTACTAGCGCTGTGACCCCCGCGCTTCCTGCCCTGGTCTGGGACCCCCGGCAGCGTGCTCCGCTGAGCACTTTACCCCATCCTTAATTTGAGCCCCCCCCTGCGACGACGAAGCCAGCGCGCTCACCGCCGCGGCCTGGAGGCCTGGGAGAGTGCCCTGCTGTGTCGCGAGGCCCAGGCGAAGTCCGGGGCCCCGTCGCTGCCGTCGCAGCCGTGTGAGGAGAAGCGCAAGGTCGGGGCCGAGTTCCCCCAACGTCGTGAGGACGGACGCCTGCTGACGCCGAGACGGAGGTAAGCCCGGAGGCCGAGATCCCCCCCTGGTGCGCCCCCTGCTGGTCTGGAAACCACACCGCACTTGGCCCGGGTTGTCCCCTCCGTGGGAATCCCCTCCCCTGCCTGCGTGACGGAGAGACCCCGCCGAGGGATCCTGTCCGTGTCCCCCCTCCTGTGTTACCGAGCGCGGTGCTCTGTGAACTGCACCGGAGCATAGGGACTCGCTCCTCAAGTCCAGTAATCTTCCCCGCTGGAAGCCGTTCAAAGTACTGACAGACATTACTCTCGTGTGGCGCTTCACGCCACCGACTCTGCTTCCTCAGCCGGAGGGACCGGGACGGCGAGTAACCCCATGTGGTATATGCACTGCTCGAAAGTAACTATATGCCAAGGAATGCGAGTAGCGCATTGTGTTATATGCTCTGCTCGAAAGTAATTACATACCAAGGAATGCGAGTAGCGCATTGTGTTATATGCTCTGCTCGAAAGTAATTACATGCTAAGGAATGCGAGTAGCGCAATGTGTTACATGTTCTGCTCGAAAGTAGTTACCTGCCCAGGAATGCGAGTAGCGCACTGTGTTATATGCTCTGCTCAAAGGTAATGACATGCGACTGATTACGAGTCACGCGATGTATTAAATGTTCTACGCAAACGTATCCACATGCAACTGATTGCGCGTAGCGCTATGTTTATATGCCTTGCTTCACAGTACTAGGGGCCCTTGATCACGAGGAGCGCTCAGTTCTACAGGCGCCATGTTAAGTGAACCCAATGTGTCCCCTTTCAAGTATTACGCTTAGTTAGACGGCCGGTTCAGGGAAAGACTTTACGTAAGCGTGCACGGCGCTAGAACAAGGTTAGGCACTGCATAGATATCACCCAGAGTGTCGAATGTAATGTCACAATGGTATTATGATTCATGTATTACCTTGTTATTTCCTGAACTGCATTTGACCAGCTATACTTGGATAAACTTGAAGTATTTGCATAATTTAAACGGTGTGGCGTCCCTTATTGTGTGTGACTCTAGTCCATGAGAAGCGTGTGGTGTATGGTTGCTTAACACATAGCCCTCTGGTTGCCCGACCGGCTCGCACCACGCTACCGCCTATAGGGCCTGGTGACCCCAGGTTCCTACACATACTAAAAAAGTAAATGACAGCTTCACTTAGTACACTTTCACATGGGCACAATTTGGTATGTTGTAAAATAGCAGCAGTCCGATAAAAAGGCACCTTCAAAAGGAATTTACAACATCATTAGCAGGAGGCAGGAACTGATTAAGCTGGAATGTGTCCTATGCTGTTGAGAGCTGGTAGAATGCGCCCTGCTTATACTTCAAGCTCTAGACACAAAGAATAATAAAGTAATAATGTAAAAATAAAAACACTGAAGAGAACTACCTTGCGTGCAAATGTGATCCTTTTGAAAGAGCAAGATGCAGTCTTTCAAAGTAAAGTTACCCAGGGGCTGAAGTGGGCTGCCCCCCCTCCAGCCCCCCCGCTCCTGAAACCAGGTTTGTTTGGGCAGGAATACATTCTTATTAATAAAACCCACCACTGAGTTACATTTAAATCCCAACCTTGTGCTTCTTCAGACCAATCACTCATAAAATATACTGTCTATCCCTATAGATGGTATGTCACTTCTACCCCTTGTAGTGCTCATTTTCTTATATAACATTTCCTATACATTGATTTACACACATATGATACATTGTCTCAGTATAATGTGTGTGCGATAAAGGGCTCCGACACCCTACATTGTTGTGAGTAGCACTATAAAACAAATGAAATACCTGTGAGAGAGGGGCTATGGAGAGATGAGGACAACTGTTGGAGGGGGTATTAAGGAATTGGGGGAAGCCAACAAAGATTGTTGCAGGGGGAGTCACCAGTGCTAAAGCCAGCCCTGTATGGCCGGCCATGTGAACGCTGTCTCCCATCTCCTGCTTCTACACACTCAACAGTCTCAAGAAGATCTTCAAATGGCTCCCCACAAACACTCGCAGAACAGACACCCAACCTTTTATTGCCCACAAGGACTACGGCAACGCATTCTATGCCGGATTCAACGCTCAACTAGCCAAAAGACTCCACACCATACAAAACGCAGCAGCCTGGCTGACCTTCAACCTCCCACCCCGCACACACATCACCCCGACCCTCAAAGAGCTACACTGTCTGCCAATCCACAAATGAACACACTTAAAATTCCTCACTTACACATACAAAGCCTTATACAAAATTGGCCCCACGTACCTCCAGAACCACATAAACTTCTACCCACCTACAAGACACCCCTGCTCAGCCGGATTCCTTACTCGCACACCCTCCCTGTATGCACAAAACTAGATATAGTGGTACGCCTTCTCGTACCCCGCTCCCAAAGCCTAGAACGACCTGCCCCTGCACATCAGACCCTCCTTCCCTGTTCTTCCCCAGGAAAGCAAACACCTGGCTCTTCACCTAACCCTAACCCTCGCTCGGCCCATACAACTCCTGCTTCAGTGCTACGATACCTTACTGGGTGAGTCATGAGCTATACAAACGGGAACAGCAACAGCCTTGAAGATTAACATGAGAACTCTCACTTGTAACCTGCTTCAATAATGTTAACTTCAAGGTTTCCTCCTGGAACCAATAATAATATATCGCATGAAAAATAAGAGACTACGAAACATGCAAAAGACTTTATAGAACAAACCACCACACACAGCTCTTGTAGCCCCATCTTCTCTGTGCTTGCTCCAAGCTGATGTGTATGAGAGGCTCTCCCTTTGACTCTGGAATCTATGGTTTCTATCATCACTCAGTCACCTCTCACTGCTCCTTCTGTGCTCTGTGTACTATTACAGCACCCCCAAATTCTGATAAATGTTACTTTCATATAAAGGTTTGACTGTATCCGCAGCCAGTTATCGACCTACTTGACTCCTCGAGTAACTCCCTACCCGAGATGAGGTCAGTACAGATGCTCAGCACTAGGATACCCTTGTGGGTGATGGTGCGCTTTAGAAATGCACATAACATAACACCCCTGCCTCCTTTTAGGCCTTCCATCTGCTTTTGAGCACAGGTGGGTATGGCCTTGCTCCTCTCTTCCCCCCCCCCCCCCCTTGTGATCCGTTTCCACATGTGGAGACTTCTCTGCAGTTTTCGACTGTGTTATGGAACATGAGCAGATTGTCTAACCAGCTAATTTGTCGTCCTCCTCTGCCAGTGCCAATAGTGAGTACTTACTCATGGTGTCCCAGCCACATAGACTTAACGGGGCAGAGGATCAGATCTTTGAAGACACCACTAGCTTTAGATGTTCTTTCAAACCTGCGTGCACCATGAAGATTTTGTTGTCGACCCGTCTTACATGTCAGGTTACACCATTGTGTCATAAAACGTGGCAGCACTAGTAGATTTTAAATTTTTGAATTTGACCTTGAAGCGTAGGAGGTGGCCAAGAATTGATACAGCAGCGTTGGTGGTGGTGGCAGAAGGTTGGTGCCCGGGTCATTTCTTACCAGTGAGTTCATGCGAAGGCATGGTAGACTTTTCTTAAGCTGGGAGTAATTACTCACCAGGTATAAGTTAGTGGGTCGGCTGCTCCAAGGCTGTTCTAAGAATAAACTCCCTTCTGATGAAAGTGTTTCAAGCCTAAAGGCTGGACTAGAAAGGGGAGCTTGCACAGGCTGCTCAGAGCTGCAGGAGGTGTCCTGGCTGATAATTAGAGTAGTTACCTGTGAGAAAGCCATTACAAGTGCCAGATCTACCCAGAGTTGCAGATTCAGGTAGGGCAAGGTTGTCAGAATCTGTCATGGTGAAAACTAGATGTTTAAATCTAGCGGGCTCTTGAGAGAAGGCAGAATGAAATATAAATTGTGATTTGTGGACTTCCTTGGAAGGAATCGACCCTGCCCCCACACAGGCGGCTCTTACTAAACATGCCGGTGGCAAACCTACTGCCTGATTCAGAGGTTGTGCTCTGCTGAGATAGTAGTATGTGTAATGATGAGTGCGGTGACCCATACCACACCATGACATGGGCCTCAACAAGCTGTAGAAATTGTTTCCTACAGCACTTGCTTTACTTTTTGCTTTCTTCTGCTGACATTTTAGACCTCTGCCACCTCATGTGGTAGACGGGGGTTATTCAAAAACCACCACATTGTAATGTGAGGATGCTGGCATGGAGGCCTTTGCCACCATCTGCTTAACCTCTGTAGTTCGTGCACGTGCCCTACTACAGGTCTATGACCTACTCAGTCTCCAGATTGTCCTCTGCTCCCAAAACTGCCTCAACTTTGTGTTACATGCAGCTTCCCTGATGAAGGCCACAATATAGTAGTTAGTGGAGTATGGCTACACTGTATATGAGCCAAAACCAGTGCTACTAAGTTATGTGTTATATGCTGGTCAACTTAGTTTAACAGGATCTGTCTTTGTTTAACTCTGTACTTTCTTTTACAGACTGGAAGAGTATTGATTTGACTCCTGTTGGCACGGTGTTGGCCTTAAGTTTTCTTGTTGAAATTGTGCTGTTGATCATAAAAAGAATGGACTTCTTCAAGGCGAAAGGTAGGATTTTTATTTTAGGTGTTTGTTAATAATGTTCCTATATTCTGTGGGGCCTTGCAGCGATTCATGCTGACCATGTGCCACAGAGATTTTAGTTCTCAGGTTAAAAACTGTATGGCTTCTAAATTTTTTGGAAGCCATAATTTTCAGATGCGTGCAAATTAAAGAATAAGAGCATGGACAGTAGCAAAATCAATGTACGTACTAGAAAAAACTACGACAAATTTGTATGTCCTTTCATAGAATTCCTATGCAATCTACTTAATAGAATTTTGGGAGCTGTATGATATTGACCAAACCCCACTTGCTCTCAGACATTCATTTTGTCCCACCCTGGCACCACTAATTAACTCTCTTGTGCCAGCCAATCTACCGCCCTATATAGAATCGGTCCCCCATCCACACACTCAGCGTATCCTCACACTCACCCCCAAACACTCAGCCCATTGTCCATTCTCTCATCGCCCTGTTCATCCTCAAGCCCTGTTTACTCGAGCCTTGTTCCACTTCCACCCTGCATCCCTTCTAACCTGCCATGTCCACTCGCTTGCCATCCTTTCTTCCTCCATTTTTTAATCCACCAACATAATTTCTGAATTCAAAACAACAATTGCAAAAAGGCATTTTTCCACAAAGAAAGAAAAACATGAGGCTTTAATGAATAAATACTTTTTAGAGTTCTGAACTTTGTGCGTTCTTCTTAACCCCCATTTTTTTGGTCTCTCATTTTCCTGAAACTACTAGCCCAGCAGTCTTTTTTTTTTTTCTTGTTTATAGAAAATAGGCAATCAAAATATTAATACTTTTTACAGTGTAATACAAAGTTATAGAGTTAAATGTACTGAAAATATCCCACAAAATTATATAACTTTATATGAAATCTATGGAAAGGAATAAGGTAAAGGGGAGAAAAAGGGGGAAAATACAAGAATAAACTTTTCTCAGCCTGAATAACAATATAATAAAAATGACATAAAGGTAGCACAAATAAGTAAGTGAAAATGTATGATTACAATTACGGCTGAAACATGTCGAGAAACTGGCAGTAAAAAGGGATGTAAGGAGAACATTACATCTCCCGATCACCACCATCCTTCACGTTTTTTACCCTGTCCTGAGGGTTCAGGAATAAATTGTACATAAGGTGACACCTCCGAGCTAGTTTTAACTTTCACTGCACTTTTCACTTCCGGTGATCCCAGTTACTTTTTGCATATATTGTTTTTCTTATGTGTTGTTTTGTCTTCCCATACCCTATTGCTTCACTCCTAGGCGTTGAATGCGCGGGGCTGTTTGGAAGCAGCCCTATGATGAAGCATATCACACAATTGTGTGAGTGAGGGCAGTATTAAGACACACAGCACGTGCCACCACATATAGAGATATTATTCCACCCCCTACTCCTTCTGGTGTATTAAAGGGATTGGGGGATCGGAGTAGGGTGAGCCATTACCCTCACCCCTCCTCTTCTGTGTGAATAATGACATAGTTTCTATCCAATATTTGATTGCATCAAATGCTATACTTAATAGGAGGTAGGAGATATTTATAGCATTTTTCAAACTCTTAATTGCTGTTGTGTCTCAACAAATCACTAATAAGTCTACAGTTTGCACATTAAAATCACAATTATTTCAGGCGTCTGCGAGGCTTCCTAAAAGGAGATGTGATAAAGAAAAAGGGATGTGTATGAAAAATACGATTTCTTTGTGACCAGACTTAAAGCCAGAATTAGTATGGGTGTGGGCACTCAAAGACCATAGGGCCGATTCACAGAACTTATCTGAGATAAAATCCTAAACTTACTACTTTTGGTATTCACAGAAGGCATTTAGAAGTAGTAAAGTTAGGACTCCTAACTTTACTACTACTAAACTCATTTTGTGAATACCGAAAGTCGTAAAGTTAGGATTTTGTCTTAGTTTAGTAGTAGTAAAGTTAGGACTCCTAACTTGACTACTACTAAATGCCTGCTGTGTATACCAAACGTAGTAAGTTTAGGATTTTATCTTAGATTAGTTTTGTGAATTGGTCCCCGTATGTTTAAAAGTAGAGTTGGAGAGGTGACATGGCCTAAAAGTTGATGAAATGCTACTGTTAAATTTATGCAGAGCATTTGGTGCAATCATTAATTGATTATAGATGAAAAGCAATGTTTGAGTAGCATTAATAGATTTTTAGCCATATTTTGTTCCAAAAAGGAATTGAAAAATATGTTTGTAAGTCTGCTTCCCAAAGTAACTCTAATGGGGTCTTTTGTCTGGGTTCAGGTAAGAAAGTAAGCTGAGAGTATGTTTTAGAGGTAGAAGGAGATGATAGTAACAAAGCATGTAAAGGTGAAGGATTGGATACTGAGGAGATGGCAGTACATAAGTAAGAATAGGCTTCGGACATTGCTAAGCTTAAAGGTTGGTATTTAAATTTATATGAATTAGGAAACTTAAACAACGATTGGGACTGTGAGAAAGTGACGAGGGAATGATTATGTATTAATTGATGAACCCAAATCAGACCTTTCTCCCGCCAAGATCTCCAAAACTTTGGCTTATTATTAATGTTTGTATGTATATTGTGCCAGTTAGAGGATTGAAGAACCTGATCTATGGTTGAGAGATTTGAAATTAAAGCGGGCTGTTATAGTTGAAGTATGTTTGAGGATTGGAATTGCCAGGAATTAAGGCCTATGTACAAAAGACAAACACACTGAAAAACACTGAACACCAATTCTAAGTCTGTCCATAAGGGTTGTTCATGTGTAGAATGACCATTGTAATAATGGATTGAATGCTTTAACAAGAAAGCTGCGTGGTAAGCTTGGAACTTTGGGAAGTTCACACCTCCTGATTGTTTATTACAG
Source organism: Triturus cristatus (assembly GCF_964204655.1). NCBI lineage: Eukaryota > Metazoa > Chordata > Amphibia > Caudata > Salamandridae > Triturus > Triturus cristatus. The sequence goes on along the minus strand of NC_140582.1, from coordinate 1,219,261,930 downwards.
TGAAGCTTCTTGAGAGACGTTTGAGGTTATTTATTATTCCATAAGAAAACCATTTTAAAAACAGCAGATGGCATTTGGATTGGAATTGTAGAGAGATAAGAGGATTATAGGAACTAATACCATCTTAATAGAATCGAGCCTACCCCACCATGAAAGGAAAAGTGGATTCCAACGAGTTGTAAGGGTAGTTAGGGTTGAACCTAGGGCAGTAGCATTGATTGAGACAGTATCTGTAATAGAAGTAGTGAACCGGAGTCCTAAATATGTAATTTTTGTTGGATTTCCATTGAAATTTTGAGGTTGAAAATCGTTTTTTAAACACCATTTATTAAGTGGAAGAATATCACATTTGTAAGCATTAAGCTTAAAACCATAAAGTATTGCATAATCCGATATTGTGCTTAAAAGGGGTTGATCACTCTTTTCTCTTCGATACTGGTGTCTTGTAAACCGGGCTCTGCAACCTTAAAGATAGCTTTTGGCCCAGGTCTGCTGGTTTTACTGGTACATGACCATCTTTTTAACACACTGCTGTTGCCCAATTTCTTATCCTCTCTTGTGGCTTGTTGAAGCATTTCACTGGTTGTAAGAGTCTGAGACTAGCTTGAAGCATTATTGATTTAGGCATTATTGGCCTGTCCTATGGCCTAGTTTGGAACCATGCTGGCCTTGTCTGTGTAAATGTAGTGTGTTTCGGCTTGTACGTACCAAGACATTTTGGCTTGCGCTACTCCTCAGGCTTGCCTCCAGGTTTACTGCTTTGCTATTGATTCTAGAGTTGGGTAACCTGAAGGAAGAAGTATCGATCAGAAGAAAAAGTTACTTCCAAGACCCGCAACACCCTGCCTCTCCACCTCAGACACTCCCCGTCACTGACCCAATTCAGGAAGTATCTCAAGACCTGGCTCTTCGACTGAACCCCTCTACTCAGACTGACCAGCCACGCCTCACCCCCCACCCCCAGCGCCTTGAGACACTCACAGGTGAGTAGCTGCGCTTTACAAACCTTGATTAATTGACTTGGCCCTTTCTGCAGGGTCACCCCAAAACTTTCTGCCTTCCTCCCCCTGTTCCTTATGCATCCAGGTACCAATAAAAATGTCACGATAACTTGCGGTTAATGTTTCTGCTACAGAGAGAGAGAGATCAGAGTTTTGTCTAGTGGCAGGTTTGACTCTTCATAAAGTAGCACAGAGGGTTAATATATTTTTTGTAAAGAATGCATAACGTGCAGAAGACCGATCCTATTTTAGCAGTTGATTACTGCTTTAGCCACAAAGATTCTTTTGTTACCGCAGTTCATAAGATACAACCCTAATATAGAACACTGACTGTTTAGAACTGTCATCAAAGAGCTGCATGCAAACTGCATAAAATTGGTTAGGGCATTGTGTTTTTTTCCTCCAGTTTTTAATAATCTGTTCATAATGTTGCTAAAGGGTTAGTTTGGGGAGGTATACATTCTTGTTGGTAAAAACAGGCTTTATGAGTGTTTTAAAACAAATGAAATGTATGTGAGAGAGAGGCTATGGAGTGATGTGGGGCACTTTTGCCATGTGGTATTGAAGGAATCTGAGGGGGAGGTCACGAGGGGCGCCAAAAAGTATTGTTGCACCAGACATCACCAGCGCTAAAACCGGCCCTGCCCGCGCTCCATCGCGGTCGACCTGAACTTGTGACTTTGTACGAATCCAGCGCAACCTGATACCCACAGATGGCGCGTTGTGCTTTTTGGAGCTATTTCTACTGAATTCTTTAAAACTGCATATCTCCGGTTTTACTGATTGTATTTTTGTCTTTTTTTTTATTTTTATTTTTTAAATAACTCTATCTTTCTAAGTTGGTGTGGGATACTTTTTGTGTGGTGTTTTTCACTTTATTACAAAAAACTAACCACAAGCCTGGGTGTATGGATGGGATAATAATGCATGTCTGTGTGTGTGGGGGGTGCACATGTTCCCTCGGCCCCGCCTCCCCTGCCTTCCACTGAACAGCCGACCAGAACTTTAGTTCCTTCACCTACTTCGAGACTGCGCCCTGGCTATCCGTAACAAGGACCAGGAAGACTACATGGCCCAGTTGTTGGGAAGACCAGCACGCAACTTTCCTAAAAGCTGGGACACCGTCTGCTCAAAACTAGGGATGTGTGAAAGTATGTGGCCCAATGGCTAGAGCTGCTTTGGAGCGTGTTAGAGATTCGAATCCCAGCATCAGTTCAACATCCTGTGATTCTGGGCAACTCACTTAACCTTCCCGTGCCTTTAAAAAAACACTAACTTCTGGTTTTCATGTAAAAAGCTCTGATGTCCTTGGCCCACGCTGATATTATATAAAATTGCATATGTAATTTCAAGGAAATTACGTGACATTTTGTGAAATTAATATGGTGTCATCTTCTGGAAAATTAAACGTGAGCATATATTTCGTGTTCAAAAGACACAAGACATTTTGCCAATGGAACTTATGGAACGGTTT